>NC_084801.1:129379231-129692481 GCF_963169125.1 Humulus lupulus
TGAGAACTCACAAAACAATGCTCCAACATCACTTTATTTAATTATTTATCATTTTTAATTTTTTTTAAATGTTTTTCTATGAATGGCATACAGATATTAGTGATGTTGCAAGAACTTTTACATTTCTCTCAATCATTAAAATACATAATTTTTCTACATATCAACAATCTCTCCCAATATAATTCTTTCCTCCAAACTTATTTCTAAGCTTATGGCATAATTCAAAGGACAAGGGAAAATAATAATGGGTACATTTTTGGCTTAATAATGTGGTTAAACAATTAATCAAGCAAGTTAAGGCACAAAGGAACAAACTAAGGATAAAATAATATTGGTAAGCTTAAAAGGCTCAAACGTTCCAACAAAATTGGCTAGATCATTTTCCAACACACATGTCATCAAGGATTTTGTCTCAAAACACAATCAATGCAAGTTCTATCCTATTCCACAATTCATCCCTCATACCCAAGTAAAACATGTATAAAATATGCTAATTACTCACATTTACACAACCAATAAAATTTCCAGGAAGCATTAAAATGAATCCAAAGAGCGATCAAACCAAGCACACGGTTATTCACACAATCTCTATTTCACAAGTGATGACAAACAACACTATTAAAGAAATTTCATCGGTTTAACATTTTGACACTAAAGACAAAACTAAAATAAAAACATTAAACTAAAAGGAAAATAAAAATGAAGTAAAAATGATAAGCCCCTCTCCCAAACTTAAATTTCACATCGTCCCCAATGTGACATAAAGACCATGGAGAGAAAACTTACCAAAAGACACGCCACATCAGTATGGCGGTGGTGGAGGTGGTGGATTGTAAGGCATGTACAATGGTGTATACATAAAGGTATTTTGATCGGCCTCACTCATCGACCACCGTTGGACTAGAGAATTTAGGGCATCCACATGCTGAGTTTCACACTCACTGCGTTGCTCCATATATTGATTAAAATGTTGAGTATGAGCATGATGGGACTGGATCATATGCTGATTCTGTTGAATGATGTAACTCAGCCTACTATGTGTGCCCTGAGTATGGTAATCAATTGGCCCCCCAATAGCCACAAAGGATGAACTACCACAGGGTCCCCCCTCATCAGTTGCACCGATACCAACGGGATCAATCTCCTCCTCGTCTCCACCTCGCGGGCATTTAGGGGCTTGGCCAGGTTGTGGAGGCTCAAGGGAGACCGGAGGAAAACCATGAACCATAAAAAGAGTGATAGGTTTCATGGGCTTCCATATTATGTCTCCATCAAGCACTGGCACCCCATAAGTCTCACACAACTGAGTTATGAGTGTGCCATGCGCCAAGCCAGCAGTGGTGTTGAATTTGCTGATGTTGCAAATGCTATACCTGATTATTCGTCCCACATCCACTATTTTGCCCATCATAATAGCGTAAACCAAAAGACATTGCTCTTGATCAATAGAAGATACATGAGTGCTGGGCAACAGACGGGTACTCAAAAAATAAGCCCAATCACGGGCAATGCGATTCAACTGCCAGCAAAATAGAAGCTTTGGCTCGCCACCATGATAATGAAATCGAGCCCCCGACAAGCTCAATGTTTCTGTCACCTCAACATAGTTGACCTCACTCAAATGAGCCAACTGCCAGTGTTCATCTTTAGTGGCGGGAATGGTAGGAAGATGGAACAAAGTATTAAAAGAATCAATGTCAGAAGGCACTTCCTTGCCTCGTACAAAAACTTTTTGCTCATTATCTTGACTGGGGAGATTTCCATAAAACTCACACAGTTGAGAGTAATTAGCAGTATCCACTTGCATTTGCTTACAAACTATGCCCCAATTTCGACGAGTAATTTCAGCTCTAATTGACTCATAGGGCGAGTCATTTTGGTATGGTTCCAATTGATACTTCATTCCCTTTTCCGGAACAACATATTTCCCATTGATTTTTTTAAACAAATCTGCAGCCTGCTTAGTTTTAAATTTTTCTGTGTTAAAATCAGTGGGTGGTGGCGGTGGTTGTTGGGCTTGGGATGAGGAGGCTTTCTTTGAGGAAGCACCCCTTGGAGGATTTCCCTTAGGACCCATCACACAAGTGCAAAAACAATGACTATCACCAAATTGTCTAAGAGAAACTGAGCAGAACCTCCCCTTATTTTCTCACTTCCCCACAAAATAAAAAATAGCAAGACAGATTCGATAACCACAATTACAATTCGATGTCCGTCATGATCCACCAAAAGGCTCCACAACAACTTTCACTTACAAATTATCCAAGAACTACCAACATTACATTGACAATTCAAAGAAAATGGATAAATTGTACTAACTTGAGTGAGAAACCCCCATTTGTTAACTCTTCTCCTTCCCTTGACAACAATATATTTAGAACTCCATGGTATTTGATGGGAATTTTCGAAAAGAGGGCTTTATGAAGGAGAAAAATTGTGTTTTAGGTCAAATGAAGGAGATTGGAGATGAGAAGTGGTTGGGGAATTGTATTTTAAGGAGAAAACAAATGGGTTTTTAATGGTGAGAATGGGGAAGTCAGAGGTATGGAGAGGAGGAAAAACAAAAATGTGAGAAATTGGGGGGAAAATAGGGTTTTCTGGTTTTTTATGCTCTGTTGCGACCCAACGCTGTGGCACACCTTCTCTAGTGTCGCGACCCGCCTCCTGATTTTGAGAAATTTAGCCTCAAGGGCCGTGTCCCTACTCAAGCTTGGTCGCCCCCCCCCCCCCTTTTTCTGGGTATAAGCATTGCGACTCTCCTCGGTATGTGTCGCGGCCCGCCTACCCCCTTGTTTTTCATTGCGCCTCTGGTTGGGGTCTAGTCGCGACACCATAAGGCTGTGCCGCGACATTTAAGAAATTTTTTGATTTTTTTTTCACGCTTTCCACGATTCCATATGTTCAATAATAAACACAATATTCATAATTTACAAGTGCAAAAATTAAACTTAAAATTTTGTTTCAACTAAATCAAAAAGTAAAGAAAGCAATAAAAATATATGGGATGCCTCCCACGAGCGCTGTCATTAACGTCATTTAGTCGGACGCTGAATTCCTCTTCACAAGGGCTTCAAAAGGATTACTGACTTTGCTAGATCAAATGCCTGCCCACATATTGTAACGCCCTGGATAGACAAGACCGTTACACTGTGTGTTTCTAAAGGTGCAAGACTTGCTAATTAAGTCATTTAGTTAAAAATGTGTTACTGAAACTATAATTGACCTAAGCTCAACAGATTTTGATCAAAAAAGTTGCTTTTCATATATTTAAACATTTTAGTACACGGGATCCCAAAAGCAATAACGTTTAAAAGACAGTTTACAAAAAATGCAGAACAAAAATACAGCTACTAGCCACTCTAAGGGCAAAACAGACATTTAGGCTTTTCCCGTCATGTGTCACTCCTCGGCCGTGGCGGCCAATCAGCTGACTATGTACATTCAACCCCAAAGCTCTCCAACTCAGGACTGGTTCACCTTGCCCTTGCCTTTACCTGCACCACGTAGCACCTGTGAGCTAAGGCCCAACAAGAAACCAGACAACAGAGCATACTCATTAAGCAGTCAATTTACAAACCAACAATCAAATAAATCATAAGCATAACTACATGCTCAACAATCCACAACAGTTATATAATAAGGCATTCAGCATACCAAGTTCATCAATTAACATTAATAATCAAATCACATATTAATCAGGGTCGACACCCTTAGGTCGCACCCCCTATTTATCCCACTGACTCCGGCCTGCTTAAACCGAGCTTAGTGAATATTAAGTTGTCCTCAGCTACCAGTGGCCGAGCCGCGCCCTGTGCGCAAATATTGATTTTGACACTCTTAGGCCGATTATCACATGTCCCATGGCATAATACCATCTATGAAATTATACAGATATAGGGAGCTCTTAGTCCTATCATTAACACATAACCGGGTGCAGTTTCTAACCTTTGATTCCGCTAGTTTTGTTCAAAGAAATCAACCACCATGCACGATCCCTTCCGAGCCCTAGCGTACACCTAGTCTTAGCCATAGGTTAGAATCATCACCAAACCTTAATTTCAAAACCTAACCTCGGGTCCCATCCCAAGCCCTCAGGAAGCCTTAATTCCACCAAATGGGGTGTTGGAATCAAACCCCGAGCCCCCGGGATAAAACCCTAGGAAATAACCCAAAAATCCTCTTTTGGAAATAGGGTAGCGCTATATCGCTACAAAGAGGGCGCTATAGCGCTACAAGTAGAACCAAAAAGGCTCCCAGACAACTAGGCCTAGCGCTGTAGCGCCCAGAGGCTAGCGCTACAGTGCTAGTCATATCACAGCCAAACCTAGTTTTTCCTTCCTTCGATTTTCCCCGAGCCAAACCTCTACAAATCCTTCCAAAATTTAACCAAATACCAACACAAGCCTACCAACATGTATAACTCACCCCATATGACCCAACCATAAAAAACTCAACCACATGCACCCCAAAATAAAGAATCCACCATGATTGAGCTTAAAGCTCAAAAACTCAATAGAAACTCAGAAACTCAGAACTTCAAAGCCAAAAATGGTTACCTTCTGTATAGTCCAAGAACTTTACTTAGCTAGTTAGATAGTAGTATTATAGTATTTATAGTATTATCTTTGTAACTGTGGATTTTTGGTTCAGACCGAGAATTATTTGGACACTCATAGTAGTACTTATAGATTTTCTAAGTTTAACCTATAGTTTAAGAATATTAATGTTAACCTAAGGTTTGATTATATGACTGATATTAAGGATAATATTTATTATAATATAAGGTTTAGATAAGGACCAATAGGATTTTAAGCACATGTTATGAATGGGTGATTAAGGATTAAGTATTTTGAGGATTAAATTTAATAAGGAGTAAAGTTTGAATGCTATAAGGTCAGTCAGCAGCTTTGAATACGTTGAGGGCTTAGTCAAGGCTGTTTACTCCAGTCAAACTTAGCTAAAAATGTGTAATTTCGTGTTTAATTAATCAGCGTGTGCCGATATATCGCAGCTATAGGGGGCGATATATCGCAGCACGTAGATACGGAAAACACGAGACGATGCACGACAGCCTCTGGCATACTGGCCCAGGCGATATATCGCCTACAGGGGGCGATATATCGCCTCCTTCAGTATATTTTGAAACATTTTGAATTTGTTTTCCATTTAGCCATTCAACCTCTTGATAAGTCCAACACCTTTTTGAACGAGTCTTCAGCCTCTGCTGAACGATTATTCAAATTATTTTCACCTAAAAAGCTATTATTTTTATTCAAGTAAAATTAAGATCCTTTCATTCCTAAACTCTATAAATAGGACCTAGTACCCAGCCATTATTCATCTTTTGCTCTAAGTTCAGAGGCTGCAAGTGCTAAGTGAGTGTGAGAGTGTAAACACCTGGTTTGAGGAAATCATAAGCTTGATCACCATAAGCTTATCAAACACTTTGGGAAGTAAGGTTCCATAGTATTTCGGTTCGAGGTTTAGATTGGTCTACAAGTCTTCAAGGTATTTCCACACTCTAGTTCATTGGATTTATGTTATTTTCTTTCTCATAGTCTTCTACCTAGTCTTCTAACCTTATTCTTATTTTGGTTAGGAAATCTAAGAACTTATACATAAGTTTTTGGTAAGTATGTTTCACAAAGGTTTAGTCATTCCATTCCTTCCATTCTTTTCATTACTTTTTCTTCAATCTACTCACCCTGTTATATATGGTTTTAGGAGTGTTCCAAAAGTCCCAACGCTGTCCTCTTATCCCGGTAACTTTGGTAAGGAAAATAGGATAGAAATGCATATGTTATATATTCTATATGTTATCTTATGTTTCTTATGTTATGATAAGTATTATGATATGTATGTCTGTAGGCTTTGGCATATGACCCATATGACTAACAAGACCCCAAATAGATTATGGGCATATGACCTACTTAGCTAGTAGGACCCCACTAATCTCATGGGCATATGACTTGTTTAGTCTATGGGACCCCAAGTAATAATGGCCATTATAGTATGTGTATGTAATAAGTGTTATGTTATGTCTTTATGTTTATTATGAAATTTATGTATATGAAGTATGTGTTAGATTTTCCTTGCTGGGCATTAGACTCATTCCTTTTTGTTTATATGTGCAGGAAAATAGCTATTAGTGGCGGTAAGGTTCGTGGATGCTTGGAGATTGTGTATCGATGGTGAATGGATTCAAGGAGTCGAGAGTTCGATTTCGAGGATGTAGTCTTTTTATTTATGGGTTTATGTGTAATTTTTCCGCACTTTCTATGTAACTCCTTTTCACTTTAAATTATGTTTTGTTTTAAAGACAATGGGATCCCATATCCTACTTGATATTTTATAAGAGTCATTTTTATTTTTACAAGTTACCTAATAAAATTATGGTATTTTCGCAATGTAAGCTTTATTAAGGATTTGTATGTATAGTTTCGTTAATGGTCCAAAAGTCTAGAGTAGTTGGGTCATTACACCTTCAATGGAGAAATTCGACCTTAGATTATCACCATGCCCCTCTAGCCTTAAGCTCTTCAATTCCCAAAGCTCAAATTCCTTTAATTCTCATTCAGAGTTCAAAATCAAAATCAATTTCCTCAAAGTTAGAAAGTTCAAACTAAACTTTGGAAATTTTACCTGAATTGAGTATAACCTACAGCTGAACCTCTAGCCACCTCAAGAATCATAAACCCAAGTCTCTACTTAGGCCATCCCTGAGATTCCAGCTCCAAAACCCCTCCAGAGATGGTGAAATATGGCCAAACCTACAGAGAGAGAGAGAGAGAGAGAGAGAGAGAGAGAGTCCCCTGTTTTCCTTCTTTCTTTCCTCCTTATTTTCTTTTCCTTTAGCTTCTCCTTGTTTCTAAACATTCTACTAAGCCAATAAAGCAGAGTAATACTTATCTCTGATTTTAAACCAAATGACCAATTTGCCCTCCCATAAATCCCAAGCCTTTAAATCATTCTAAGGGCATTTTGGTCATTACTCCCAATTCCCGCTAATTCCTCGAATGTCTCTAATGTTTATCGCTTGCATCCCAATACCTAACTAATCACCAATTATATTCCTTAATATAAAATAGTGTCCAATATACTCTCTAATTCCCAGAAATACCCTCGGACTTTCACGAGCCGGTCATAAATCCCCGCCGTGACTTTTCTGCTAAATCGCTCACTAGGATCGCCTCGAGTCATAAGCTACAAATATATCTACATAATAATGTGGTCTCAACATTTTATCACAAACATTTACATTTATGCGCTCAATGGGCCAAAATTACAAATATACCCTAATCAGGGCCTACATGCATACTAATACACATAGTCATGCATCACATTTATCCAAGTAATCATATAAGCATGTTTTTCACATAATCATGCATTTTCACCATTAATTCACATAACTTCCAATTGTGCCCTCCCGGAATACTAATCAAGGCTCTTAAGCCTTATTAGTAATTTTGGGTTGTTACACATATGTCTTCAACCTTTGCCCGTTCACCTTAAAAGGATCTCCATTCTTTCCTTGCAATTCCACTGAGCCATATGGAAACACTCTCACAACGGTAAAAGGACCTGACCACCGGGACTTCAATTTTTCCAGGAAATAATCTCAACCTTGAATTAAAAAGAAGTACTTGTTGTCCAGGTTGAAACTCTTTCCTGACTAGATTATTGTCATGCCACGCTTTGGTGCGTTCCTTATAGATTTTTGCATTTTCATATGCCTCATTAAGAAATTCATCAAGCTCATGCAGTTGCAAAACTTTATTCTCACTAGCAGCATTCCAATCAAAGTTTAACTTTTTCATTGCCCAATATGCCCTGTGCTCTAACTCAGCTGGAAGATGACAAGATTTTCCAAAAACTAAGCGATATGGAGACGTACCTATTGGTGGTTCTGTAAGCCCATAGTGCATCATCCAACTTCTTTGACCAATTTTTCCTTGAACTATCCACAGTCTTTTTAAGGATACTTTTCACCTCCCTATTTGAAATTTCAGCTTGGCCATTTGATTGGGAGTGATATGGAAATGCAGTGCGGTGGTATACACCATAGCGAGCTAAAAGTGTATCAAGTTGTTTGTTGACAAAATGACTCCCTTTATCGCTAATGAGAGCTCGAGGTGTACCAAAACGAGTGAAAATATGTTTATGTAGAAAGTTCAACACAATTTTACCGTCATTGGTCTTCGTAGCAGTAGCTTCCACCCATTTTTACACATAATCAATTGCTAGCAGAATATACTCATTATTGTAAGATGGTGGAAATGGACCCATGAAGTCAATGCCCCAAACATCAAAAAGCTCATCTTCCAAATTCACATTAAGGGGCATCTCATTTCGCCTTGAGATATTACCAGTGCGCTGACACTGATCACAAGGCTTCACCGATCACAAATGAATTAGCATCTTGAAATTGGGTCGGCCAATAGAACCACTTTGCAATACCTCAGCTACTATTCTTGTGGCTCCAAAATGTCCACCACATTGTAAATTGTGACAATGTACAATAATAGAATGCATCTCATCCTCAGGTACACATCGGCTAATGACTTGGTCAACACAATGCTTATAGAGAATAGGCTATTCCCAATAGTAAGTAATGCTTCACCTCAGAGTAACATTTCTTCAACTGTTGCCTCGTCATCTAAGGAGGCACAACCTTTGCAACAAGGAAATTCAGAAAATTAGCAAACCAAGGCACAACAGAATTTTCACTCACCCCAAATAACTCTTCATCTGGAAAGAAATCATTAATCTGCACAAATTTTTCATTCTGACTCTCTTCTACTTCAAGTCTCGACAAGTGATCAGCTACCAAGTTTTCAGTACCCTTTTTGTCACAAATCTCCATATCAAACTCTTGTAGCAATATAACCCATCTGATTAAGTGAGGCTTTGCATCTTTCTTAGTCATCAAGTGCTTGATAGTAGAGTGATCAGTATACACAATCACCTTATTACCAATCAGATAAGGTCTAAACTTGTCAAAAGTAAACACTATGGCTAGCAACTCTTTTTTTGTTGTGGCATAATTCAACCGTGCATCATTGAGAGTTCTACTATCATAGTAAATGGAGCGAAATACCTTGTTAATAAGCCTCCCCAAAACTGCACCCACAGCATAATCATTAGCGTCACACATCAATTCGAATGATAAGTCCCATTTTGGAGCCACAATAATAGGTGCAGATATCAGCTTCTTTTTTAGTACCTTGAAAGCATGAAGGCACTCCTCATTGAAATAAAAAACCACACCATTCATCAACAATGTAGAGATAGGCTTGGACACTTTAGAAAAATCTTTGATCAATCTTCGATAAAACCCCGCGTGGCCAGGGAACTTCTTACACCTTTCACTGACACCGAAGGTTGTAATTTCTCAATTGTTGCAATTTTTTCTTTATCCACCTCAATACCATCTCTAGAGATCTTGTGTCCCAGAAAAATTCCTTCTTTTACCATAAAATGACATTTTTCCCAATTTAACACCAGATTTTCTTTTTCACACCAGTTCAATAAATTTTCCAAATTACCCAAACATATATCAAACGAAGAACCAAAAAACAGAAAAATTATCCATGAAAATTTCAATGCTCCTTTCCACCATATCCGAAGAAATAGCTATCATGCATCTTTGAAATGTTGCTGGAGCATTACATAGTCCGAATGGCATTCTCCTGAAAGAAAATGTGCCATAATGTTGTTTTCTCTTGGTCCTCTGGTGCAATAGCAATCAAACGGTACCCTGAATACCCATCCAAGAAACAATAGTAGATGTGGCCTGCTAGTCTGTCAAGCATTTGATCAAGGAAAGGCAAAGGAAAATGATCCTTCCTTGTACCCTTGTTAAGCTTGCGGTAATCAATACAAATCCTCCATCCAGTCACAGTTCTAGTTGGAATGAGTTCATTTTTTTTCATTCTTCACCACGGTCATACCACCCTTCTTTGGTACCACTTCCACTGGACTCACCCATGCACTATCAAAAATTGGGTAGATCACCCCGACGTCCAACCATTTAAGGATCTACTCAAGTACAACCTCCTTCATAGCTGGATTGAGTCCTCTCTTAGCCTTTATAGATGGATTGCTATCTTCCTCCAATAAAATTTTATGCATTACTGTTGAAGGACTTATTCCTCTAATATGCGCCAGTGTCCACCCAATGGCCAATTTATGATCCCGTAAAACCCTCAATAATTTCTCCAATTCAATTTTTGAGAGGCTAGCTAAAACAATTATAGGTAAAGTCTCATTCTCACCCAAGTATGCATAGCACAAATGATCCGGAAGAGCCTTTAATTCCAATTGCGGTTGCTCCTGAATAGATGTTAATGGTCGTTCGGGTCCCTCCGCCAACTCTTCAAACTTCCTCCTATACGGTTGGTAAGAGTTAATTCAATTCACATATTCTCTCATCTCAGCATCATCATCATCTTCTTCACCACCTATCAACACTGCCTCTAAAGAATCACTACTCACCCTTCTTTTTTAAACTGCTTTATCTATCACATCCACACTATAGCAACTGTCACTAGCCCTTGGATACATCATTGCCTTGAAGACATTGAATACCACTTCATCTCCTTGAACTCTGAGTTTAAGCTCTCCCTTTTGAAAGTCAATGAGAGCTTGGCCCATGGCTAGAAATAGTCTTCCAAGAATAATAGGTACATCGGTATCCTCCTCCATGTCAAGAACGATAAAGTTAGTAGGAAAAATAAACTTATCCACCTTCACAAGTACATCTTCAATGATACCCCGTGGATGCTTCACCGATCGATCTGCTAAATGTAGAGTAATTGTTGTTTGTCTTGCTTCACCCGAACCAAGTCTTCTGAACACAGATAAGGGCATTAGATTAATACTCGCCCCCAAACCACACAAGGAATTCTTACACTCAAATTTTCCAATTGTGCAAGGTATAGTAAAGCTCCCCGGATCTCTCAACTTTTGGGGCAGCTTCCTTTGCAATATTGCACTACATTCTTCAGTGAGCGCCACAATTTCATAGTCTTCCATCTTTCTTTTCCAAGAAAAAATCTCTTTCATAAACTTTACATAGTTGGGCATCTACTCCAAAGCCTCAGCAAAAGGAATAATTATGTGCAGCTTTTTTAACACCTCTAAAAACTTAGAAAACTATTTATCAAGAGTAGTTTTTCTAAGCCTCTGAGGGTATGGAACTCGGGATGGATGGTCAACAACTACTGGAGGAATCTTCTTTGTGTTCTTGTGATCTTCAGTAACCCCTTGCTCAACTGTATCAGACTTTTCACCCAAATCTCATTCTGAACCACTGATTGTTGTACACTAGACTGCTCAATTTGTTTACCACTCCTCAGAGTAATTGCCTGAACTTGCTCCTTAGGATTAACTTTAGTGTTGCTAGGCAAGTTTCCCTCTGGTCTATTATTCAACATATTGGCCAACTGCCCCACTTGTGTTTCAATATTTCTGATAGAAGATCTGGTCTCAGTCATGAAATGAGTTTGAGTGTTGGTGAGAATCAATAATGCAGCTTATAATTCATTAGTCCTGTCTGGTGGAGCTTGTGGCCTAGGCTATTGTGATGAAGAGGCTTGATTCATTAGTTGTTAAGGCATATTCTGCTGAAACTGACCTTGAAACTGAGGTTGCTGGCCCTAATTTTTTCTCCAAGAAAAGTTGGGATGATTTCTCCACCCAGGATTGTAAGTGTTGGAGAATGGATTGTTGAATGGCCTTTGAAAATTTCCCACAGCTTGAACCTGAGCTTGGTCCATAGGAATGTTATTATTATTACTAGCAGGACACTGATCTAAAGAGTAAGAACCACCAAAAATTTCACACCTAGTTTCCATCTGAATCACATTAGCAGACACAATATTCTGTTGCAATTGTTTTGTCAACGACGCCACTTCTGCTGTCAGAGAAATAATTGCATCAAGTTCATGTACCTCAGCTACCTTGCTAACCCCATATGACCTCTCATTAGACCACTGATGATTGTTTGTGGCCATGTCCTCTAATAGTTTATAAGCTTCATTGGCACTCTTACTCATGAATGCCCCACCAGCTGCAGCAAAAATAATTGTTCTTGTTGTACCACACAGCCCGTTGTAAAAATTGTGGAACAACATCCACTTTTCTATACCATGATGGGGAAAATTCCTCAATAGCTCCTTGAAACGTTCCCATGCATCATATAATGACTGCCCATCAATCTGACATAAGCTATTAATTTCTCCCCTCAATTTAGCAGCTTTTGATGGAGGAAAGAAATTGGCAAGGAATTTCTAAGCCAAATCCTCCCAAGTATTTATTGAATTGGATTGAAGGGAGTTCAACCAAATCTTAGCTATTTCCCGCAGCAAAAATGGGAATAGCCTCAACCTGATTGCATCATCGCTCACTCCATTATACTTGAAGGTATCACACAACTCCAAGAAATTTGCTAAGTGCATATGGCGGTCTTCAAAAGGCAAACCACCAAATTGGATAGTAGACTGCACCATTTGCAAGAATGCTAGTTTAATTTCAAAAGTATTGGCCTCCACAGCTGGCGGTCTTATACAGTGTTGTACTCTCGTAACAGTGGGCAGTACACAATCTCTCAGTCTCCTCGCAGCAAGATTTTGAGCCTGGCCTTGAATAACCTCAGGAACCTCATTATTTCCATTATTTTGTGCCATCTCCACAGTTTGACGAGCCAACCTCTTGTTTCTTCTATTTCGTTTGCAAGCCTTCTCAATCTCAGGATTAACAGGAGCAAGACTAACTGCTCCTCTTCTGCTACGCATATAACAAAATGACCTGAAATTGACAAAGAAATGCAGCTGAAACAGATTAGAAACAAGACAAAAAAAACACAACCAAATTAGAAATAAAATTAATTAGACTGATATTGAAAGTTTTCAGTCCCCGTGTAATGACCCAACTATTTCTAAGACCTTGGACCTTTAAAACTACTAGACATAGCTACTAAATTGGGAAACATACATTGTAAATAACATAACTTTATTTAAAACCCAAAAGATTGTACCAATACAAAATAAGGTAAAAATATAAAATAAAATGTGATATGGTATGAGATCCCATTGTTTATAAAACATAAAACATAAACTTTAAATGTTTAAATATTAAATGCAGAAATACATAAAAATAAAAATAAAAACTTAAAAACAACGTCATCCTCAATTTTGATCGTCACGCAATCCATTCAATCCATTCATCCTAAACACACAAGCCAAGCTACCATATATATTTCCACCTTCCATAATCATTTCCCTGCATCAAGATAAAAATAAAGGAATGAGCCTAATGCCCAGCAAGGAAAATCTACTAAAAAAACAAATATCATAAATCATAAACATAAGACTATATCATAAACATATGACTATAAGAACATATAACATATAGCACTACAATATTAATGGGCATTAACTCATTAACATTGCATGTGATAAACCATCTAGGTCCTCTGTCTACTAATCGAGGTAGGTTAGATCACATGGTAGTATATGATAACCCATCTAGGTCCTCTCTCTACTAATCGAGGTAGGGTAAATCATAACTCTAAACCATGAAAATGATAAAAATTCTTGGCGCTTGCTATCTAAGTAAGTCATATGCCCAAGCGACTATAAAACATATTCTTGGGGCTTTCTATCTAAGCAAGTCATATGCCCAAGGACTACAAAACATATTTATACATATACATATTATAGCATAAAACATATCATAACATAAACATATAAACACATATAAACTATCCTATTTTCCTTACCAGGGATATTTGAGAACAAGAACAGGATTGGAACACTCCTAAAAACCAACAGCAAAACCATGAGAAATTCTAAAGAATGAAGATGAAAAAAGAACTAAACCATCCAAGTAGAAACTTACCAAAAATAACCTTAAGTTTCAAGAAACTTAAATACCTAATCAAGAATCATAAACAAGAGTTAGGATTTGAGAAGAAAATAAAGAAAACTAAAGAACCATAAAGAACTAAACTTAAGGATAAGAATACCTTGAATGATCTTATGAATTTATCTAACCCTCGATACCAAAATCTCACTATATCTGACTTCCCAAGTGTTTAGAAAAGCTTAGAATGATAAAGCTTTTAACCCAAAACCCAAGTGTTTCTCTCTATAGTAACCTTTGCAACTTGGAGGCTTTGAACCAATGCTTGAAGAATGAAGAAAATGGTTGAGTACTAGGTCCTATTTATAGAGTTCAAGGAGTGAAACTAACCCCTTTTAATTTGAATAAATAAATGAACATAAAATGAAAAAGATTTGAATTTTCGTTCTCCTAGAACTCGGTCAAAATCGTTCAAAGGCAGGTCTAAGTGGTTAAGGCTATTTTTAAAATTAAAATCACAAACTTTGAAAAATGAAAGTTGGAACTGATATATCGCCTCCCCCATACTCCCGAGCCCCGCTCGATCGTTCGTGCGAAGTCGACGTGTTTTCCGTATCTTCTGTAGGCGATATATCGGCCACTATAGCTGCGATATATCGGGATACGTTAATATATCAAACACGTATTTGCACTAATTCAGCATATTTTGAATTGATAAAACAGGTTTGACTAAGTCTAAACGTGGTCCTAACAGTTTCTGGAAGGTTCTAGAGCTTCTAGATCTTTCTTTTATTTAATCTATTCATCAAAATACTTAAATCCTTAATAAACATGATTATGAAAAGTGTCACATTCTTAATCATTCTATCTAAACCTTAGGTTATAATAAATATATTTCTAGGACCAACAATGTTAATCTAACCTTATGTTATAATTAATATTCTTAAACTATAGGTTAAACTTATAAAATCATTAACTATTGCTATGAGTTTCCAACTAAGTCCCGGTTTGAACAAAAATCCACGGAAACTATCATACTACTACTACTAGGTACTACTACTACTACTACTATCTAGCTAGCTAAGTAAATATTCTGGGACACTACACCCCAACAACAGCGCCAAAAACTTGTTGTGAAATTTATTGCTATGCAAGTGCACATATCGCAAATTAGTAACAATCTTGGTAAAACCAAGTATCGTCCTCAAGGACTGAATCACCAATTTCCAATCATTTAATATTTTTATTTCTATTTGGTCAATTAAACTTTGATTCTTGTAATAATGCAGAAGAAAATATAAATTACAGAAACAATAATTAAGAACTCAATAAAAACAATAAATATTAGAAAAATATTGAATTTAAATAATAAGAGAGTAACTAGGGCATTTAATCTTATCAACTATCCTCCTTATTAATCCATAATACAAGTTACCAATTTCTTCTTCTTTCTTCCTATTTCAATTAACGAGTTGACAAAATCAGCTTATAATCATGTTATGAATTATAAACTCAACCTAAGTGAAAATTACCTATATTTCTATGGTAAATTTAATCACAAAGATAGCATTAATCACAACAACTCAAAAGATAGTTACACAATTAATCTAGATACTCTCGTTCCAAATTATAGTTGTTTCCTAAATAGCCAAAGCAAATTCAAATCGCACTTCTCAGCTTTTGATTAAAAAACATACAGGTAATGACTATAGATGGCCAATCAATAATCAACCAATATGCATAGATTGCCAAGAATTGAAAAAAAGATAAAGAAGGAATGATAATTGAATTAGTTCATAACATGGCAAGCGATTCAATTAATAGCCCTAAATAGAAAATTAGTTCATAACTGTCATTCTAAACACAAAGAAATTAAAGAACATTATAAAGAAATAGATGGATGACAAACAAGTGAAGAAGCCTCCAAAAGTTCTCGTAGAAGAATTTTTGCTATCTCCAAAACTGTCCCCCCCCCCCCTCGCCTTTCTTTTTGTACGAAATTAGATTTAAAACCTAAACTTTTCTTTCTGAAGGAGTTAGGTTGCGGCCCATCTTATTAAGAGTCGCAACCCATGTCCCAAAACTACGTTCTTTCATTGAGGAGGGATGCGGCCCAACTGTTCAACTGCTGCGGCACGTGTCTTTTTTTCCCTTGGAAATAACTCTTCTAAGCTGCGGCCCTCCAAAGCCATGCTGCGACCTGAGTCTAGACTCTGAAACAATGCTTCTGTGAAGAGGTTGGTCGCGACTCCAAATTTCTCAAGCTGCGGCCCTTAAGGAATTCTTCAAGTCATGCATTTTTAAACCCAAAAAATCACCAATGCCTTCAAATCATGCCGAGATCCATCCTTTATCGAAAACAACACCGAAACTTGGGTTTTTCTTCTCTTTTTGAACCAATTTCATCCAAGTATTCAAATCTTCCTTTTTATTCACTAAAATTGTAAAACAAACAAACAAAAGCATAAAACTGCACTAAATGAAAGAAAAACAACATAAAAGACTACCTAAAACACCACCTAACCATGACATAAACTAGACTCAACATTACGCTACAGTCTACACTGTTGGAAAGAATCAAGGAGGGTCAGCTGGGTGATCGACATCTAATCAAGATTAGAGAGGATATTTTAGCTGGAGTGTGCAGAGATTACACTGTGTTTGATATGGGATTGTTGAGATACAAGGGACGGATATGTGTTATGTTAGACACTACTATAAGACGGGAGATTCTGGATGAATCTCAGACTACACCTTACTCTTTGGATCCAGGCACCACGAAGATGTATCAGGATGTGAGATCATTGTATTGGTGCCCTGGGGTGAAGAGGGATGTAGTAGAGTATGTGTCTAAGTGCTTGACATGTCAACAGGTCAAGGCTGAAAATTAGAGGCCAGCAGGGTTATTGCAGCCTCTAGACATCCTAGAGTGGAAATGGGAGGACATCACGATGGGTTTTGTGGTGGGGTTACCCAGGATTGTTGGTCAACATGATTCAGTATGGGTTATTATGGATCGCTATACCAAGTTAGCTCACTTCTTACCAGTGAGGACTACATATACAGTTGACCAGTACGCAGATCTCTATGTGAGAGAGATTGTGCGTCTTCATGGAGCACCGAGGTCGACCGTGTCAGATCGGAACCCTACTTTCACTTCTAAGTTCTAGGGAAGTCTATAGAGGGCCATCGGAACACAGTTGAAGTTCAGTACTGCTTATCATCCTCAGACAGATGGACAATCTGAGAGGACGATCCGGATATTAGAGGACATGCTTCGATCATGTGTGCTAGACTTTGGTGGATCCTGGAGTAAGTATCTACCTTTGATATAATTTTCCTACAACAACAATTATCAGTCTATCATTGGGGTGGCACCTTATGAGTTGTTGTATGGTAGGAAATGCAGATCTCTCACTCATTGGGATGAGACAGGTGAAAGGAGATACTTGGGTCTTGAGGCAATTCAGAGGACCAGTGAATCCATTGAGAAGATTAGAGCTTGGATGCTCGCTTCTCAAAGTAGACAAAAAATTATGCAGATCCCAAATGCAGGAACGTGGAGTTCCAAGTGGGAGACTATGTCTTCCTTAGAGTTTCTCCATGGAAAGGGGTGAGAAGGATTGGAAAGAAGGGCAAGTTGAGCCCTAGGTTTGTAGGTCCATTTGAGATCCTGGAGAGGATTGTTCAGGAGGCCTACAAGTTGGCCTTACCACCGACATTGTTGGCTGTGCATAACGTGTTTCATATCTCTGCTCTTCAAAGGTATGTATCAGATGTGGCTCATGTGTTGAGTTACAAGGATCTGGAGCTTGTGGCAGATCTCTACCATGAGGAACAACCAATCCAGATACTAGACAGAAAGGACAAGGTCCTCAGAAATAAAATGATACCTTTGGTTAAGGTATTGTGGAGGAACAGCAAGGTTGAGGAAGTGACCTGGGAGCTGGAGTTAGATATGCAAGATTAGTATCCCGAGTTGTTCAGGTAAATTTCAAGTTCAAAAATTCTGTAAGGAGAGGATAGTTGTAACACCCCAAATTCCCTGATGTGTCTTAGTTCCTTGATTAGGGGGTCGGGAGGGCCATAATTGATTTATTATGCAATTAAATGAGTATATGCATGATTATTTGAGTCATATTATTAAATTATGATAAATGCATGCATGTGGGTCCACTTTTCATTGTAAGGGTATTTTGGTAATTTGGCCCGTTGAGGGCATGTTTGTATATTTTTATGCATGTTTGTGATTTATGGATGAGGCTACATTATTATGTGGATATGTTCGAGCTATTCAGCATGAGATGATCCTAGGATGTAATTTAGTGGTTTTGTCATAACGGGGTCAATTATTGGGATATAGGATAATAAGAATGATTATTTGATGATATATTGGGAGTTAGTGAGATCAGGAGGAAATTCTGAGACTTTTGACTATTTTTCCCCCGGGGACATTTTTGGAACCCCGAGCATTAGGATTTATTTGAGGTTACTTAAGCTTGAAGTAACCTGTCAGAAGGAAAACTATGTTCAAACACCTTTTCTCTTTCTCCCGTTATCCATTTTTACTGTTCATCTCATTTTCGAAGGGAACTTGAGTTCTAGGACTCGGATTCTTGTGAGGATCGAGTTATAGCAATTCTGGGGAAGATTAGAATCTTATTAACCAAAGGATTTAGTGAGAAATGACTCAATTTGAGGTGACCACTAAGGGACTTAAGGGCTAATCGTTCTCAAGGGTCGTTCTTTTATTATTCCACGTTCGAACCAGAGGTAACAAAACTGCACCCAGTATGTGACATGCATGGTTATTGATGATGCATGTTGAGTGCTCTATATGTGGACATTGATTGCATTATAAATGCTTAGCAGTCTTGCTTATCTGTGAATGGTACTGACTTATTAGTCAGAATCGGCAATGGTGTCAGTATTGACTGTGAAGTTGTGACTTATTAGTCAAGTTCGACAAAAGTACTGAGCACTGGTCGTATGGGATTGACCTATGAGTCAAGACGGTATAAGCTTGTTTAACACAAGCCAAAAAGATTAGATCTAATCAACATAATCATTATCATCATAAGCATAAAATGCTTGACAGACCTTAAGTTCGATGAAAACAAAAGTGCTTGTCTAGTCTAAAGGCTAGTTACTTAGAGCCAAAGCCAAAAGGCCAAGGTGACCGACACGTCACATGGCTTGGGAGCGGGTCCCCAGAGATGGACTTATTAGCCATCTATTTAAGGAGCAAAACCCTAGAGATGGACTTATTAGTCATCTATACAGGGAACAGATCCTTAGAGGTTGACTTATTAGTCACTTGAATAGCGTGTGACTCAATAGTCACTTATCTCATTGGGATGCAAGCCCCAATATGATTATCATAATCATCTATTGATATTGAATACATACAGTAGTTTTCTTGCTGAGCCTTGGCTCACGGGTGCTATGTGGTGCAGGTAAAGGGAAAGAAAAGCTCACCCAGCCTTGAGTGGAAAGCTTAGGTGGTGATGTGTACATATGCGCCTGCTACCACCATGACCAAGGTGTTTCTCAGGGGAACTAGGGGTTAACCCTATATTTTTCCGCTTAGGTCGGTGGGTTGTAATTTTTACACTGTAATGACCATTTTGGATTGTAAATAACTTGTAAACGCTTTTTTGGGCCCATGTACAGTTTAAAGTTTTAAATGAAATATATCCATTCCTTTTAATAGAAAATTTTCACCCTGGCCTATTAATAATACCTAGAAGCACGTTTATAACCTAATGACTCATTTAGCGAGTTAAGCACTGTTTAAAGTTCACAGTAACGATCTTGGAGTAACCAGGGCAGTACAGTTGGGGCCACATTATTATGTGGATATATTGGCAGTATACAACTCGAGGCCATCCTAGTGAGCGGATTAGCAGAATAGTCACAGTAGGGTTTAATACCCGGCTTGGGGTGAGCCTAGGGGTATTTTGGGAAGTTTAACATATATTTGGGATTTATCAAGTAACGGGTAAATATCTGGTAATTAGTTGGGCATGATAGGATTAAATGGGAATTTGTAGGATTACTCGTCGAATTAGCGGGAATTGGGGTTAATGACCATTTTCCCCTTATGGGCAACAAAGGGGCTGAGTTAATATAAGGGGAATTTTGGACTTTATGGTTAAGGGATATAGATAGAAGGTTTCTGGGTCAGGCTAGAATATCTCATAAAACTCTTAGCACTCTCTCTCCCTCTCACTCACATTCTCTCTCTCCCTCTCTTGTGCCTAAGGGAGCTTTGAAGCTTTGGAAGAGAAAACTTATGGAATTAAGCATGAGGGCTGGGGAATTAAGGCTAGGACTTTGAGGTGCAGCTCAGGGACATCATCGGCATCATCAAGGTAAGGTTTAAATTTCAGTTGTTGGGTGGAATTCTGTTGTTAATATAGGTGTTCTTAAACCTTTAGGTTTCAAAGAGGTTTTGATGAATTTTGGGTTTTTACAAGGATTTTGGTTAGAATTTTAGGAAGTTGTGGTGATATGAGTAGGCTATTGTGATATAGTGGTCGAATTCTGGTTCTGGTGTAGGTTAGGTTATATTTTTGATGAATTAAGCTGGGGAAAAATGTAGGAAAAACCCAGGGATTTCTAGGTTCACGGGGGCGCGACGCGTGCCCAAAAAGGCCTTTGAGGGCTACTAATTTTTAGGGGCGTCGCGACCCTACAGGGCAGGTCGCGACCTGCCTCCCCTTGGGATAAGAGGCTGGCACCTCTGACTTGGGGTGCCCCATGACCCTTAGGGCCAGGTCGCGGCCTGCCTAGGTAGCCATATCCAAGTTTGGTTTTTAGGCTCGGGGACTTAAACCTAAGCGCTCAGGATGAATTCTATTACCTGATTTAGTAGAATTTGAGGTCTCAGAGGCTAGTATTTGATTCCAAAGCATTTAATTTGATTATATTGTGATAGTTATCCATTTAATCAGAGGCTAGTATTTGATATCAAAGCATTTAAGGCTCGGGATTAAGGATCGTGCTCAGGACCGCTCCACATCCTCCCCTCAGGTCTTGAAGTAAAAAAATTGCACCCAAGTTGTGAATGGGACAAAGATCCCTTGTAAATGAGCATATGTGTTTTGTAACCTGTACATGTTCTGTGTGATGTGAAAGTACATCCTAAGGGAGTCGGGGCTGATGTTGAGCGTACTGAACGCATCTCGGCCTAAGGGCCCTAACACCTATTTAATTGTATTAAGATTGATTTATATGTTTGGATTAAACTATTATTGTTGCCTAGTTTAGCACTTGTATTATGTTGTTAATTGAACTGATTGATCTAAAGTTTACTATGTACACTCTGTTGTCATCTATGCTTGTTGATTATGGTTTTCTTGCCGAGCCTTGGCTCACGGATGCTACGCGGTGCAGGTAAAGGTAAAGGAAAGTTGGACCAGCCATGAGTTGGAGAACTTTGGGAGCAGTGTGTACATCGGCAGCTGCTCGACCGCCACAGCCGAGGGAATTACAGGGACTAGAGCCGAAATTTGTATTTTTCCATTTAGGCTGGCTGTAGTTGTATTAACTTTTGAGGGCTGTAACCACCATGTAAACATTATTTTTGGGATCCCATGTATCAAACTCTTATTTTAATGAAATTCAACCATTTCACGATCAAAACCTTTTAACCCTAACCTATCAGTTGACCTTAGAAACACATTTATGTTCAAACGACTTGGTTAGCAAGTCTTGCACTATTTTAAATACATAGTGTAACAGTCTTAGTTACCCAAGGAGTTACAGGTTATCTCCTGAAGGTTGTGTTTTTGAGGGTGTAGTCAAGGTAGTGGCTGAGTTAACGTTTGTCTTTGTAGTTACCGTAGGCAAAGGAGCTTGTTTAAGTGCTAACATTGCCTGAGTTGTGAATTCGGCTATTGTCCTCGCTGGCTTTCTTTGCATGTCATCGCAAAGAGGACTACCTAGTAGTACCCAAGCTCGTGCTACCATAAGATGACCGATGTCATCAACATTATGAGCTCGAGTCGCCTCTATATTGAACCTCACCAATTTGCTCTTCAGTGATTCACTTGGTTGTTGTCTAACATTTGTTAGGATGGAACCCTCGGACTTGATACTCTTCACAACTTGGAATTGTTTCTTGAACTCCTTAGAATCTTGATCCCAATACGAGATCAAGTGTCTTCGAAATTTGTCAAACCAGTTCTTTGCTAGTTCAGTGAGTGTGGTTGGGAAGAGCATACATCTGAGCTCATATCCGACGTTGCTGGCTCGCGTCACAATATTAAACGTACTCAAGTTGCTGCCTGGGTCGGTAGTTTCATTGTAGGGGGCGCCACATGGAGTATTTGTAGGATCTCATTTATATAATTCTATATGCATGCTTCCTATAAATATATATTAAAAACAATATACATAGTAGAAAGCATAAAATCATATAACCATGTGAATATTACAGAGATGCATAAATACAATAACAAAACCATCAAAGTACTTACGAGATGCATAGCAAAACAATGACTACACCATTTGGATTCCCTAACCTTTTCTCCTTGTTGAATGCTAAGTATTGCAAAGAATCCAAACTGCTTTGAAACAAGACCACAATCTTCCAAGTCTTTCTCTAAAACAACCTAGTGTTTTTCTGGGCAAGTTTCAACACATGAGAAGAGAATTCCTAGAGAAAACTAAGAGAGAGTGAGCGGCTAGGTATAGAATACTAGTAGTGACTTTTTACCTTATCAAATTCAGCTGACTTAATGCATTCTATAACACTAGTATATATAGGCAATTAGCTAGGACATAAAATAGGTTTTACTTACCCTTTTTATTTTAATTATTTAATTATTATAATTAATTAAATACTTGTCAAAATTAACCAATTATAATTTTGACCTTTTCTTTAATTTATTTTATTAATATTAATACAAATTTATCAATATTAACAAAATTATCTCAATTGTCTATAATACTCTCTTTTTGATACTTTGCAATAAAAACATCAAATTTTCTTCTATTTATTTTCTCACAAAATATCAATAAATAATTTAACATTATTTATTTTCATTGACCTAGGCAATATGATATTTTTATAATTAATAATTAAATTAATTATTCAAGACTACTAGATTTATTTTGATAAGAGATGACATGGGAACCATGGATCCATGAACTCAAGCTCCAATAAGTTACTGTGAGTTTATTAACAAATAATCTCACTACCTTATTAATTCCTCGTGACTCCACTATAAACTCAGAATTGCACACTTGAATTCATAGAACGCTTTACACCAAATATAAATACGTTATCCATTGTTATAACCATAACCATCATTCAATCCTCTATAAATGATCTACTAATGAGATGGGTGAAAATTACCATTTTACCCCTCATTGGTATTTTATCCTTAACTCCCACAAAGTTCCTTGTAAATGATATTTCCATAAATTTAATTATAGAAATGAGTACTCTATCATTTAACACTTGAACCAAGCTATAAGGAAATCATCGTTTCACTTCTTAAACTAAAGCTATAGATTTCATATCTATGATAAATACTCTCACTCAATTCTACTACCAAATCTCCAAAATGTAAGCATGAGCTAGTCCGTAGGGTAAGCCGGTAACGAACAAATCAAAAGACTTGAATAATACAATTAGTAGAATATTAACCACTCATAATTAAGATTGAATTGACCTATGATCAACATTGTAATATGATTAGATTAGATAATAACGATGCTTACTTATCTTGTCAATAATTAATATCGGTCCAATCTAAAGTAACAAAATACATTCGATCTTATCTACTTGGTCAATGTCCTTGATAATTATTGTAGATTACCCAATAAGTAAAAATCCAGTGTACTGATTTAATATTAGGACAAAATGCTTTTGAACATATAATTACAAATATAATCCACTATGACTGAGTCACTATAATTGTAACTATACATATATATAAACGTTTGTATTAATAATAATTAATCATGTAATAAGACATGCAAACAACGCAATTTGATTGAACAAATTGATTTCTACTACTTTATTGATAATGAATGAATTACATAAGAAATGTGGTTTTATAAGGACACAAAACCCAACAAATTCCCACTTGCACTTTTAAAACAAATGCGAAATTTCTCTCAAACCCATTCCCTCTATATGCTTTAGTAAAGTTGTCTCTCCTAGTGTCTTTGTGAAGGGATCCATAAGATTGTCCTCAGATGCAATCTTCATGATCTTTACATCTCCCCTTGCCAAATATTCTCTAATGATGTGGTACTTCCTCTCTATATGCTTCACTCTTTTGTGGCTCCGTGGTTCTTTAGAATTGGCTATCGCCCTATTGTTGTCAGAATAAAAAAATGAGGGGTCTATCCGTATCTGGAATAACACCAAGATCTATATAGAACTTCCTCAGCCAGACTATTTCCTTAGCTGCCTCAAAAGCAACTATGTACTCAGCCTCCATGGTAGAATCTGAGATCTCGTATTGCTTAACACTTCTCCATATCACAACTCCACCATATCACAACTCAACCCCAAGAGTAAACACCATTCCACAAGTTGACTTCTTATCATCGACATCAGTTTGAAAATCAGAATTAGTGTAGCCTAACAGGTTAAGAACTCCACCTGAGTAAACTAGCATATAATCCCTAGTTCGTCGAAGATATTTCAGTATGTGCTTGATTGTTATCCAGTGTTCCCTTCCTGGATTAGACTGGTATTTTCTCACAACTCCCACTGCGTGGAAGAAGTATGGTCTAGTGCACAACATAGCACATGTTAGACTTCCAACTGTAGATGCATAAGGAATCCTTCTCATATAATCTTCCTCTTCAGGAGTCTATGGAGACTGCTTTTTGGAAAGATGGATTCCATGTCGGGACGGAAAACGTCTTTTCTTTGAATCTTTCATAGAGAAACGCTCAAGCACCTTATGTATGTAAGCCGCTTGAGATAGAGCCAAAGTTTTGTTCTTTCTATCCCTCAAAATCTTGATACAAAGAACATAACTTGCATCAACCAAGTCCTTCATCTGAAATAGAGTTCCCAGTCAGTTCTTTATGTCTGATAATTTCTTCACATTGTTTCCAATGAGCAAGATATCATCCACATAGAGAATCAAGAATACCACAATGTTGTTTTCCTTGAGTTGGTAAACGCATGGCTCATCAACATTCTGCTCAAAACAATAGGTTTTAATGATTTCATTAAACCTTAGATTCCATGAATGGGAAGCTTGCTTAAGTCCATAAATGGACCTATTAAACTTGCACATTTTCTTTTCTTGTCTAGTTACTTTAAACTCTTATGGTTGATCCATATAAATGGTTTCGTCTAGGTTCCCATTAAGGAACGCTGTCTTTACATCCATTTTCCAAATCTCAGAATCAAGAGCTACGACTATGGATAAAAGTATGCGAATAGATTTTAGCATGGAAGCTGGAGAAAAATTTTCCTCATAGTCAACTCCTTCTCTCTGGGTATAACCCTTTGCCACAAGTCGAGCCTTGTAAGTCTCGTCCTTTCCATCAGCTCTTCTCTTCTTCTTGCAGAACCACTTGCACCCAATGGCCCTAAAGTAACTAGGTGCTTCTACAAGATCCTAGACGGAGTTAGAGTACATGGACTCCATTTCCTGTTTCATGGCTTCAAGCCAAAGATCCTTATCACCCATTACCTATTTGAAAGACAACGAATCATCATCAAGTGTGTCCCCAACGACCATGTTGGTTTCAGCATCCATACAATAACGGATCAGGGTACGAGAAACTCTGCCACTACGATGAGGTATTGTAATTGTCTGAATCAGAATTGTGGTTTATTGTTCTTCCACTTTAATCTTGACTTGCATCACTTGAGGAAGATAGTATGAATATTTTTGTTTCATCAACTTGCGTTGATGGAATCGGAACAGTAGGAATAGATAAGTGAGATTGCAATTCTTCCAAGACTACTTTGCTACGAGGTTTGAAATTAGACATGTAGTCCTCTTCAAGAAAAGTAGTGTCTGTAGAAACAAACACTTTCTTATCTTGTGGACTATAGAACATACCACCCCGAGTACCTATTGGATAGCCAACAAACAAGAAAACTTTAGTTCGCGGTTCTAGCTTTCCTTCCTTTTTCCTCAGGACGTGAGCGGGACACCCCTAGATTCTATAATGATGCAAACTAGGTTCACAACCATTCAATAGTTCTAAAGGTGTTTTGGAGATAGATTTAGATGGCACGACATTTAAAATGCCACATGCTGTCTGTATGGCATGTCCCTAAAAAGAGATCGAAAGAGTTGAGTAACTAATCATGGATCGAACCATTTACATTAACGTGCAATTCCGACGCTCTGCAACACCATTTTGTTGCGGAGTACCTGGGGCAGTACGTTGATATAATATCCCAAGTTCATCTAAATGATCTTGGAACTGCATATCCATGTATTCTCCACCCCTATCAAATTGCAAGACCCTTAACGTTTTACCTAATTGGTTTTGAGCCATTGCAAAGAATTCTTTAAACTTCTCAAATGTTTCATATTTCCTATGCATTAGGTAAAGATACAAGTATCTCGAGTAGTCGTCAATGAAAGTGATGAAATAGTCATAACCACTCATCACTTGAACATTCAACGGTCCACAAATATCTGAATGAACCAACCCTATTGGTTCTATGGCTCTTTCTCCTTTTCCAGAGAATGGACGCTTCATCATTTTACCTTCGAGAAAATATTTGCAGACAGGTAGGTCACCCATTGTGAGTTCACTCAAAGGTCCAGCCTTTGTTAGACTTTTGATCCTATCATAGTTAATATGACCAAGTCGGAGATGCCAAAGATACGACATGTTATCGTTATCAATCTTTTGTCGTTTGGCAATCCTATATCTACCTGCCTTAAATAACTCATTATTAAAAGCGGACGCTTCGATAGGTCGTAAAAGGTATAGCCCATTTTCCATACATCTAACACATAATTCATATCTATTCAATGAAATTGATATATTAAAACTTGTGGAAGTTACAGCAAAATGTTGTTGATGTAATAAAGAAACTGAAATTAAATTCCGACTAAAGTTTGGAATAAAATAAACACTATTTAAAACTACATATTTATTTCCAAAATTTAGACGAGCTTGTCCTCTTATTTCAACATTCACAAATGCTCCATTTCTAACTCTAAACTTCAGCTCGCCTTCCTTTACTAATGTCTAATTGCTAAGTAGCTACAAAGAAGTGGATCCATGGTTAGTGGATCCAGAATCTTTAATCCATACTAAATTATCATCTTCCAAAACACATGCATCCAAGGAAAAAGATTAACAATTACCTTGGGCTCCTCTAGCCTTGAGAGTTG
Organism: Humulus lupulus; assembly: GCF_963169125.1. Taxonomy (NCBI): domain Eukaryota; kingdom Viridiplantae; phylum Streptophyta; class Magnoliopsida; order Rosales; family Cannabaceae; genus Humulus; species Humulus lupulus. The sequence continues at coordinate 129,406,441 of NC_084801.1, forward strand.
GGCAACCCTTTTTCCAATGCCAGTCTCCTTGCAGTGGAAACATGCTCCTTTGGCTTTCTTAGCAGCGAGTTTTTCCCCAGCAGGTTTTGCAGCACCTCTAGCTAGTTTTCCAGTTGCTGTGGCCTTGCCCTTCTTGTTCTTTCTCTTATTCCTCTTCTTGCTCTTCGAGGATGAAGCTAAGTTAGCTTCTCCATGAGCGTCCTCAGTAGTAGCAACAGGCTTCTTGTCTGTCCCTTACTTGGTCCACCATTGATACCTTCAAACATTTGAAGCTCATTCATGAGTTGAGTCATTCTGTACTTCAATTTGTTTAGTAAGTAGTTGGTGGTTAATGAAAGAAAACTAGGAGCAACACTATTCAGAATAAGCCCCACTTGAGTTTCCTCGTCTATGGTAGTTCTGTGCAATTCTGCCGCTTGAAACTAGTTTGTCATCTTGATGAAGTGATCACGAACATGGATTCCAAGTGTCATCCTGGCATTAGCATACTTCTTCGTTGCCTCTAAACGAGCTTGTCCAGATTTGTGTCCGAACATTTCCTGAAGTTGCTCCATGACTTCATAGGAAGTTTCGACATCCTCCAGCTCCGTCTTTAGCGTGTCCGACATGCTAGCTAGCATGTACGCCTTGGCTTTTTTGTTGGCAGCGAGCCAACACTCATACTTCTCCCTTGATTCTTTTGAAGATAAATCACCAGGGACCTTAGGACAAACTTCATTCATAACAAACTTGGAGTTGTTGCTGATCAACACAATGTTGATGTTTGACTTCCATTTGGGAAAATTCTCTCCAGTGAGAAGTTCCTTGGAGAGAAGGGAGATAATGAGATTTGACATAGATCTACACTTATCAATAAGTAGAAATCAATGCGTTGTTTAACAAACATTTAATCACATAAACATTTAGAAATTAGCTCAAACATATAAAATATGCATAGATATGTAAAATACTAAAAAAACACATATCTATTATTTCCAAGGTATTTTAACTAGTCATGAATACATGTGTCCCGGTAGGCGAGGATCACAAATTTACTTAGTTAAATAGAGTAAACATCTCAATTAATAATAGTCTAAAACTATTATTAATAACCTTCCTAATTGATCAAAGTCACGAAATCCAATTATTTAGAATTTTATGAGCTAGACCCATGGTATCGATTATTATACTTATTTCTCATCGTCACAGTAGGGATGAGTCTATAAGAGTTTGATCTATAACTATCTATCCTAAGAAATTTAACCTTCTTAAAAGTCTAGTGAACACCTTTCGTAGGGAGACGTAATCAAAGCGCCATAAAGCCCCACTAAACTCTAACCTTGTTAAATTAACGGTGGAGATCGAATTTCATAAATTAAAGCTCATTATTTTAATTCAGTATTTTCCTTGTGAAATTTATAAAACTAGGTTTTTCATATTATTTAAAATAAATAATAAACCTTAGTATAAATTTCTTTTTATTCTAAAATACCCATTTAAATCCACTTTAAATATTTAGAATTAATGTGTTACTAATCAATTAATTTAGGTTCAACTAGAATTAACCTAATACAATCAAGTCAAACTTAGGTAAATGAGCTTTAACAATTCGGGTTTGCATGGAGGAGAGTTGGGTCTAGTATGTCGTTCTCACTACAAGGCCCCCTAACTTCCATACATAACGCAAAAGACAGGAATTTAAACCTTCGTTTTATTGATCGTTATTCAATTGATTAGGTACAATCTAGTAATGCAAAGAAAATGGTCATTCACAAGTGGAATCACTCACGAGAGAGGAATTTAAACTTTTCATTTTCAATTGGGCCCAAATAAAACCCATCAAGATTATGATCCCTTTTATTTGACCTTTTTCCCATTATCTAAAATAATGGGTCATCACTATAAGTCCATCATCTAAGCACAAATTCGCAAAAATGACAATTATAATGATGCATGACATGTTAATTAATTGGATAGATCTAGCATACGATCTATATAGCATGTTACTAATTTATGCATGTACACATTTATTACCAAAATAAATGAATAGCTAAAAAAAATTATCAATCAATTTCATGAAATCAATCAATTAATTAATAACAATTCATTTTAATTCAGTCAATCTTCAAAATATCAATCAAATAAAAATTAATTCTATTGTTCCCATTTGAAGAAACAAATATATTCTTCTTTTAGAAAAAAAATACCAAAAAGATATTTACTTGCATTGTTGACTAGCGATTCGGTCAACGATACGGAGTCACTAAAAACGGTAGAAATAAGATGAATTGAGCTCAAGAAGGTAAGCGACACCAAGATTTATAGTGGTTCGGCCATAAAGAATGGTAATGACAAATGTCCACTTTGTGTTCTTATTAATGTAGAACTCCAAAACCTGCGGTCAGTGAACTAGGATTCACGAGTTTCACAAGCTTGGAGAATCTAGATGTACATATGGGCCCATGGGCCATGTTCAATTTTTGTTACAAGAATATTTGAATAACAACATAAATAATGATATTTACATATAAAGATAATTAAATATCCTAGAAATATCCAACTCATAACTGCATTTTAATTATGGCTTCAGTCCTACGAGCAGATCTGGTTGCATATGTCAGCATATCAGCTTTCCTATTACTCAACATGTCCCTCGTGCCTAGGGGTGTTCGTGGTGTGGGTGGTGTAGTTTTTCTCTAATTTTTTGGACCACACCGCATATTCGGTTTGAACAATTTTTCAAACCGCAACCCGCACCGCATAGACCTCAAAACGCATAAACCGCACCGCAAAAATGCGGTGTGGTGTGGTGCAGTGTGGGCGGTTTATACCTATCGCCAAATAATTTAACAATTAAATATTATAATTAAGAAAGATTCATAATAAATCTCATAACCATAGAGTGTTTAACAAAATAATTAAATGTACAACAAGCTTATAAACTTTAAGCAAAACAATAAAAATATAATAGACTAATAACAAAGAAAAAATGTAGTATAAAAGTAAATATTATTTTAATTAAGGAGGAATATCTTTAGATTGAAGTAGAATATGTGTTAGCATCCTATGAAACATTTTTTTTTTCTAGATATTGTGTATATTATATCACACTATATAAATATTTATGCATTAACTTTGAATGAAGTAAAACTGAAAAAAATAATATAAAAATTTAATATATATAATGATGTGGTGCGGTGTGGTTTGACCCGTAATTATAAAATTTAAAACCGCACTGCACCGCGTGGTTTGGCAAAAATACAAACCGCAACCTCACCGCGTAGGGTTCTAAACCGCAAATTATGGTGCGATGCGGTGTGGTGCAATGTAGGCGGTTTGTGTAGTGTGGGCGGTTTTATGAACATCCCTACTCGTGCCCATCGGGCAATTTAATTTCCTGGTCGTTGGCGGACCAGACTTTCATCGGAAAAGAGTCACATACTGCTTACATGCGCCTCAATCGTGCCACATCACATAAATATTTTGGGTAAACATTTTCCCCCCAAGTATATTTTAATGCGATCAGCATTTAATAAACTTATTCAACCAGATATTTAGCTGACCTGTCACATCCAACTGTACTTACTTTCTCGAAAAGGCAAGTAATCATGACCTTTACAGTTTCCTAAAAATGATTCGACGGTTATTGCTATTTCTCATGCAAAAACCCTCAAATGTCATCATTATATAACAAATACCCTTGTTTGATATAAATACCCCTCTCCTTCCTTTATTCCATTTTACACGATCATTCTCTCTCTTCAAGAACACTCGGAAAAAATCTCCAAGAACCTCGGACATTTCAGTGCGAACTGAGACGTCTTCGAGTAACTATGAGCAAAATTTCTTGATTTCTTCTAAAATCCATATTCCAAGTAAGTTTTCGATCCCATTCTCTTACTTTTATAGTAGATTTCATGTATTTTGCCTCTGATTTACACGTTTTCACTACTGGGTTTATATTGTTCTTGAGAATTTATTGGGTAATCGGGTTTAAGCAAAAATACATAGGAACATTAGGATAAAAATAGGTATTGTAGGCAACATTGTGTATAAAACAATATTTTAGGTGTATTTACACTGATTTTGGGTCCAAAATCGAAGTGAAAATTCAATTTTTGGGAATTTTGGAAAAACTAGGTTTTTCCTGCCTGTTTTCGGAGTTGAAAAGTCTTTCTGAAAAAACTTTTCAAATTCTCTTTTTGATCCGTTTGTCCACCCTGCTTGCATGTTTATTGTGTTTTTATCAGGATGCAGCTGGTCGTATAAAAGCCTAATTTTTATACACGAGTAGCGCTATCCTTGCTTTTCTTTTTCTTCTATCTATTGGTTGTAGATTCTCACTTCCCCTTTGCTCTTCTTAGATATTCATACATGATCCCTGGGAGGTGAGAGACCAATAGATGACGATATTCTCATTTTGCTGTTCGAGGATAAAGAACAACCTCTCTACTTTTTTCACAGCCTCCGTCCTCACACCCAAAATCTATGACTAGTCCTTCTCACAATTCTTCACAGAACCAACCGAATATGGGTCGTGTCAAACACATTCCTCATAGAAAAAGAAAACCTAAAAAATCTCCTACCAACCAGCCTACAACCTCTCCTACCAGCCAGCCTTCAAACGATCCTCAACCCTTAAATTTTTCACCACTAGATATCCAGCCCAAAGCCCGTCCATGTGATGGCCCTCGAGCAGAGGTTGCCTGTACATCGCCCCTCCAAGCGTCATATCGACCAGGATGGTGGCCAAGTATCCGAAGAAGTACAGGCTTCCTGGGATTACTTTATACAAACCCACACCCGACCAGAGGGAAAATGTGCCCGGAGGCGCCTACGACATCTGGTCGAGGTATCATATAGAAGTGGGGGAAATCTTTCCTTTACTCGAATTTTTCCAGGGAGTTGCCAATTATTTCGAGATCGCCCATTTCTAAATAACTCCAAATGGATATAGAGTACTTTCAGCACTTTATATCCTATACCACCACTAAAAATGGCATGTGCCTACCCCTCATGAGATCAACTACCTGTTCATTCTCAAGTCCAACCCCAATCAAAACAACACGGGGTTTTTCCATTTCTACCACCAGGAATCTGCTCGCACATTCCTAAGTGACATAACCTACAAGTCCAACGTAGGAAAGTACTTCCAAGAGTACTTCCTTATGACTGACTTGGTCACAGACAACATCGCCTTCACACGAGGAGGTAAAATTTTTAATATTCATTCAACATTTATTTAGTGGCTTTGCATTATCCCTTGTTCTTAGTTAGCTTACGTTGCACTCAGGTCCATGGTATTCGACCGTACCCCACTCCAGAAATGGAGATAAGAGCCACAGCCCTGGCTAGCATGACGAACATAGAAAAAAGCGTCAAAAAGCTGGTCACGGAAAGCAACTTGAGGCTGGTCGGCCTTTTAGAACCTCACCAAGAAGTGAGGGAATCGATTGCGGGGAATGCCACATGAGACGACACTGAAGCACAAGAAAACCCTGAGCAGCAGCAGGATGTGTCACAGCCCCAAAGGTGTCGACCAACGGGAGTGACCATTCGAGAGCCCAACCCCCAATACTTGACCAGCCAGCACCCCTTCCCAACATGGGAGGGGAAAACAAAAACTACCAGAATATGTTGATCCTATACTCGAATCCTCTGACGAGAACGGTATAGATTTTTCACTCTTAGAGAAATTTCCCATCCCTTATCATTTATTTGATAGGGACAACAACTTTAAATTTACGACCAATAATTTTAGCTTGGACTTCTTCGAGGCAGATAGTGAATGTAGCGGTAGTTCTTTAAATAATGTGGCGACTAGTAATTGTAGTTAGGGTATACTACTTAGCATTTCTTTTTAGTTTGTTTCCTCATCATGCAATCTGATGACGCATTCGACATCTACGCCTCTGGAGGGACACCAGTGAGCACGAAGAAGTCGAGCAGAATAAATTATGGAGAAGCCAATGGGGAACCTTCAAGAAAAAGGGCTCGACCAGAGCATCCTCCAGCTCCTATTCCTTCTAGAAGAACTAAACCTCCCCCTCCTTCCTGCATCCAGCCTTCCACCGACCGGATGGGGGGTCTTTGGGAGCATAATTGCTTAGCAATGCTTATAGCTCAACAAATGATAAATTGCAGAAACTAACCAAACATCGCTGTAGCCAGAAGGCCTTTTCCTGTCTCCCTTCGCTAAAACCTAGCCGGGTCTTTGCTCGTGGGTTCAATGAAGTCCTCAGTGTAAGTTTCTTCTGTATTGTATTCTAGTCGAACAAGATTTCATTTGATTAGCACTGACAGCTTCATTTTTCCACTGTTCGTAGGGTATTCTAACCATGAACAACGATTAGCGTCACACTGAAGAGGTCAATTTAAAGCATGCTAAGGAGAAAAAGGCATGGGAGGCCAAGGTTAAGGTAGCTGAAGACAAAACTACTGTTTTAACCGAGGAGCTGAAGAAAAGCCAAGAAGATCTGGCTAAGGCTATTGCGGCTAAGGAAAAATTCAAGGAAGCCTCAGAGACCAACTATAAGGAGGCAGCTGAGCTACAAGAATATCTGTAGGCTAACATGAAGGAGGCCAATGGTTTGGAGGACCGAGTCAAACTGGTTGAAGAGAAAAATGCCCAAAACTTGTAGAGGTTCTGAGGAGCCACCTTCAACTGCTTTTATATGTTCTGGAAGAATAATCAAGATGCGAATTTTGATTACCTTCCTAAGCAGGTAAAACGGGCTGAACTTGTAAAGTGCGCTACTTGCCTGGAAGAGGAGAAAAGTGCCCAAGAATCTCCTGAAATTTCCTTGGCAACGGGCATAGACGGTGTTGAACAAGAAGTCGACCCTTCAGTCGATCAACATTCTCAACAGGACCCCCCTTCAGCTACACAGTAGATCTTTTTATTTATGTAATTAAAACACCTGAACAGATTGTTCGTGGTGTTGAGACAATTTGCTGCCTAAGGTAGTTTTATTTACCTTTTAATATTTTTAATTACATCCGAGCAGCAATTGCTTGTGGTGTAAAGACATCTCATTTTGATATTATAACAGTTGCACATTACTATTGCTATTATAACATCTGATCGTATGACCAAACATAGCATTACACTTTATTATGATTTCACAAAATTAACTAAATTTTTGAAAAGTACTCTAAAAGTCGTAGTATGCTTCCCCTTATTTTGCTCGTGTGTTTACATATGTTTATGATATGCATATGATTTGCTCGCTTAGTATCTTATATGCCCCCCAATTGATCGAGGAGTATAAGGTTCTCAGTCACTTGCCATTGACCAATACTTATTTGAACATTACTGTTCGTGTACTTATAAATAATTAATGATAATATATCTAAGCAACACACGTAATGAGAAAATACTTGTAAGAAATACAATAATTGGCAAGAATAACTGGCTGTGCACAATTCCTTTTTCTCGTAACAAAATGGACAAGATTCATGTCTGTATGAGTGATCAAAATTTGATCTTGCACTTATAAGCGACCATCCATCTAACTGGCTAGCCCTTGTTCAAAAACTTGTAAAATGTAAAATTAATACAAGCCAAATCTTTAAAAAGAATTGTTCGTTGATAATACTTGTGCAGGTGTTATCCATTCCAATAGCGAGGAAAGAAATCTCCATTTAAGCGAACAAGTTTGTATGTGCTTGGAAAAGGATTTCTTCAATCTGATACGACCCTTCCCAATTTGGTCCAAGTACTCCAGCAGCCTGATCACGAGTGTTAAGAAAAACTCTTCTAAGTACCAAATCTCTCACGTCAAACTTTCTTTTGCGTACTTTAGAGTTAAAATACCAAGTGATCTTTTGTTGGTAAGCTGGAACTCGTAGTTGAGCCTGCTCACGCCTTTCATTGACCAAGTCCAAAGACTCCATTCACAATTGGTTATTAGTACTCTAATCGTATGTCAACCTTCTATGCGATGGTGGATCTAACTCAACAGGTAACAAGGCTTCATACCCATAGGCTAAGGAAAATGGCGTATGACCCGTTGCTGTTCGGTGAGATGTCCTATACGACCAGAGTAATTTTGGCAATTTTTCTAGCCACGCTCCCTTTGCTTCTTCGAGCCATTTCTTTAGTGTGTCCTTCAGATTTTTGTTCACAGCTTCCACCTGTCCATTGGCTTGTGGGTGGGCGACTGACAAAAAGCTCTTCATGATAACATGTCGCTCACAAAAATTGGTGAAAAGGTCGTTGTCAAATTTGTGCCATTGTCTAATACAATCTTTTTCGATAAACCATATCCGCATACAATTTTTTTGACAATGAAATCCAATACTTTCTTGGTTGTGATAGTTGCGAGTGGTTCAGCTTCAACCCATTTAGTAAATTAGTCGACAGCAACTACTGTATACTTGACATTCCCTTTTCCTGTGGGCAAAGATCCGATCAGGTCAATTCCCCAAACTACGAATGGCCATGGACTTTGCTTATGTTTAAGCTCATTTTGGGCTGCTCGAGGTATCTTGGAGAATCGTTATAATTTATCACACTTCTTAACGAATCCCATGAAATCTTTGATCATTGTAGATCAGAAATACCCTTGTCGGAGAATCTTCTTTGACAAAATTTTCCCCTAGCATGATCTCCACAGAATCCTTCATGTACTTTTTGCATCAATTCCTTAGCCTTTTCCTTGGAGATACACCATAATAAAGGCATTAAATATCCCCGTTTATATTGGATTCCATAGAAAAGGATAAACTAAGTTGACTGCCTTTGAAGCGTCCTCGCCTTATTCATATTTGCTGGTAACACTCCTTGTTCGAGATATTGTATGATGGGATTCATCCATGTATCAGGCACTTGTATTACTAGCGAGGATTCTTGTACTTGAATGCTTGGTGCTAATAAACGTTCGACCGATACTATGCTCAAAGTATCGACATCTTTGACGCTGGCTAACTTGGCTAAGGCATCGCCGTTTGAGTTCTAGTCATGAGGTACTTACTGGATAGTATACTTCTTGAACTGTGCTAGTAAGTCGTTCACCTTGTTTAGATAAGCAACTATCTTAAGACCCCTAGCTTGATATTCTCCAATAATCTGATTAACTACTAGCTGGGAGTCACTATATATTTCTAGTGACTTTATGTTCATATCCTTATCTAGTCTCAAACCTACGAGCAAAGCCTCGTACTTGGCTTCATTGTTGGAGGTTGTAAAGTTGAATTTGATCGCACAATGAAATCGATGTCCTTGAGGGTGATTAAGATCAGGTCTGCCCCGGCGTTGTGCTCGTTACATGACCTGTCTACGAACAGTCTCCAGGCGGGAGTTTAGTTTAGATTATCTATCTCTATCATCGGCTCGCTGGCAAGGAGTCTGGTGAATTCAGCAACGAAATCCGCTAAGGCTTGTCCCTTTGTGGCTGCTTGAGGTGCATAGGAAATTTCAAACTACCCCAGCTCAACTGCCCATTTTCATAGTCGACCAGCGGCTTCTGGTTTCTGCAAGACTTGCCGTAGTGGTTGGTCGATAAGCATTATTATGGGGTGAGCTTGAAAGTAGGGTTGCAGTTTTCTAGATGCCAGTATAATGTAGTAAGCCAATTTCTCTATAGACAGATATCGTAATTCTGCTCCCACTAGCCTTTTACTTACGTAGTATACTGCTTTTTGAATGTTGTCTTCCTCCCTGATTAAAACAGCACTAGCAGCATACTCTGTTATGGAATGTACAAAGTCTCTCCTTCGACTGGCTTGGAAAAAATGGGCAGTTGTGACATATGGGCTTTAAGCGCCTGAAAATCCTGCTCGCATTCTTCTGTCCATTCAAACTTTTTGTTTCCTCTGAGTAGATTAAAAAATGAGATACACTTGTCTGTAGAATTAGATATGAATCTACTCAGGGCAGCAATTCTTCCTGTCAGGCTTTGCACATCTTTGACTTTGGTTGGTGATTGCATCTCGTTCAATGCTCGAATCTTTTTTGGGATTGGCTTCGATTCCTTGCGAGTTTACTATGAATCCCAAAAAAATTCCTGATCCAACACCAAAGGAACACTTTAGAGAATTTAGCTTCATATGATATTTGTTCAGGATGTTGAAGCATTCCTATAAGTTCTTGATGTGTTCACCGGCCTTTCTCGACTTGACCAGCATATCATCGACATAAACCTCCATGTTGTTGCCGATCAGTTCTTTGAACATGTGGTAGACTAGTCACTGGTAAGTCGCACCAGCATTTTTCAAATTGTAGGGCATTACTTTGTAGCAGTAAAGTCTCGTATCTATTTGAAAGCTAGTGTGGTCTTCATTAGGTGGATGCATACTAATTTTATTATAATCGGAGTACGCATCCATGAATGATAAAACTTCATGTCCTGATGTAGAATTAACCAGTTGGTCGATTCTTGGAAGTGGGAAACAATCCTTCGGGCATGCTTTATTAAGGTCTGTGAAATCCATGCATGTCCTCCACTTACCATTTTTCTTGGGAACTAGTACGGGAAAAGAGACCCAAGCTGGATAAAATGCTACCCTGATGAATCCATTTTCCTTCAGCTTCTCTACTTCTTCTTTTAGGGCTTTAGATCTGTCTTTGTCAAGCAGCCTTCTTTTTTGTTGCAATGGTGGATGATTTTTGTCTATATCTAAGACATGACTAATCAATGCTGGGTCTATCCCAACCATATATTTATGCGACCAGGCAAAGAATTCCTTGTGCCTCCTCAAAAACTCCACCAGTTTGTTTTTTATTGTTGTCTCTAAGTTTTTACCGACTTTCACAACTCTAGTCAGATCTTTCTCTTCTAGTTAGACCTTCTTGAGGTCCTCCATGGGCCAAACATTTTCTTCTAAATCCCCAAAACGAGGATCTAAGTCCCTATCCTCACTTTGGGCAACACCGTATTCGGTGACTTGTTCACCTGATTGGGCTTGTGATTCAATTACTACCAGCAACCTTTTCTCTGCTGAGCTCCCCAATCCACCTCGTCTTGCCTTCGTCACTAAGGATTTGTAACATTCTCTGGCCTCTCGATGATTTCCCAAGACGCATCCAACACCTGCATCGATTGGAAATTTCATGGCCACATGCCAGACAGAAGTTACGGCTCGCAGATCGACAAGTATGGGTCTTCCGATCACAACATTATATGCGAATGAAAAATAAACTATGATAAAACTAGCAAGAACTATCCTATTCGTGGGTGTAGTTCTTGTTGTGACTGGGATTCTGATCGACCCAGTTGGGGCTAGCCCTTCGCCAGAAAAACCATAGATGGTTTGGTTGCATGGCTCTAAATCTTGCACTGATAATTTCATTCTTTCCAGTGAAGATTTGTATAATATGTTGGCCGAGACTCCTGTATCCACCAACACTTGTTTTACCATCATGTTGGCGATCTGAACATCCACGATCAGAGGATCTGAGTGGGGGAATCGGACATGCTGTGTGTCTAGCTTAGAGAAAGTTAGTAACTCTTCCTCTTGTCGAGCTTTTTTGGGAGTTCGCTCCTTGACATTTAGCATTTTGATGTCCTGATCGTGATGTAGGATTCTGGCATATCTCTCCCTCGCCTTACCATTATCACCTAATATATGTGGTCCTCCGAAGTTAGCCAACAATGTACTAGCAACAGGAGTTGGATGTAGAGGAGGCGAGCGTTGGCGCATAGGTGCCTGCTCGTTGCCTCCATGAGCCTCCTGCAGAGAATTTCCTCCTACTCGTACTTATCTCCTTAGATGTCCTTGTCGATTAAGGAACTCGATCTCGTCCTTAAGCTAGTTACACTCATCAGTATCATGGCCATAGTCGTTGTGAAAACGACAAAACTTAGTTGTATCCCTTTTGGATATGTCTTTCCTGATCTGGGCTGGTTGCCTAAAAGGAATGTTGGTATGACTTTCCTGATACACTTCAACATGGATATCGACCAGGGCAGTGTCATTGGTGAACCTTGATTCGTATTTGTTTTGTTTAGGGAGCTTTTTATCAGATGTCGTTGGTTCAGTGTTTGCCCTTTTCCCCCCATTCTTATTGTTACATTTGACATTGTCGTTGGGTTTACCAGACCCACTGGTGGCTTTTGTTGAATCTTCCTTCTTACCCTAGTCAGTCTTTAAGGACTTTCCATCATTGGCTATGGCCTCCTCGAGCTTGATATATTTGTCTGCTCGATCCATAAATTCTTGAGTGCTCTTCACTCCATTCTTCCACAGACTACACCAGAGGGGAGAATGGTGCTGCACTCCAGCTTTGATTGCCATCGTCTTTCCCTCGTCTCCAACAGTTTTGGCCCGACTAGCTACTCGCATAAACAGTTGTATATACTCCTTGAGAGCTTCTCCTTCCTTTTGTCGAATGTCGACCAGCTGATTAGCCTCTGTTGAATGTACATGACCAGCATAACATTGTCCATAAAACTCCTTCACAAACATCTTCTAGGAAATTATATTGGCCGAAGGGAACTTGAAGTACCATTCGTGAGCATAGTCAGACAAAGTGGCAGGAAAAATCTTGCACCGAGCATCTTCGGACACCTTCTGGATGTCCATTTGTATCTCAAACTTATTTACGTGAGATATTGGATCTTCTCCTCCATTGAAGTTGGGCAGAACTGGCATTTTGAAGCTGCTCGGGATATTTGCCACAATAATTCTATTAACGAATGGGGTGCCCTTTCTTCGATCATACTCTATGTGGGACATTTTATTTCCGACCAACTATTGCACGGCCTGATTCAAGGCGTCTATCTGAGCTTGAACAACATCTGGTATTGCAGGAGCGGCTGGAGCCGGGGGGAGCTACTCGTCATATCTTTCCCTTAGGTCAATAAGCACATCCCTCATATCTTCATCCCTACATCTCTACTCGCTTGCACCTATTCGGTCAAAGACATTGGATTGTTTAGGTTTTCCCCCATCATTTTGGTTTCTCAGTCATTTCTTCAGTGGGGGAGGATTTCGCTGCCCGTTCCTTTCCTCTTGCTACCGACCATTGTTCCTCCTACCAGAGTTTGCCTCATTGTAGTCATGGCTCTCTCTGAATTGCGACCTGTGTTTGTGCGACCTGTGTTTGTGCGACCTGTTGTATGCACTATTCCCCTTTCTTCTTCCTAGTCCATCTCGGTAAACAAGTGGGGGCTAGTGTTGGTCGTTGGGTCCTCTAACATTACTATGTCGTGGGGGATCCCAAACCGTAGAGCCTGAGTCCACCTGCCTCCTACTTCCTAAGGGACGTTGTCCCCTCCCAAGAGGGTTCTGCTCCCCAGTTACTTGTCGTCTAGGGTTTCTGGGACGCTGTGTAACGACCCAAAATTACTATTAAGGCTTAAGGGCCTTGATTAGTGTGTCGGGAGGGCATAATTGGAAGTTATGTGAATTACTAGTAAAATGCAAGAATATGTGATATGCATGATCCAATGTGTATATGGATATGTGGAATGCATGTTTATGAGAATTAGATAAGCATGCGGGGCCTGTTTAGCTTGTAAGGGCATGATTGTAATTTTGGTCCGTTTGGGCATAAATGTAGTTATTGTGATAAATTGTTGAGAACACATTATTATGTGGATATATTTGCAGCATACGGCACGAGGCAATCTTAGGGAGCAAGTTAGCGGGAAAGTCACAATGGGACCCGATAGCCGACTCGGGGCAAGTCAAAGGGTATTTTGGTTAATAGACATTTATTTGAGTTATCGGGTTATGGAAATAAATAATTGGAGATATATTTGAGGTTCGAAAGCTTAGGAGGGAATAATAGGGAAATTTACCATTTTTCCCTCGGGGACGTTTTTTGTACCTCGAGCCTTGCGATTAACTTAAGTAACTTAAGTAAAATAAAACAAAGTAGAGGAAATAGCTACAAGTTTGACAAATTGACCCTTCCCTCCTCACTCAGCTCAACTCTCTCTCTCTCTCTCTCAAGGAAACCATTGAACCAAGGGGAGACTTGGCTGGAAACTCAAGAATTTGAGCTGGAGTTGTGGGGAGAATTTCAGTAGCAATTTGAAGGTTCATAACAGAAATTTAGGTAAGTACTGAATTGTGGTTTAGTTGATTAAAGATTGAATTGAGACTAAGGACTGGGGATTCAGCTCAGCAATTTCTTGGTGGACTTGTTCTTCAGTGAAGGTAAGTTTTTAAATATAGTTTAGCATCTGAATTCTGGGGATTTCTGGTTGTTCTAAGAGGTTTTGAGTTTCTGGGTTTCAAGGATTGAAGTGGGATTTTGATGAGTTTCTAAGCTAGGTATTTGTTGGGTTGTGCTGCTGGAAATATGTTAGGATGTTTATGATAGTTGAATTATGTCATTAGGATGGTTTTAGGTTGATTTGTATGATGTTTGATTGTTAAAAATGGTGGGTCATCTGGGTTTGAAGGGGTCGGGTCGCGACTCCGTTCTTGGTGTGCCGCGACCCTCAGGAGCAGATGGGAGCTGAGGAAGAGGGGCAGGACACGGCATGGGGAGTGTTGGGCCGCAGCCTGTGTCTGTTATTTGGTGAGGCTGGGCCTCTAGATAGGGGCAGGTCGCGGCATAGAGAGCTTGGGTCGCAGCTCTTAAGGGCATTTTTGTCCTTAGGGAAGTTTTAGGCGCGTGAACCTAACCTAGGGTGCTCGGAATCGATTCCACTACCGTGTTTGGTGGAATTCAATGATCCGAAGGCTAGAACTTGGTCCAGAAACCTTTGTACAATTCTTATTGATTGAATCCCTTATATTAGTTGTGACTAGGTGTACGCTAGGGCTCGGGGCAGGATCATGCTCGAGGGTCATCTTTCTTTGTCAAAGCACGCAGAATTAAAGGTAAGAAAACTGCACCTGGTTATGTGGTTATGTTGGGACTAAGAGTTCCATATATTTGTATGTGTTGTCTTAAGATGGTATTATGAGAAGGGGACATGTGATAAACAGCCTAAGAGTGCCAAAATCTATACTAGCGCACAAGACGCGGCTCTACCACTAGTAGCCGAGGACAGCTTAATAATCATTGAGCTTGGTTTAAGCGAACTTGATTCAGTGGATTGGGCACTGGGCTTGGCCTAAGTGAGCCAAAGATAGTGGATTAAACAGAGGGTGCGGCCTAAGGGTGTCGACCTTGGTTATTGTATGACATGTGTACTATTGTTAATTTGATGTATATGATATGCTGAATATCTAGAAATTAGATCATTGGTTTATTGACTGTTGTCCTTGGTTAAGTGAATGCTATGGCTTGCTGGATAATTGATTAATGTCTTGTAAATCATTTGGTTATGCTTTATGAACTATTTGGTTATTGATATTGATTGTGCTATGATGTTATAGTTTTCTTGCTGGGCCTCGGCTCACGGGTGCTACGTGGTTCAGGTGAAGGCAAGGGTAAGATGAATTGACCATGGGTTGGAGAGCTCTGGGGGTGAGGTGTACATTGTCAGCTCCTCGGCCGCCACGGTCGAGGGCTTGTACAGGGGCGGAAACCTAAAATGTGTATTTTTCCATTAGAGTGGCTTTGGTTATTTATAACATTTGGAAATCCTATAATTATGTCATTGAAACCCTGATTTGGGATCCCATGTACCAAACATTTATTTTAATGAAAATTACTCTTTTGTAACCAAAATTTGTTAAACCTAAATGTTTGTGTCTTTAGATTCACATTTTTATTTAAATGACTTTGTTAGAAAGTCTCGCACTATTTTAAACACACATTGTAACGGTCTTGGTTAACCAGGGCATTACAACTTGGTATCAGAGTGGTCTAGGTTTAAGGGTTCCTGAAGATAGGCTGGACATGTACACTCGCCACTAAAGACAAGCTCGACTCAGGGTTTCGTAATTGAGTATATGGGATTATATGCTTAAGTTCTTGATTGAAATATGAATGTATTATGTTGTATGATTATAGGGAGCATGAGATACTGCATGTGTGATGAGATTGTGTGATGAGATTGAGGCGTGCTAATCAGCATTGTTAATGCATGTGAATGGATATTTGGATAATGGTTTGTATATTGATTGTATGTGGTGAATTGTCTAAATTGAACTTATATGTTATACCTGTTTATTGGTATGTAGAAAGCATGGTAAAGTGTGAATGTACCTGGTAGCAATAAAATTTGGTGGCTAAATGCATAGTATTGTGGATTAGTGCTTGTTATGCTTTATGTGTGCATGATTACTGTGGTTATTTGGACCTGGTCGTGGACTGGGTCAGAGTGTGAACCTCAGAGATAAGGGGTTTAGTCAGTAAAGGTGGATGAATTCAAATTTTTTGCATCCCAAATGGTTAGGTGGACTTGGTGTTGTTATAAAGGGGGTTGCAAATGATAGTTGGGGTTGGAAACCTCCATCTGCCCATGAAAGTCGCAGCAGATGTTTGCTAGTATGTGGGTAAGCTGTGGGATCTAATAGCAGAGACTAGATGGGAGAATAGCATACTTTTCTGGGGAAATAGCTGCTTTGTATACTTTGACAGTGAGGTTACCAGTGTTGGTTTAATATGAGGATATAGACAGATAAGAGTACTATATGGAAGGCTTAAAAGGCGTTATCCTCTTATTTTGAGGAAATTTCGGGTTGCGCTAAGTATTTGTGGCAGAAGGATGCCCGGAAATGGTACTCAAACCGAGATATTGGCATGATGGGTTGGGAAGAACACAGATGGTGATTTGATAGAAGATGATATAAAGACATAGTTTGAACTGCGGAGACTAATAGGTTTATAAGCTCGATTTGGAATGGTAAAGTAACGACAATGTATGTCAATGAGTTTTGTGAGTTGGATAATTCATTTTGGAAATTGATACAGGCGAATGTAACCGGAAATGATGGCCCATTTAGGGATTAAACTCTGGAATGGTCCAGAGCGTCATAGCCGCTCCAGTGTATGAGATCTTCATCTGTATTTAGGCAGTAGGGAGGGCCAAGTTATTTTAGGTATGTGGAATGAGGTATAGAGTGTGAATGTCGTAGGGCAAGAGATGAAAATGATAGTATTTCCATTGGTGGAATCTAGTAAGGACAGATTCTCGGTAATCGAAGTAGAAGGACCCCAGACAGTTCTATGGCTCCTGGTTTTGACAGGAAGGGTCCGATTTACAAGATAGCTGTTAGGACAGTGATGGGATTTAATGAGGATATTTAGTATGCACAAGAGGCGGGGGACATCATCTGGAAAGACACTAGGAAAGGGCATGACTTCTACATGGAATGGTTTGGTATGTTAGGGTGGATTGCCATGATTAGGGAATGGAAGACTGGAATGCCTTGTTACATTCGAAGCCCGAGGCTAGTTCTTCAGAGATGATCAGTTGACTGGATAGTTCACGTTTTTGGTTATATAACGAGCTGGAAGAGTTCGGTTGAGTATTACCCAGGAAAGGTTCAAACGTGGAATATATTCCTCAAGGATAGTATACGAGGGGTTCAAGGTATTAGTACTATTTGAGGAGGAATTAGAAACTTCTGGAAGAGGAATTGGAATGCAAGCAATAAAGAGGTTCGTAGTGAGAGTAATAGAGCTTTCCATATGGGAGCCTTGATATGAGCCAGAGTGAGAGTTAATTTGTTAAAAGATAACCATGAATTGTGAGGGATATCACTTGAAGTATTTTAATTGGACTAAATGGAAACTGAGCTGATCAGTAGGGATTCAGTTGGGTATGCAAGGAGTGATTGGGTGCGCTCCAGGACTGGGCCACGGACAGGTTTGGTATTAGGGGCATTATGAAGAATGATAATGGTTTGACAGAGAGAATTACTGAAGCAGTTGAAGAAGTTTTGACTTCGGGATGGATTAGACGGAGCGTCATACCGTGGGAATTGTTGGCATCGTCTGTTAAGGATGAAGAGTTTGAATGCTCGATTACAAGACAGGACAATGTCTTCAGGAATTGATCTTCGATCTAGTTATTACCAGTTAAGGATCAAGGAAAGAGACATTTCAAGAATTACTACTTGTACCAAGTGGGGTGTGACGAATTAGTAACAAAGGTTCTTAATTGATTTAAGCTTCAACAACACAGGTAAGTTCTACAAGCAGAAAATATAGGGACAATGTGAACAAGTCAGCTTCAGGTTTTTTGAAGATATGTTGGATTACTCTCCAGTTAGAAGTGGAATGCGAATGACTACTACGCTTATGATGTTGATACTAAAGAAGCAGGGTCACGGGTAAGGTTCCAGGAAGTGTCAGTTTCGATCTCGCCAGGGGTATTCAAGATAATGCTACAAGAAGAGAAAGGGTCAGGTATGAAGAGATTTGGCCTGAAGCCACAAAGAAACCACTGAAAAACGTATGAAGAAGAGGGAGCACAATGAGACCTGTAATCATGCCATCTACTATGTAAGTATCTTCGAAGGCAGCTACACCAGAGATTAGAATGACAGTAAAACTTGAAGTTAGACTGAATGGATAGTGTCGGATCAGATGTTCAGAAGACAGAGTGAGGATTGATTAGCACTTGGTGATATAAGAATGTACGTGTAATGGATGAATACAGAAGGATAACATGAAGGATCTAATTTTGATAAGGCATGTAACTATGTGTGGTATAACACAGACTGAGACGCGCCTAGGCATAGACTGACGAGAGGATTGTTCGAGCCTCGCGGGAGGTGAAAGAATGGGAACGTTGCTGATATACATGGAACGTAAAGTTGACAGTGAATGCATAGCGTACGGTATTTGAGTGTTTGGTCATTTGTAAGAAAGATAACCTTGAGACCAAGATACGTAATGGATGGATAGTTGATGTTAGAAATCCTCGACTGTATGAGGAGATTTAATTGGAGGCAGGTCTCTTACTTGGGAGGTGTGTGTCACTTAAACAGAACGCCATATATTACAGTGGAACGAACAAGGTAACGATTGAGATTGGTATAGCATCAATGAGTAGTGATGAATAGATACATATCCCATTGGACAATGGAATCCAGAGTGATGATTTTCTGGAGACGGGGAAGAACCTTATTAGTGTAATACGAGTTAAGGTACAAGGATCAGATGAGTAGTCTGGTGGGAATTTGGCGTGGAGATGAGAATTCTAAATGGATATCATTCCATCTTCTAGGGTATAGTGTACCAGGAGGTTTAAGTGGGTGAAAATTTTAATATGTTTGGGTATTTGAAGGTAAAATGATATGGTGGTGGATCATAGGAATGGACCACATTAGACTATAAGTAAGGTGATTGGACAGGGAAGGTTATAACTTAGCAGAATGAGTTAATGTAATTTGGTTCATGTGAACTGGTAATGGGACATAGCATTGATAATGTTGAGTTGAAACCCTACAGTTTTCCTAGTTTTGGAAAGAAACTAAAGAACGAAGAGAATTGAGTGGGAACCTAGAATTAGTGGTTGATTGCAGATGGAATGGCAATCTGAAGACTTAACAGTTATCTTAAAGGGATTATGCACTGAATGTGCAGATATTTGAGATATTAAGAAAAGTATAATCCTTGATGAAATAGTCACAATGATGAATGCTAGCGTACAGCTAAGGTGACACGGCATAGGACATGGTAAGATAAAAAGCAAGGAGTACTGTTCTAAGTGAAGAAATGAAAGGTAGTGGATACTACGGTTCAGTATTGGATCACGGGAAAATCTAGGAGGTTCTTGGAATTCTTAAGGCAGGAATATCTGCCTATTTGAAAGAACATAAGAGCTTGCAAATTGCTGATTTTGGAATACGAAGTTCCAGGATGAGAGATTGGTATTTCTCCAAGTAGTGGAGACAAGGAATAGTATGATATTCTGGGGAAGAATGGGGAGTTTTGACTTCCGATTTGACAGGAATTCTGAGGTTGTACCAAGGGTTAGGCCAGGGTCCTATAAGCTAATCTGACCCTGGTAAGGGGTGATGACTCATGAGTATTTCTGGTATTGATGATAAGACAATAAAGCGACCGTGGATGAAATAAGTAGACCCTGGAGTTTCAGCACATTTTTTGTGCAAGTGAAGGTTAACAAAATTATAGTTATCAGACAAGATCTTGTGTAACAAGATAGTTACTCTCATAAGAGTGTAACCGAAGAGTATAAAGAAAAGGCATTGGACGTTGGAATTATAGTCAGAGGTACAAGGTTTACTATCTGATGTGTTCGAGTAAATTTCGAGGACGAAATTGTTATAAGGAGGGGATAGTTGTAACGACCCAAAATACTATTAAGGCTTAAGGGCCTTGATTAGTGTGTCGGGAGGGCATAATTGAAATAAATAATTGGAGATATATTTGAGGTTAGAAAGCTTAGGAGGGTTATACTGGGGAAATTTACCATTTTTCCCTCGGGGACATTTTTGGTACCCCGAGCCTTGGGATTAACTTATGTAACTTAAGTAAAATAAAACAAAGTAAAGGAAATAGCTAGAACTTTGACAAACCGACCCTTCCCTCCTCACTCAGCTCAACTCTCTCTCTCTCTCTCTCTCTCTCTCTCTCTCTCTCAAGGTAACCATTGAACCAAGGGGAGACTTGGTTGGAAACTCAAGAATTTGAGCTGGAGTTGTGAGGAGAATTTCAGTAGCAATTTGAAGATTCAGACCAAGAATTTAGGTAAGTACTGAATTGTGGTTTAGCTGATTAAATTTTGTAGTTTTGGCTGGGTTCTAAGAGCTTTTGGGTTTTGATATTAAAGATTGATTTGAGGCTAAGGACTGGGGATTCAGCTCAGCAATTTCTTGGTGGACTTGTTCTTCAGTTAAGGTAAGTTTTTAAATATAGTTTAGCATCTGAATTCTGGGGATTTCTGGTTGTTCTAAGAGGTTTTGAGTTTCTGGGTTTCAAGGATTGAAGTGGGATTTTGATGAGTTTCTAAGCTAGGTATTTGTTGGGTTGTGCTGCTGGAAATATGTTAGGATGTTTATGATAGTTGAATTATGTCATTAGGATGGTTTTAGGTTGATTTGTATGATGTTTGATTGTTAAAAATGGTGGGTCATCTAGGTTTGAAGGGGTCGGGCCGCAACTCCGTTCTTGGTGTGCCGCGACCCTCAGGAGCAGATGGGAGTTGAGGAAGAGGGGCAGGACACGGCATGGGGAGTGTTGGGCCGCAGCCTGTGTCTGTTATTTGGTGAGGCTGGGCCTCTAGATAGGGGCAGGTCGCGGCATAGAGAGCTTGGGTCGCGGCTCTTAAGGGAATTTTTGTCCTTAGGGAAGTTTTAGGCACGTGAACCTAACCTAGGGTGCTCGGAATCGATTCCACTACCGTGTTTGGTGGAATTCGATGATCCGAAGGCTAGAACTTGGTCCAGAAACCTTTGTACAATTCTTATTGATGGAATCTGTGGATGCTAAAAATTTCATGCTTGTAAAAGACCCAAAATACATGCTTAGGCCCATGAACATCTAAATGCATGATAGAGCCATGATGACCCTCGGGCCATCGTTGTCTCGCGATTGCTAACTCTAAGTGCACCTAGCAAGGCCACACCTTGCATGCCTGCCCAGATGGCTCAGCATCTCGTGTGCCCCGCACTTGACCAGGGCCTCAAGAGGGGGCGCCTCGTTCCATCCATGCCTCGCCACTAGAGCCCGCGAGGAAGGCATCTCACGCCACATGTGCCACGCCCCCAGGGCCTCACAAGGGGGCGCCTCATGCCACCCCTGTCGCGTCACCAAGGCCTCGCGAGGGGGCGCCTCACGCCAGGCATGCCGCGCCACCAGAACCTCGCGCCAGCCGTGCCCCGCCACCAGGCATCACGAGGGGGCGTCTCGCACCGCCCGTGCCGCACCTCTAGAGCTTCGCACCAGCCGTGTCGTGCCACCAAGGACCTCGTGAGGGAGGATCTCGCTTTGCACGCCCAGGCATTTTATGAGGCCGCGTTGCCACAGACATCCACGAGCATCTCGCACGCAAACAGGTATCTCGCGAAGAGTGACATCTCAAGCACCCATCACCCACACCTCATGGGTAGTCCTGAGGTGCTTCGAGTGTCTTGTGCCACAACCCCTAAATGCATTAGGTGTCTCGAATCTCGCACCTCACATGGGTGCTTCCTATGAGGACCTAAGGAGACCCCAATATTTTGAGGTAAGAGCCCAAGTATAATTCAAAAGGATCATACCCGTACGATCTTGTACGGGGTACGACCTTTTAGACCCCATACGTCTGATCCGAATACTCACGCCAGACAAGTAGTGGGAACACTAGGAGAGAGGGACACAACGTGTATGCTTCTAGCCAGATGTCAGAGTCCACACCGCCTCCAGCACCACTACGCCTGGTGCCACTCCTCTGACACTCGTATTAAATAAGTAGTGGAGATATCCCCACAGAATCTGACCATGTACTGGAACCAACACCACTACCCCTGAGACCACTCTCTTGACAGTCTGCTTATGTACCATCTGGTCTCCTGGACCACAATGTATCAGGGGTCATTAGAGCCCACTATAAAAGGAATCCCACTTCCACATGGAAGGGGGTTGGAAAAAACTGTTGGATTAGCTTATACAGGATCTTTATTTATTTTCATGTATATCTAATATTAAAAAAATTAATACGAGATAGCCTAAAACATGTTTCTAAAATTGAATTCAAAGAGAAACAAAGAATAGAATACTTACAGTATACGCAGCGGAATTAAGAGTCCTACCTTCAGTTTCTCTAACTCTTGTAACCTTTCTGTCGCAGAGTATTATCAAGAAACTGAACCGATCTTCTATTTTCTTCACAGCCTTCCAATGTATCCTTAGAATCACCTAGACTAGTGTGGGAAATTCTCAACACATGAGATAGATACAGAGAAGAAGAAGAGAAAATAATCAAAGAGGCTTAGAAAATGACTTGTGTTTTGAGAGAATCTAAAACTATCAGAAAACCAGTGATTAAACTTCTGTTTTGACTTCTCTCTAAGCACTCCTTTTATAGACTCAATTAGGCCATTTAATTTAATTAAAAAATCAATAAAATAATAGCCATTTTGAAGTCCTAGGTCGAAATTATCATGGGCTATAGGCCCGTAAAATTTCCCATTTGATTATAAGCCCATTGGACTTAAAATCAAGGCTTGTATTATTTTCTATTGATTTAATTAATTAAATAATTATTTAAATCATTTATAAAATTAATTATTTTTAATTTAAACCTTGATTTAAATTTATTTATTAATTTAGATACCAATTAATCTTAATTAATAAATGTGCCATAAATTCTCTTTTCTTCTCAAAATTACACAACTCTGTGAAACTACCCAAAATTGACCTGGTTAACTTTGATAATTCTAATTGATGATTAAATCAATTAATTGAGACTATCTAGATGATTTTATCCAAAGTACAATGGGGACCATGGGCCTATGAAATCAAGCTCCAATAAGTTATCATAAATCTAACAAATAAATTTACTAACTTATTAATTCCTCGTGACTCCACTATAGACTTGGAATTTCACTCTTGAATTCATAGAACGCTCTATAACAAATATAGATACGCTATTAATTATCCATTGTTACAACCATAATTGTCACTCAATCCTCTATAGACGGTCTACAATGAGATAGGACTAAAATACCGTTTTACCCCTCATTGTATTTTATCCTTAAAACACTTAGTTCCTTGTAAATGATATTTCAGTAAACTAATTTAATTACTGAAATGAGATCTCTATCATAACACCTTGAACCAAACTAAAAGAAAACCATCATTTCACTTCTTCATCAGAAGCTATAGATGTTCATATCTATGATTAACACTCCCACTCAATTATACTACCGAGTTCCCAAGATGTAAGTATGGGCTAGTCCGTAGGGTAAGCTGGTAACGAACAAGTCAAAGAACTCAAATAATACAATCAGTTAGAATACTAACCACTCAGAATTGAGATTGAATTGACCTATGGTCAACTATATGATATGACTACAATAGATAATAACGGTATGTTTACTTATCTTATCAACTGTCAATATCGGTCCTGTCCGATGTAACAAATACATCCGATCTTATCTACTTTGCTAATGTTCTGGAAAGAACATAACACTGTAATATGTAAGTAGATCATATCGTAGATTAGCAAGTCAGTGTAAATCCGGTGCACTGACTAATCTTAGGACTAACTTATTTTGAACATATAATCATATTTATATTCCACTGTGATTACGTCACTATAAATAAGATTATCTATATGCTCGGGATTTAATAGAAGTTTATATTAAAAAAATAATCATGAAAATAAAACATGTGAGAAAAGTGATTGACCAAATCAAAAAATGATTTCTATTCTTTTATTGATAATAAAATGAGATTACAAAGAATTTGGGTTTTAATTAGGGCATAAAACCCCAACAAAAACACTATAGCATCATACCACAAGAAATACAAGTTCTTTTGACAATTTTCTTTCTGCCACAATTCTCTAAGTTTTGGTTTAGATATTTTTAAGTTCTTCATTGATAAGCTCTATACTTTGATTTTTCTAATTTAACTTGGTTGACGAGTTCTCACTGTCAAAAGTTTGGCGCCGTCTGTGGGAAGAACAGGTGTCAAGCCACTGTTCTTCTGTCGATTCCGATAAGAAAAAGATGCCACGACATTCGAAACGATTGAGAGAGCCGCGAGAGGTGGAGGTCCATCTTGACGGAGATCAGCTAAAAGCCTCTATGAACGATCCTCCTCCACCTACAAACGTGGAGGCCCCAAAGGAGCCTAAGGTTCATGGTTATGAAAGGGAGGCCTCATCCCCGGCAATCGCTCCTGAGGAGGATCATCCAAGGCCAACGGCTGCCCTACTAAGGGGTGCCGGTGAGTTCCTGCCTTCAAAGCCGCCGCAGGTGCCAAACTCTGGTCAGCAGGATCCAGGACCATCAACGCGAAGGCCTGACAAGCACCCTCGGGGCCACTCCGTGAGCTCGAGTTCTAAGACTCAATTCTACGAAGACAAGATACGAGAACTTCACCGTAAGAATCAGAGGCTAGAAACCACCCTGGAAAACATCCAAGAGGTGCTAAAGGCCTGTTGCAAGGGAGATCAAACGTA
This sequence comes from Humulus lupulus, assembly GCF_963169125.1. Classification (NCBI taxonomy): domain Eukaryota; kingdom Viridiplantae; phylum Streptophyta; class Magnoliopsida; order Rosales; family Cannabaceae; genus Humulus; species Humulus lupulus. Next base: position 129,431,352 of record NC_084801.1, read on the forward strand.
ACACTCCCTAAGCGGAAAGAGAAAGCCCAAGTGGGGGTAGAAACCACCGTCCTAGTAGACGAAGGAAGGACCCGACTCTCCACTAGTAACACCCCCCGGACGAAACAGCACGAACATCCCTAACCACTAAAGCAGCCTCGGGGACCAGAGCCAAAGACCAACGCTGCCCCTCGTAACAACGTCAAGGTCACCTCAAGGAGAACACCCTCAGATTTACGAGAGGAACTCAACAAAAAGAGGGCGGGTAAAAGGACCACACCTCCTATGGCACCCCGGGAAGGCAAAGGAAAGGGGGATCCTAACCCATCCACGCTGAAAGACTCCTTGAACAAGAGGAGACAAGACCTGGAGATAGAAATGAGGAGCCTACGAAGAAAAATCATCACCGCCTCTAGAGGACAAGCCTTGGAGGATGAGTTCGACCATGAGTCACCCTTCATCAAGGAGATCGAAGCCATCTGGCTTCCAACCAACTTCAAGGAGCCCCACATGACCCCATATGTAGGAAGCACAGATCCTAAATACCATCTAGATGCATTTAACGACCTGATGAAGTTAAGGGGGATTAGTAGCTGGGCTAGATGCCATTGCTTCACTGTTACATTGAAAGGACCTGCGTACAAATGGTTCAAGAGACTTAAACCAGGGTCCATCAGAAGCAGTTTTCCGATGAATTTCTCTAGCAACACCATGCCGTGCGGGACTACACGATGTCGGGCACCAACCTCGCCAACGTGAAACAAGGAGAAAATGAGAGTCTAAAGAGCTACATTCAGAGGTTTAATATGGAGGTGGCCAAAGTAGGGAGTCTGACTCGTAGAGAGCTAAAAATGGCCATCACAGTCGGAGCACGCCCAGGAAGCAAGTTATGGGATAACATGCTCAAGAGGGAGGTCACAGACTTGGATGACTTCTACGAACATAGAAATATATTCGCATGGAGGATGGTCACGAAAGCCTCAAGGCCGGAAAAGACCAGACCCCACCAAACCCCTTAATCTGGGACAGCCAAAGCAATGCAAAGAAGAAGAGGGTCTATGATGGGAAAAGAGAAGATCGGCCCCGGAAGCCCCAACGCACGGATGAATGCAGGCAAGGCCCCTATACCTTTTACACTGACCTCACCCACGCTAGGGAACATATTTTCGTCACAAACGAAAACCGAGTCCCATTCAGAAGGCCCTCGCCAATGAAAAAAGACTGGTTAAATAGAGACCCCGTCAAATACTGTCAGTACCATAAAGATATCGGCCACACCACCGTAGAATGCAACCATCTGAAGATAGAAATCAAAGAGCTTATACGCAGGTGACATTTGGGCAAATACGTTCGTAAAGAGAACCAAAGACCGGAAGAAGGGGCATCCTCGCCATGGGCACGAGAGGTGGCCCCAGAGATACAAGGAGAAGTCAGGACTATTTTCAGAGGGCCAAGATTTGGAGGCGATTCAAGGAAGGGATGAGACAAATATGCCAAGGTGGCCAGACAAAGTCCACCACCGTGCATCTTAAGTTTGGAGCAACGCCCCCCGATGAATTTCAAGGGCGAGAATGACTCGATAACCTTCACCGAAGAAGACGCGCAGGGGGTACATTTCCCTCATAATGACCCCTTGGTGCTGACTATCCAACTTGCGAACATGAGAGTTCATCAGGTCCTAGTGGATAATGGAAGCTCTGTAGACATCCTACATCGCCCTGCTTTGGAGAAGATGGGACTGAGCATCCAACACCTGAAGCCCTGCAATACCTCCCTTTACGGGTTCACAGGGGACTCGATAAGCCCCTAGGTGCAATTGAGTTAGCCCTCACCATGGGGGAACAACCCAGGCAAACCACCATAATGGAAAACTTCGTCGTGGTGGATTGCGCCTTAGCTTTCAATATGGTATTAGGGAGACCCTCCCTGAGATAATTGAAGGTGGTAACTTATGTGTACCACTTGGCTATGAAATTCCCAACTCCCGAGGTAATAGCAAGCATGAAAGGAGAACAGAAGGAATCTAGGGAATATTATAACACATCCCTCCACGCAGCCGCAGAACCTTCGGTGCCTATGGCAATGGTTGGGCATGAAGGCGCGAACCCACACAAAAGGGACCCGCAACTCGCAGAAGAAACTAGGGCATGGAATTTGGAACACCTCAAGAAATACTACCAATGAGACTTCTGTACTCGATGCAAAAAGGACCTATGTTTGGTTTGTTCCTTGTTATGTTCACTTAGTAAGTAAGAATTAAATAGGCTACTTGGGTAACCTCCTAAATAGATGTAACCCTTTCATATATGTCATTGCAACCCGCACACTATGAATGGAACTGTTCACAACTTCACGTGCTATTCTTCTTCTCTATAGCATCTGCCAAAGTTCCTGCTGAAATAAATTTCACCAAGCACTTGGGGGGGTAGGACAGGAGGAAAAATATACAGCAAAGAAGAGGATCCTAAAAGGACCTCTTATCAGGAGGATCCTAAAAGGACCCCTGATATCAAAAAGATCCTAAAGGGACCCCTTGTATCAGAGGGAACCTAAAAAGGACCCCTTATCAGGAGAATCCTAAAAGGACCCCTTATATCAGAAGGAACCTAAAAAGGACCCCCTATCAGGAGGATCCTAAAAGGACCCCCTTATCAGGAGGATCCTAAAAGGACTCCTTATATCAGGACCCTAAACGAGGTCCTTATATATATATATATATAAAAAAAAAAAATGTGATGAATCCTTATAAATAGGAAGAAGACCTTGCAAGGCATCACTTGAGTTCACAAGGATTAGCTACCCTTGTGAACATCAAGGAGGCCAAAAGGTCCTACAAAAAAAAACCTTCCAAAGAAAGGCAGATGCTCCCATGAGAGGAAAGGCCTCAAAAAGAGCACCCACCAATAAGCCTAGAGCGGCCACCAAGCCGTCTAGCCAAAAAGGGTCCTAAAAGAGACCCTTGCAAAAATAGTACTATGAATAATGACGAGAAGGACGCTTCTCGCAAGAAATAATAAGCGCGCGCAAAAATATATAAAAGGATAACTAGAACCCAAGGGGTCAATATATCCTTATAAGAACAATCAAGAGGCACCAAAGAGGGACCTATTGAACCCCTTCACATGAGCTCCAAAGGAACTCAAGCCTGATAAATAAAAAAGAGAACCTATCGAACCCCATCATGCAGGCTCAAAAGGACCTCGAACACAGAGGAATGAAAGATGAATGATTGCATATGTATATATAAAAAAGATTTTTGATAACATAACAAGACTCAGAGAAATTACAAGCAAAATAGGGCTCGAACGAGCATACACCCACATTGGACTAACTGGAAAAAATCACAAAATGATAATCTCAAGGCCTCCTGCCACGGGCGTTCCAGTCGGCCGCCCGGGCAATAGCGTGCTCACCAAAGGAGGAGAAATCGAAGTTAGGATTCTGCCTCCATACTCCATAAAGGGCGCGCTCTATGGATCTGTACTCAATAGCTGCCTTGTCCGCCTCCATAGCCGCCTTGTCCGCCTTTAAGGAAGCGACCCTCCCCTGCAATGTTGCGATAGTAGCCTTAGCACCCTCAAGTTTCATCTCTAAGCTAGTGACCCTTTAATGCAGCATCGTGGCCTTGGCAATTTCCTTCTTATTCTTTTTTGATGAGGAAGAAGCCTTCACCAAGGCCTTCTCTAGCTTAAGCCTTGTTTCAACAAGCTCCCTCTCGAGCTCCTGGACCTGGACCGTAAGACGGTCCCTCTCAGCATTCGACGTGGAGAGGTCTTGAGCCGAGTCGGCAAATCGTTGTGCCACTGTATAGATCTGCACAAGAAAAATAACAATAACAATGATAAGCAACAAAAGAGAAAGAGAGAAAAAAAAAAGTGATAAAGCCGACATAAGATGCATGAACTCACCCAAGCAGCGGAACGCGCAAGAGTCTCCCCGAGCTCTGACATAGCAAAACTCCCAAGACCACTCCAATCAGCTTCAGGAAGGTCCGCGGTGATCTGGACATACCGCTGCCCATAAGAGGCCACCATGCGGCCCACCCAGGGCGCCCCTTCTTAGGCAAGGGCGCTTGGTTGAGTAACGACAGATGACCCGCTCACCGAAGGAGGAGGGGGCATAGGAAGATTGGAAAAATGAGCCCCCAATAGACTAGGGTCAAGGGAAGCCTGAGGAAAAGCATCGAAGTCCTCAGAATAAGGACAGACAAAACTCCTCGGCATGGCCTGTTGATCCTGGGAGTGGGAGGCCATATCACAGTCCGTAGGGGCTAAAGGAGGGTACCCCCGGGGAGACGAAGACGGTTGGTGGGGTTTCCCATGTCCAAGGGAGACCCCCTCTGGCACACGCTTAGCCTCACCCCCATCTGAGTGATGTTCAGCCGAGGCAGCCTTCTTCTTCTTTGATCCAGAAATACTCCACAACAACCCAAGATCCAAAACTGGGGACAACTTGTGAAAGTTGAGTTTGTCCACAGTGAAGAGGTATGTATCCATTTTCTCAATAGGGTTAGCCTTGAGGAATGCATCCAATGCATTCGCCTCCGATCCAACAACTCCAGGCGTGGTGAAATGCTATGCACAATCCACACAGTTGCCGACACAAACATAAGTTCCAAAATAGTAAGTTTCAAAAAAAAGGGGGCTTGAAGTACTTACTAGAAGCAGAGCGAAAGTGCTCACGAACAAAGAGGAGACCCTTCACAAAGAAAAAGTCCTGCTTCCAAGACCCTGGGTCGGACACAATGACCTCTATCAAGGGGACCGAAGTATTGGCTTTTTATAGGAAATAAAAGCCCTTGGACGTAGGAGAGGGCATGAGATTGTACATGAAATGCACCTCTTGGGTCGTAGGAGCATGCTGGACACGATCCATGTACGAGATGAAGAGGCAACTCAAGGTCAGCCAGCTATTGGGTGCCAACTGGAGTGGAGCAAGGTCAAAATAATTGAGAACCACGACGAAAAACGGATGTAATGGGATTGTACCACCCGCTTTCAAGATATGCTCGCTCATAGCCACGTAACCCGGATTTGGGCAGTCAGCCCAGCACTTGTCCGAAGGAACATATAATGTGTATTCTGGGGGAACACGGTAGTTCTCTATTATTTCCAACAGTTTATTCTCGGACACATGGGATACTAGAGTGGATGTCAACAAGGGGTCAGTGCCCTGATCATCAACAGCCACCTATCGTCGCCCTCTCTTCGGCATATCTGCAAAACCAAAAGAAAAAGGTGAGGTGGAAACATGGCACTTTACCCTCCATTTTTTCTTCCTAGCAAGAGTCTTCCACCGAGGCACCGGCTGTGAAAGATCAAGAATAAGGGTTGAGGAGAAGACGGGATGACCCCATGACAGTCATTAGGGGAGAACGGGTTAGGAGGCTCAGGCGGGAGATTTCCCTCCATAAACTCCAACTCCATCTACAAATCTAAAAGGGTCACCCTAAGGTTTGCTACATGGTTGTTAAGGTCAAGGGGGAAAGGTACACCATATTCCCTCAACACCAAGTCTATTTTGCTTTCTACCACCCAAATTTTATGCCTAAGTTCAGCCATATGCTCAAGATGATGAATACGGGCCTGCCTTAAGGTGTCGTAGTCATGGTGAGGATTGTCCTCAGAGGACTCCGAGTCTGAAGACAAGTCAAAAAACTCGACCCCCGGAGGAGCATCGAATGAACCTTCACATGCCATGAGACCTCATCCCGAAAGCAAAAAGGGTTCACGTATAAATGAGAGGATTGCTACAAAACACAAAGGAATGTGCTCAAAACCTCTAGGTACAAGCGCTCTAAATAACCCACTACGGGGTATGAATAAGGGCATGCAATTGATTAACTCCGACAAGCTCAGGCCAAAATACCCCCTCCCGAGTGGTGCTAATTTAGACCCAATAAACATAAGGGAGAAAGAAAGTATACCTAAAGAAAGTAAAATTGGGCGCTGTCGTGGTCAAAAGGAGGTCGAGCGACAAAAGCATCGTCACGGTCAAATAGAGGCAAGTGGTCGAAAGTACGCGTCTGCAAAAACAAAGGAAAAGGGTGTTTTAGTCCTCAAATGCCTGCATGGATATAGACATGCAAGAAATGAACTCAAATATATATATAAAGAAAAAGAAGGGAAAAGATAACAAAAATGAGGTTGGGGGGAATTGAACCCCTCACCTCTTGAAAGGAGCAAGGATCCCAAAACCACTAAGCTAAAGAGGTAAGGTGTGAATAAAATGGCTAGACATGAATACCTATTTATAAGAATAAAAAAGGAGAGTCTACCAGAGCACCTAAAGGTCCTCTCCTAGACTGGGGGGCAAGTGTGGATGCTCAAAATTTCATGCTTGTAAAAGACCCAAAATACATGCTTAGGCCCATGAACGTCTAAATGCATGAATGAGATATGATGACCCTCAGGCCATCGTCGTCTCGCGATTGCCTACTCAAAGTGCACCTAGCAAGGCCACGCCTTGTGTGCCTGCCCAGATGGCTCAATGTCTCGCGTGCCCCGCACCTGACCAGGGCCTCGCGAGGGGCCACCTCGTGCCATCCGTGCCGCGCCACTAGAGCCTCGCGAGGGAGGCGTCTCGCGCCACTCGTGCTATGCCCCCAGAGCCTCACGAGGGGGTTCCACCAATGCCTTGCGAGGGGGCACCTTGCACCATCCATGTCGCGCCACCAGGGCCTCGCGAGGGGGCGCCTCGCGCCAGCCGTGCCGCACCACCAGGGCCTCACGAGGGGGTGCCTCGCGCCAGCCGTGCCACTCCACCAGGGCCTCGCGAGAGGGCGCCTCAAGCACCCATCATCCACGCCTCGTGGGTAGCTCTGAGGTGCTTCAGGTGTCTTGTGCCAAGGACCCAAGAGCCCCGTTTCGCACCACAACCCCTACATGCACCAAGTGTCTCGCATTTCGCACCTCACGTGGGTGCTTCCTATGAGGACCTAAGGAGACCCCAATATTTGAAGGTAAGAGCCCAAGTATAATTCTAAAGGATCGTACCAGTACGATCTTGTACAGGGTACAACCTTTTAGACCCCGTACATCTGATCCAAATACTCACGCCAGACAAGTAGTAGGAGCACTAAGAGAGAGGGACACGACGTGTATGCTTCTAACCAGATATCAGAGTCGACACCACCACCAGCACCACTACGCCTAGTGCCACTCCTCTGACACTCGTACTAAATAAGTAGTGGAGATATCCCTACAGAATCTGACCATGTACTAGAACCAACACCACTACCCACTGAGACCACTCTCCTGACATTGTACTTGTGTATCATCTGGTCCCCTGGACCACAATGTATTAGGGGTCATTAGGGCCCACTATAAAAGGAATCCCACTTCCACATGGAAGGGGGTTGGAAAAAACATTGTAGCATCATACCACAAGAAATACAAGTTCTTTTCACCATTTTCTTTCTGCAACAATTCTCTAAGTTTTTGTTTAGATTTTTTGAAGTTCTTCATTGATAAGGTCTATACTTTGATTTTTCTAATTTAATTTCGTTGAAGAGTTCGCACCGTCTATAAAATCCCTTGTCTTGGTTGTGACTAGGTGTACGCTAGGGGTCGGGGCAAGATCGTGCTCAAGGGTCGTCTTTCTTAGTCAAAGCACTCAGAATTAAAGGTAAGAAAACTGCACCTAGTCATGTGGTTATGCTGGGACTAAGAGTTCCCTATATTTGTATGTGTTTTCATGAGATGGTATTATGCTATGGGGACATGTGATAAACGACCTAAGAGTGTCAAAATCTATACTAGCGCACAGGACGCGGCTCGGCCACTGGTAGCCAAGGACAGCTTAATAATCACTGAGCTCGGTTTAAGCGGACCGGATTCAGTGGGTTGAGCACTGGGCATGGCCTAAGTGAGCCAAAGACAGTGGATTAGATAGAGGGTGCGGCCTAAGGGCGTCGACCCTAGTTATTGCATGACATGTGTACTATTGTTAATTTGATGTATATGATATGCCGAATATCTGGAAACTAGATCATTGGTTTATTGACTGTTGTCCTTGGTTAAGTGAATGCTATGGCTTGCTGGATAATTGATTAATTTCTTGTAAATCATTTGGTTATGCTCTATGAACTATTTGGTTATTGATATCGATTGTGCTATGATGTTATAGTTTTCTTTCTGGGCCTCGGCTCACGGGTGCTACGTGGTGCAGGTGAAGACAAGGGTAAGATGAATTGACCATGGGTTGGAGAGCTCTGGGGGCGAGGTGTACATTGTCAGCTGCTCGGCTGCCACGGTCGAGGGATTGTATAGGGGCGGAAACCTAAAATGTGTATTTTGTCATTAGAGTGGCTTTGGTTATTTATAACATTTGGAAATCCTGTAATATGTCGTTTAAACCTTGATTTGGGATCCCATGTACCAAACATTTATTTTTATGAAAATTACTCGTTTGTAACCAAAATATTTTAAACCTAAATGTTCGTGTCTTTAGATTCACATTTTTATTTTGATGACTTGGTTAGCAAGTCTCGCATTATTTTAAACACACAGTGTAATGGTCTTGGTTAACTAGGGCGTTACACGCTGCTCGTCCTTATTCTACTTATTATGTTTAGCGTTATCTCGGCCAGATTGAGAAGGTGGTTGTTGCTCGTTGTTTCTGTCAGGATTTTGGGTTTGCCTTTCCTGTTGAGCAGTAGGAGGTTTATATATGTTGTGGATTGTGATGATACTGGGGATGATTTGACTGCGAATTATGATGAGGGTGAGAGTTTGGTGGCTGATCTGGCTGAGAGGTTGGTGCAGGTTGTCCTCGAGCCAACTGAATGGCTGCTTCTAAAGCTATCGTGGCATCTCTTTGCAGACCATCCATGTTAGCCTGCCGCTCATTTAGTTCTCGGCGCTACAGGTTAATCTCCATTTGTTGCAAGTCCATAGTTTCAACCACATTCTCCTAGTTAGCTTTCAGAGTAGCTAATTCGTCTTGCAACACTATCAAAGTTCTTCGCAATGTTTCAACATCCATCTCTTCCTCTTCCAGTTCAACTCGTGGCTCATCCTCCGCTACACCTTGTGGAGGAGGTGGATTTGGCACACTTTCAGATGTCTACCTAGTTTGACCCACTGTCCTAGAGTTCTTTGCCATTGTTGATCTTGAAGTCCTTGAGTTCAACTCTCAATGAAAGCACCAAAATGTTGACTAGTGATTTTTTCAACGACACGGAGTCACTAAAAATGATAGAAATAAGATGAATTGAGCTCAAGAAGGTTAACGACATCAAGATTTATAGTGGTTCGGCCCCAAAGAATGGTAATGACCTACGTCCACTTTGTGTTCTTATTAATGTAGAACTCCAAAACCTGCGGTCAGTGACCTAGGGTTCACGAGTTTCACAAGCTTGGAGGTGAGTGCAAGTTTAGTGTATAAAAACACTATAGTTATCTCTTGATTACAAATGATTCTCTTTCAATAAAAAAATGTCTCTCTCCTTCAATGAATCATATGAGTCCTATTTATAGGCTCAAGGATGTACATATAGGTCGTCCTTAACTTGTGTTACAAGCATATTTGAATAATAACATAAATAATGATATTTACATATAAAGAGAATTAAATATCCTAGAAATATCCAACTCATAACTGCATTTGAATTCTGGCTTCGGTCCTACGAGCAGATCTGGTCACATATGTCAGCATATCAGCTTCCCTATTACTCAACATGTCCCTCGTACCCATCGGGCAGCTTAATTTCCTAGTCGTTGGTCGACCAGACTTTCATTGGAAAAGAGTCACATGCTGCTCACATACGTCTCAATCGTGTCACGTCATCACGTAAATATTTTGGGTAAACATGCACAAATATAAATCATTTATTAAGGAATTAAAGATACAAATCCAAAATAAATTATTTTTTTTAATTGCCTCACATATATATAAATATATTTCCAAATATATATAGTTTCCGAAAAACAAATTCCCTTATATATATATATATTAATTTATATAACTTCCTAAAAAAATTTCAAAAATGTGGAGCTAGTTTTTTTTTTTACTATACATACATATATATAAATATATATAACTTAATAAAAATAATTAAACATATATACATATACTTTCCATTAACGTGTATGTTAAAATAAAATACTAAAAAAAATATATTGTTTTGCAATTTTCAAACTTTGATTTCTTGTACAAAGTTTATGAGTTTTATACAACAAAATAAAACACACACAAACAATCATAAACATACAAAAGTCATGAACAATATTCTCTTAGCATTACACACACAAAACTTAAAATGCAAATAATTATGCTACCATCCAATAAACCTATCTAACATGTCAAAAAATCACATACATGTATATAAACATATAAATAGCAACATTTGTTCTTAAGCCAGTTGTAAGATCTTATTTATATAAGTCTATATACATGCTCCCTATAAATATATATTCAAAACAATATACATAATAGAAAGCATAAAGTCATACAAGCATGTGAATATTATAGAGATGCGTAAATACAATAACAAAATCATCTGAGTACTTACGAGATGCGTAGCGGAACAATGACTACACCCTTTGGATTCCCTAACATTTTGTCCTTGTTGAATGCTGGGTATTGCAAGGAATCCAAATCACTTTGAAACAATACCACAATCTTTCAAGTCTTTCTCTAAAACAACCTAGTGTTTGTGTTGGCAAGTCTTAACACATGAGAAGAGAATTCCTAGAGAGAAAACTAAGAGAGAGTAAGCGATTAGGTATAGAATACTAGTAGTGAATTTTTAACTTGTCAAATTCAGCTGACCTAATGCATTCTATAACACTATTATATATAGGCAACTAACTAGGACATAAAATAGGTTTTGGTTACCCATTTTTTTTTAATTATTTAATAATTATAATTAATTACATACTTGTCAAAATTAACAAGTTATAATTTTGACATTTTATTCGATTCATTTTTTTAATATTAATACAAATTTATTAATATTAACAAAATTATACCAATTGGCTATAATACTCTCTTCTTGAGACTTTGCAATAAAAACCTCAAATTTTCATCTATTTCTTTTCTCACAAAATATCAATAAAATAATTTAATATTATTTATTTCTTTAACCTAGCCAATATGATACTTTTATAATTAATAATTAAATTAATTATTCAAGACTGCTAGGTTCATTTTGACAAAAGATTACATGGGGACCATGGATCCATAAACTCAAGCTCCAATAAGTTACCGTGAGTTTATTTATAACAAATAATCTCACTACCTTATTGATTCCTCGTGACTCCACAATAGACTCAGAATTGTACTCTTGAATTCATAGAACGCTTTACACTAAATGTAAATATGTTATTCATTGTTATAACCATAACCATCATTCAATCCTCCATAGATGATCTACTAACGAGAAAGGTGAAAATTACCGTTGTTGACACAGTTTTTCGCCAATAGTCTATTAATAAATAATAAGGTAGATTAGTGCTTAATAAACCGTAATGAAAAATAAATGAATTCACTCAAGAACACATAACTTTTACGTGGTTCAGTGGTTAAAATTCACCTAGTCCACGAGTCAATATTATTGTTGTTTTTCTCTCTATTTTGGCAGAGTTTCGGTATTATTGAATAATGGTCCCTTTCCCTGTCCAATATTCACAGTATTTATAAGGTAATTCCATAGACAGGTTTAGGTAACCGCGTGAGTCAATCACGTATTTACATAATTATTACATTTAATACAAATAATTTCCATTTATATTGGGATATGATTTGATAATACAATAAACAGGTTCCCGCTATCTCGGATAATTAATATGACAACCTGGTCATAAATAAACGTATAAAGGGATCTCGAGTCTCTGGGGATCCGCGGGTATGCAAAATGCTAGAATAACCACGAGATGGATATCTCCTCCAAGCTCGTGCTTCAATAGCTATTAAAATTATGAGCTCGCGATTCACAACCATTGCATCCTTAGTTCAGGATAAACTCGGTACGCCTTTCACCACGTATGACCACTATGAATCTTGAGTTTTCCATGAGGATAAATGAATCAGTCTCGGCTATTTCTTCGTATATTTATCTGCCAGCTATACCCGAGCTGAGTGCATGGACTCGTGCTAAAATCATGGTACAACATTTGCCCCCCAAGCTCCTGCTCATGTATGATGTCGTCACTTTCTAACCTACATAGTAGGGGCTTTTAGACTTTTGTCACATAAAACCACGCCTGCCCACTACTCGAGTACTAGACACGTGGTGTACCGCAATTGGCATCTGTTCGGGTTTCAAGGACTACAATAATTGTCTTGTCACCTTTTTGCCATCGTTTGGTCTATTTAATCTTGACCCTTGGATCTTGAACTAACCCAATTTGACGGCCCAGATTAATTTCCACAATTTACGTATAAATAGGATGGCCAAATTTCAAACTGCACAACCTTTGCATTTAAAAAATTTCCTTTTCTGAACTTCCAAGCTTTCCTTCTTCCCTAGAATCCCCCAAACCGTTCATCGTGCCAAGACATTCAGAAGCTTTCTAGGATCTTCCCGTTGCCGAGACTATTCCCTTCAAACTGTGAATCGTGTTCTCTTATAAGTATCTCATTCTTTAGTTTGAAAAGTTTTTTCCTTTCCTTATTTTTTTATCCAATGGAATTTCCATTCTTCACCATGTTCATCCGCAACACTTATTGTAGTTACTAATAGGCTAATTTTAAATGTTCTTAGGGAATAGGTTTTGACTTAGGTTCAACGGGTGAGTCCAAAAATGTCTTAGAAACAAGACATTCATAAAACTGGGAAATTTCTAGGTAAATTTGGTAACCCTAATGGTGAATTAATTTAAAGAATACCCATTCGGGGTAAAGGACATGAAGTATTTTTGGTTTAGCACCAGATAGCTTAGAGGTTACATTTTCTTGGGTGGTTTTGCACTAAACCGCCTCCCAAGGAAAGTAGTGGTCTGACATTTCTGACTCACGGATCCCTAAATATTAGGGGTCTGTTAGGAAACCAAGGCGCATAGCTTAGGATATCGCGTGGCATCACATAATGGAGCTGAGGATAACCTTAGCTCGTATAACAAAAGTAAGCTGTCTCCCTCCTCGTACTCCCGCGTTATAGTTTTAGATCCTCTTAGGTCGCCTACTAACTAGGTTGTTCTCTTATTAGGCGATCTGATGGCTCCTCAAAAGAAGAACGCCTCAAAGAAGAATGCCTCAAGCTCATCCTCATAGAGGTCGGAGCTAGAACTCTCATCGTCCAACCTGCGTTCGAAGGGGAGCAGAGTTGTTCCCCTCTCCAAGATGACTTCGCAGCTTGGAGTGATGAGCATCTGAAGGCTGGGGCCTTCCTTCCCCTGGACTAGTACTTCGCGGATTTCTTTAATTACATGAAGCTAGCTCCATTCCATCTCCCCCCAAATTCGTATAGACTTTTGATGTGGTTGAAGTACTTGTTTTTGAAGCATGAGTGGGAGGTCCCCACCCCGGCAGACATACTGTACTTCTTCTGCCTCAAAGCTAGCCCTGATCATAAAGGGCAAGGTGAAAGATTCTATTACCTCACGTGGTTTCCCAATTCTGCCCTTGTAACGTCCTACTACCTTAGAGCCGTTACTAAGTGATGTTAAAATGTGTAATTAACTCGCTAGACGAGGTTTTTAAAGCAAAAGTGTGATTAAACAGAAGTTTAGGCTGTAATCTTTAAAAAAAATACTCTATTTCATTAAAAGTTCAAAAGTTTAACATACGGGATCCCAGAACTCAGTTTATAAAATATTTACAACCCAAAACAAGTTTACAAGTAGTTAACCATTAAAACTAGAGTTTGTACAGCCATCTCTCAAAATATTCCCATCCAAAGCGGTCAGGCAGGCCAAACATGTACGCGCCGCCCCCATGCTCTCCGTACTCATGGCTGGTTGACCTTCTCTTTGCCCTTACCTGCAACACAGAGCACCCGTGAGCCGAAGCCCAGCAAGAAAACTCAAACAGTACATAACATATGCATAATATACAGTTATCACAGCAGATAGCTCATATCTAGTCAGACAGTCCATAAAACCTAACACATATACGGCCATGCCATCCCAGAAGCGTTACCAAAGCCTGGGATCTCGGTCTACACCGTAAGGATATCCCATGTATCCATTGGGGTCTTACCCTAACCACGATCACTCCAAGTGCTCAGTGGTATTCCCGGCCTCACTGCCGTTCTCGGCCCTTCGCCGTTCCCGGCCCTTCGCCGTTCATTCTGCTATTTCCACATTTAGCATACTCAAATAACAATCAAATACATAATCATTCATGTAATGCTACATCCTAGCAATAATACAATCTAGGGTCGTGCCCTGCAAAAAAACTATGGGCCCAAGCCTTGCTCTACGGGTGCTACAGTTCTCTTACCTGTATCCCGAGCTTTCGATGCCCCAAAGCCACGAGCACGGTCCTCTAACCCGAGCCTCTCCGAAGACCTAGTCACAACACATATAAAACATCCTTTAATACTAATCAATCCCAAAACCACTTCCCAGGACCAATCCCGTACTCTCAGGACCCCTAATTCCCTAAAACAATGCATTGGAGCCATCCCCCGAATCCCCGGGCAAAAGCCCTAAAAACACAATTTTTGGCTGTCAAAAAATGGCCTAGGGCCGCGGCACTCCCTTCAAGGGCCATGGCGCCCAGCGGCTTTCCCCCATCCTGATGCAACCTCGCGCTGCGGCGCCCAAGAACAGGGCCGCGACGCTCCTTCACGAACCCAGATTTCTGGGTTTTTCCCTGCGATTTTCCCGAGCTAAAACCACTCCAAATCATCCCAAGAAAGTACCTAAGCCCCAAAATCAATTAAAAACCCCAAATGAACCCCTTTAACAACCTATAAACATCATAACCAAACCCAATTACACAATCACACCCAAAAATCCACTCTTGAACTCAAATTTCAGAAACCTAAACCATGGCTTCTAGGATTTAGACCATAGCTTGAAAAATATGAACCTTGCTTCTAAAATCTTAAACCACATCAGAAACCAAAATATAAACATGTTAGAACTCTTACCTCAATCAAGAATCTGGTTTGAACCCTTCTCAATTCCAGCCTCCAACCTCTTTCCTCTTGGTTATCCTAGTTAAATTTCCAAATGAAACCAACCATATCCCCTTTAGATTTCCACACTCAATCTCTGTAAATTCAGACTTAAAATCAACAAAAGCAGAGCACAAACCCTTACCTCTGAACCACCTTGGCCTAAGCTTGATCTTGGTCACTTCAAACCTCTTGATCCTCCTCCTAAGACTCAAATTCAGCTTCTTTCTTATGCTTTTCTTTTGTTCTATCTCTAGGTCTCAAATCTTAGCATAAACCAACTATCACCAAGTGTTATACGTATATCCCTTTTTCCTTCTGCTGAAGGTTTTCTATCTTGTCAAATAACCATTCTACCCTTCTTCAAATATCCCTTCCTAACTAAGCCTCAAGGGCACCTTTGTCATTTCATGTCCATATTACAATTTTACCATTTTCCCACCTGAACCTGTTACCCTCAGCGGTTACTAATAGTTACACAAGTTACCAAATTACCAGTTACCATTAACTCACAAGAATCCAATTACAAAATCCCCAAAATACCCCTAGGCTCCTCTCGAGCCGGGTATTAGATCCCGTTGTGACTTTTGAGTTATCTAGCTCGCTAGGACAGTCTCGGCACGTGCATCACATTAATATCACCACACCCACGTGGTACAAATCACATAACATAATTATCACATTTATGCCCTCAACGGGCTAAAATTACCAATTTACCCCTAACATGCAACCTGGGGCCCACATGCATATTTATACTACCCATACATGCATTCTAATCACATACTCATTTAAATTCATATATTATCATATTAATTCACTTATTGCCCTCCAGGCATGCTAATCAAGGTCCTAAACCTTATTAGCAACTTAGGGTGTTACAGCCCTCGTCATCGAGATGCCCAGTCATCCAAATGACTACAAAGACTTGTTCGTTATGTCGAATGGATTCCAGAACTGCAAACACCATTACTTCAACCGACCTCGTAAGTTTTCTATCCTTGTAAATTCAACTCATGAATTTTGTTCCTTTTAAGATACTTCTATTTTTGTACATGTCTTGATTGAATTTGTTTCTTGTGCTTCCATATTTGCCACGACGGAAAATTCTGTGACCCTCGGGGGTCAGTATGAGAAGCTATCCAGACTTCCCCCTAGGGAAAAGGTCTATCGCCAGGTCTTGAATCACGCCACGATGCTGGCCTGTCAGTTGATCGACGAAGGTCAATCAATGGCCTTGAGGACCTGGGCTACTACTTTTCGATGATCCCCGAGCTCCCATCCTTTGATGAGGCCTTGCCAGCCATTGAGGATGAGGAGGAGGAAGAGGACGAGGTGCCTCTAGTGCAAAAAAGGCGGGCTCTCGAGGCTGTCTGGGAACTCGATCTAGATCGAGTTGCATCAGGGGCAGCAGCCGGCCCCTCCGGCCAAGGTAACCCATACCCCTTTAGGGAATTAGATAGGGTTGTTACTGATTTTAGGTTAGTTTGGTATAATCCAAATCAACTCATCCACCATCATCCTTCCAACCCAGATCTAAATATAACCCTGCTCCAATGCATAGACCACCTAGTCGTATGCCATGACAATAGTTACCCTAGGGGCACAATTGTAGTTGACAACACCCTAAATTTTAGATCCGCCAATTTTGAAAAATACGGGACAAACTGTAGGTCCTGGTCTTCTCTGCTCCAGGGTGCATTTGCCCTTGGGTTCAAACAATATGTAGATAAGTCCAGCCCCAAGGAAGAAACTGGACCCCTTAGGATCCAAGAAGTATTAACTATAGACTCCCATTCTCTCCCATTAGTTCAAAGACCGGAGGTCGTGCCTATCCAGGCCAAAACACCCGAGCTGATGATAATAGACTCCTCCCCCAGCCCGGAGGGTAGGATCTTTGTTTTCTTTCTTTCTTTATAAATGTTCTTGAAACATTATTTTTCTAAACTAACTCATTTTATTCTTTTAGGGGAAGAAATGGAACAACCATGAGCTCCCGAGCTGTGAACTGCCTTTCAGGCTAGGAAGGCTGGTACGGG
The DNA here is from genome assembly GCF_963169125.1 of Humulus lupulus. Classification (NCBI taxonomy): domain Eukaryota; kingdom Viridiplantae; phylum Streptophyta; class Magnoliopsida; order Rosales; family Cannabaceae; genus Humulus; species Humulus lupulus. The sequence continues at coordinate 129,448,434 of NC_084801.1, forward strand.
CCCTATTTTGAAGAGGCTCAAAGTGGCAAAAAAGATCACTCCTATAGCAGGGAATACTTCAAAGTCCTCGGCTAAGAGCAAGGACACAAGCTCAACAAATGAGCCATCTCCGGTGAATGTTGCTACCAAGCCATTTCCCCTACCTCCTCTCGAGAAATTCTCCCACCTCCTCAAGTCATTCAGGCCGAGGCTCCCACTGTCCGAATACCAGTAGAGCCTAAGGACTTGGAGAGAATCCCTGAGGTCTTTCGGGGAATAATATATGAGACGGCGTCTCATATGGTGGGCCACACGTACAAAGCCAGTGTGAGGGACTTGAGGACTATTGAGGAGCGCAGCCCGGAGAATGTCTTCGAGTCTGCTATGGGGATGAAGCTTACTGTAAGTTTTCTCAATTCTGGTGAATTTTTTTTTTATATTTTTACGGAGTTCTGACTTGTTTTGTTATTTCACAGTCCGTCCTGGCCCAATATCGCACCATAACTCGTGCTCAGACCAAGAACGGTGAGCTCCAGGCTGAGCTGGACACTGCCAAAGCCACCTTGAATGATGCCAAGGAAAGTGAGGAGGTTGCCAAAGCTACCCTGATAGCTACTCAAAATAATGAGCAAGTTGCCAAGGCTGCTCTCACCACCTCCCAAGAAAATGAGCAAGCAGCAAAAACTGCATTATCTTCCTCACAAGCTCAGGTCGCAGAAGCTCAAGTTAAGATTGATAAGCTTAAAGAAAAACTACTCAAGGCCGAGCTCAAAGCCAAGGAGGAAAGGGCGGCATCATCATCATCCATGGAGGAGATGCTATACCAGTGCTGGGCTGTCAACTAGGACGGGAACTTCTCTTTTGTTGAGCTCGGATTGTGGGACCCGTACCTTGCTAAATTCAAGGTTCGGCTTCTGCAAGAGCCCTCGGAGACGAGTGATGCCTCTGGAGCGGCAGAGGGAGATGGAGAAGAGGTCACCTCTTTGGGGTGAGCTAAAGGAGCCCAATGATCTCCTTTGTATTTGTTTTCCTTTGTAATTATTCAACATTTTCTTTTATATTAAACAATTGCCTTTGGGCTCAGTTCGAGGTTTTTTTCTCCTCGTATAATTTATTGGCTTTATTTCGACATAAATCTATCTTTTGATCCACTTATCTTTCCTTTATTATCTCTCATGCTTATGAATCCTTAGACTTGTACATTGGAGATTTTAGGAATCGATTTTTAGATCGAGATAGATTTTATCGAGCTTGGTTAAATCCAAGTTTATGTTTGATTATTTGCATCGTACCTGTTAATAATCAGGCCTTGAACCTGGTTGTATCCAGGGTTTTTTAATGCTTTAAATTTATTTTATTTTAGGTTCATTGAAAACTCGAGATTTAAAAAACCCCTAAATAATCAATTTTCCCAAATTTCCAAGTTTCGGACCTAGTTACGTCCAGGATTTTAAATAATTTTAAATTTAATTCGCGCTAGGTTTATTGAAAATTCGAAATTTAAAAAAGCCTTTGAATAATCAATATTTCCAAGCTTCTAAATTTCGGACCTGGTTACGTCTAGGATTTTAAATGATTTTAAACTTAGTTCGTGCTAGGTTTACTGAACACTCAAGCTTTAAAAAGTCATTGAATATTCAATTTTTCCAAGCTTCTAAGTTTTTTAATCCTTTCAAGCAGGCTAAATTTTGCCAACCTCGGGTTGTGTGCCTCCCAAGTAACCAGAAAGTAGAAACTTTATTGGTTGCTTTTACAAATATTAGAAAACGAACTATTACAACCTTAAAAAAAATTATTTAATAATCCATCTATTATTTAATCAAATGGCTTTTATAAATAAGCCTTACATTGATGGTGGTACTACTAATAATTATTTTTCAAATGGAGGGCGTAGGTCCATGGGACTACTTCCCCATTCAGCCGAGCTATCCTAAAAGTTCCTTCATGCAAAACCTCAACGACCTGATATGGTCCCTCCCAGTTCAGGCCTCACACACCGTCCTTGGGATCCTTATTCGCTAAAAAGACCCTTCAGAGTACCAAGTCACTGAGTCCAAATCTACGCCTCTTAACTTTAGAATTAAAATAGCGAGTGATTTTTTGTTGATAATGGGCGAGTTGTAACTGCAATTCTTCTTATTTTTCTTCAATCAGGTCGAGAAATGCGTTAAGCAGTTCATCATTCTGTTCATGGTTGAATGTCCTTCGCCAGTGAGTGGCTACCATGGCTTCCACTGGAATCACAGCCTCGCTTCAAAAATTTTAGGAAAAGGGAGTATGTCCCGTGGAGGTTCTATGAGAAGTTCGATAGGACCAAAGTACTTTCAGGAGCTGTTCGGGCCATAATCCTTTGGCCTCATCTAACCTCTTCTTCAAGCTCACATGTAGGGTTCTGTTCATAGCCTCGACCTGCCCATTGGCCTGTGGATATGCTACTTAGGAGAAACTCTTAGTGATGTCATACCTTTCACAAAAGTCAGTGAAGAGATCACTGTCGAATTGTGTCCCATTTTCTGACACGATCTTTTTAGGAAGCACAAACCGACATATAATACTCTTCACCACAAAGTCTGACTCTTTTTGAAGTGATGGTTGCCAGAGGTTCGGCATCTACACACTTCGTGAAATAGTCAATCGCCACCACCGTGTAATGAACTCCTCCCTTTCACATAGGTAGGGAACCTATTAGGTTGATTCCCCATACCGAAAATGGCCATGGGGATGAAATAATCGTTAGCTCGACTGGAGCAGCTCAGGCAACTATGGAAAAACGCTGGCATTTGTCGCACTTCAAAACATACGAGATTGAGTCTTTTGTTAAAGTGGGCCAAAAATAGCCCTGCCTCAGTATTTTCAGTGCTAGGTTTTGCCCCCCAACATGATCTCCACAAAAGCCTTCGTGCACTTCTTGTAAAATTATTTTGGCTTCCTCGGGCAGAATACGTTGTAGGAGAGGCACTGAATGGCTACGTTTGTACAAGGTCCCATCCACTATTACATACCGCGGGGCTTGATAAAGTATTTTTCTTGCGTCCTTTCTGTCGTTAGGTAGCCTTCCTGTTGTGAGGAATTCCATTATGGGAGTCATCCAGATCGGTCTTGTCTCGATCATTTCGACCTCTACCATTTCTTCTGTTAGACTTGGATTCCCCAAGAACTCCAATGGCACTACATTCAATGTCTCAGCTTCTTTGGTTGGGGCAAGCCATGCCAAAGCATCAGTATTAGAATTCTTGTAACGACCCAAAATTACTGTTATGGCTTTAGGGCCCTGATTAGTGTGTCGGGAGGGCATAATGGGTTTATGTGTGAGTTTATTGATTTAATGCATGATTATATGATAACCATGTGTGAATGATTATATGAATGTAATTGTGGTTAAATGTTATATCTGTCAGAACCACATTATTATGTGGGTAAGTCTGCAACGTGCGACTTGAGGCGATCTTAGGGAGCCAGTTAGCAGGAAAGTCAAAGCGGGGCTTAATATTTTTCTTGAGGCAAGTCAAGGGGTATTCCGGGAACTAGATGATTATTTGGGTTATCGGGTTATGGAAATAAATATATGGAGATATATTTGCGGTTAGGAAGCTTAGGCGGGAATATTGAGGAATTTTACAATTTTGCCCTCGGGGACGTTTCTGGCACCCCGAGCCACGAGATTGATTTAATTAACCAAGGATAGACTTAACAAAACAGAAACCAGTGGAACAAAAGAGATAAACCAACCCTTTAATAGTTCTTCTCCTCTCCTCTCTTCTCTCTCAAGAAAGCTATAGGAAACTAAGGTGAATTCAACTGTAAATCTTGTGATTTGAGTTGAAGTTTGAGGAATTAGCTTAGCTCTAACCAGGAAGCACTCAACCAAGGCCAAGGTAAGAATTGAGTTTTGTTTTCGGGAGTTAGAATTCTAAGTTTTGGCTGAATATTAAGGGTGCTTATGGTTTGATGTTTAAGGGTTCAACTGAAGCTGAGAAGCTTCGGTTTTAGCTCAGAAGTTGTTAAGGAAGTGGTCCATCAAAGAAGGTAAGCTTCAATTCGTAATTCTAAGGTTAAAATTTGAGTTTGCATGGTTGGCTTTCGTATTTTGAGCTACTGGGTTTCAGAAATCAAAGTGGAGTTTTAATGAGTTTTTAAGCTGGATTTCTGTTGGATTATGTTGTTAGAATCGTGCTAAAAGTCTTGTGATTAATGGGTTTTGGTATTAGGGTGCTTTGGGGTGGTTTTGAATAAGGTTAGGATGTTAGAAATGGTGGATTTTATGTTCTAGAGCGCTGCGGCCCTACGAAGCAAGCAGCCAGGGAGGCTCGGCCGAAGGGGAGCGCGGCAGCGCCACAGGGTAGGGTCGCGGCGCGTGTCTGTCTTCTGAAGGGCTTGGTTTCTGTTTCAGGGGAAAGCCACGGCTAAGTTTCAAGGGCCACAACCCTTACATGCATTTTTGATCTTTTGGGGATTTTAAGCGCGGGAACCTAACCTAGGGATCTCGGGATCGATTTCACCACCGTGCTTGGTGGAATTTGATGTCCCAGAAGCTAGCATTGTACCCGAAAACCTTTATTTGAATATTAATGAAATCCATTACCTTGGTTGTGACTAGGTGTTAAGCTAGGGCTCGGGAAGCGGATCGTGCTCGAGAGACGTCGCTTGTAGACAGTGAACGTTGAAACTGAAGGTAAGAAAACTGCACTTGGTTGTGTAATTGTAAAGGGACTAAGGGTTCCATAATATGTATGCTTTGAAAGGATGGTATTATGCCATGTAAACAATAAATCAACGGCCTAAGAGTGCCAAGGTTACACTAGCGCACAGGGCGCGGCTCGACCACTGGTAGCCGAGGACAGCTTATTATGCACTGAGCTCGGTTTAACTGGGCCGGAGTCAGTGGGGCAAAAGAGGGTGCGGCCTAATTTGTCAGCCCTGATAATCATGTAACTTGATTGTTATTAACGTTTAATTGCATCTTTGATTCTGAGCACATGTTATGTGATTAATATGAGTGTTAAGGGTTTGATCATCCCTAAAGAATTAATTATCTGTTATTGTCGTTTGTGATGCATATTATGTTTTCTTGCTGGGTCTCGGCTCATGGGTGCTACGTGGTGTAGGTAAAGGCAAGGGCAAACTTAATCAGCCCTAACTCGGAAAGCTCTATGAGCTGAATGTACATGACCAGCTTCTCAGCCACCACGGTTGAGGGGAAGGCAGGAATAGGGGAACCGGAAATGTCTGTTTCGCCTTAGAATTGCTAATGGTTGTCTATATTTTGGAGATTCTGTAAACCGACTTTTAAACACTGTTTCTTTTTGGGATCCCATGTCTAAAACTGTTTAATTATATAAAATGTATCTTTTGAGACCAAAACCCTTTTTAACCCTAGCACATTCATGGTTAGTGGCACATTTTTAATTAAATGACTTAATTAGCAAGTCCTGCACCTTTATAAGTACACAGTGTAGCGGTCTTGGCTATCCAGGGCGTTACAACTTGGTATCAAAGCATCCTAGGTTTAAGGGTTCCTAAAGATCGGTTGGACATTTACATTCGCTGCTAGAGACAAGCTCGATTCAGGGTTTGGTAATGTGTATATGTGCTTATATGCTTATATGCCTGAAATGAGTTATGAATGTTGTTATTTATTGGATTAATAGGAAGCATGAGATACTGATAGGGCCTGGCCCTTGACTACTCTATGAAAATATTGAGGCATGCTTATTAACATTGTCGTGCATGTAAGTGAATATTTGAATGACTAACGGTATATTTTGCATGGATGAATGCTTTTATCTTGGTTGTCATGTGGTAATGTTGGGGCATGCTTATCATCAGTCGGTGCATGTGGATGAATTCCTATATTTTGAATGTTTGTGATTGGTTATGTTCCTTTGATGGATTTTGGAGAAGCTTTTGCCCTGTCATCTTGGTCTGACTGCCGAGTCGTTCAATGCAGATTGACTTGGATAGCTATGCATCCAAGAAAATCTACGTGGCTAGCCGGCACTAGGTCTGGGACCGGGGGTGATGACCAGGGCCAGATTCCTCAGCCAGTTCCTGAAAACTGGCAGCAACTCATGGCAGATATGCAAGCGCGACTGCAGAGTCAAGATGTGCAGATTCGCTTGTTGCGACAGCAGGCTCCATCAGGGAGTGCTGCCCCTATTGTACCACCTGCAGTGGTACCAGTCGTACAGTCTGGGGAGGTTGGGAACAGGTGGGAGCCATTATATGAGCGGTTCAGGAAGCAGCAACCTCCAATCTTTGAGGGGGGACCTGATCCATTGAAGGCTGAGCAATGGCTGACTATGATCTCAAATATTCTTGATTTCATGAGACTAGAAGGGCATGACAAAGTGGCTTATTCCATGTATATGTTGAGAGAGGATGCCCACATCTGGTGGGAGGTGGCATCACAAACCAGGGATGTGACTGCTTTGAGTTGGGAAGGCTTCAGAGACTTGTTTAGCCAGAAATACTACAATGTTGCTGTGAGGGCAGTAAAAGTTAATGAGTTTGTGGGTTTGGTGCAGGGAAATATGACTGTTACTGAGTATGCCCTAAAATTTGATAGGCTTGTGCCTACTGATGCTGCTAGGCAGGATAGATTCATTAGGGGGCTTAATGCTATGATAGCCCAGGATGTTAGGATTACAACGGTACCTGGAGGAATAACTTATGCCCAGGCCGTTGAGAAGGCTCTTACCGCTGAGGAAGCGGAGAACAAGATTTGGAGGGAAAGTGCGGTGAGGCGCGAGGGCCGCAGAGTGGTGCCTCCTTATTCAGGGACAGGTAGGAGCGGAGGCCCCAGTGACTTCAAGAGAAAGACTCCTGAGACTTCGACCGCTACTGGTCCTGATAGGAGGGGTCGGGGGGGTCAGGGTGGCCGTCAGGGTGGCGGCGAGGTATGGTGGACCTATCTAGAGTGCCCAAGGTGTAGAAGGCGTCACCTGGGCGAATGTTGAGCCAAAGCTTGTTTTGTGTGCGGAACAGTGGGGCATCTCAAGAAATACTGCCCAACAGTGAAGAAAGGTGAAGCAAGAAAGCAATATAGCTTGACTCCAGCTCGAGTATTCACTTTGACGCAGGCAGAGGCCGAGGCTAGTCCCTCGGTAGTGACAGGTCAGCTTTCTAGCGCAGGCTTTCCTTTTACTGTATTGATTGACTCTGGTGCTACACATTCCTTTGTTTCTAGTAAAGTGATTGATAGATTGTGTAGACCTAGTGAATATAGGACTGTGGGGTTTGGGACTTTATTTCCTACAAGGGAACTGGTAATTTCAAGGAGATGGATTAGGGCACTGCCAGTGATGGTTGATAGTAGGGAACTTTCGATGGATTTGATTGAGTTAGACATGGAGGATTTTGACATGATTCTGGGGATGGACTGGTTGGTCAGATATGGAGCTACTATTGACTGCAGGAAGAAGATTGTGACTTTTAAGCCTGAGGGCGAGGATCCTTTTGTCTTTGTGGGTGCGTTATATGGACCCCTCGTACCCATGATTTCAGCATTGGAGCCAGAGACTTGTAGTGGATACCACTAGGGTTATGCTAGTAGGTCCGGGGGAGACCAGATTGGTGTGTGAGTTTTTGGACGTATTTCCAGAGGATCTACCAGGGTTTCCGCCACGCAGGGAGATTTAGTTTAAGATTGAGTTAGCAACGGGAACAGAACCAGTATCAAGGACACCATATAGAATGGCACCAGCAGAGTTGAAGGAACTAAAGATACAGCTACAGGAGCTTCTGGATTTGGGATTCATCAGACCTAGTTACTCACCATGGGGCGCTCCAGTATTATTTGTTAAGAAAAGGACGAGACATTAAGGATGTGTATAGACTACAGAGAATTCAATAAGTTGACTATAAAGAATAAGTACCCTCTACCAAGGATTTATAACCTATTCGATCAGCTGCAGGGAAAGACGGTGTTCTCAAAGATTGATCTACGATCTGGTTATCACCAACTGAGGATCAAAGATGAGGATATACCGAAGATGGCCTTCCGGGCGCGATATGGGCACTATGAGTTCTTGGTCATGTGTTTTGTTTTGACCAATGCCCCAGCAGCTTTTATGGATTTGATGAACAGGGTGTTCAAGGACTTCTTAGATCAGTTCATCATTGTCTTCATCGATGACATTCTAGTATACTCCAGTTCAGAGGCAGAGCATGAGCAGCATCTTCGACAGGTTTTATAGAGATTAAGGGAACACCAGTTATATGCTAAGTTTAAAAAGTGTGAATTTTGGTTACCAAAGGTGACTTTCCTTGGGCATATAGTTGGTGCAGAAGGGATTAAGGTGGATCCGTCCAAGGTGGAAGCAGTGAGAGATTGGCCGAGGCGAAGAAATGCCTCAGAGGTGCGGAGTTTCCTTGGATTGGCAGGTTATTACAGGCAGTTTGTGAAGGGATTCTCAAAGATCGCTTCACCGATGACAGAATTGACAAGAAAGAATCAGAGGTTTGTTTAATCGGAGAAGTGTGAGAATAGTTTCCAAGAGTTGAAGCGACGGCTTATTTCTGCACCTGTGCTGAGTCTTCCTTCGGAGGAAGGAAAGTTTGTGGTTTACTGTGATGCGTCGAGAATGGGTTTAGGCTGCGTGCTAATGCAGAATGAGAAAGTTATAGCTTATGCATCACGACAGCTGAAGGAGTATGAACAGCAGTATCCTACTCATGATTTGGAACTAGCAACAGTGGTATTCGCACTGAAGGTGTGGCATCATTATCTGTATGGAGAGAAGTGTGAGATATACACTGACCATAAGAGCTTGAAGTACTTCTTCACCCAGAAGGATCTGAATATGAGGCAAAGGCGTTGGCTAGAGTTAGTTAAGGACTATGATTGTGATATTCTGTATCACCCTGGGAAAGCCAATGTTGTAGCAGATGCATTGAGCCGGAGGGGCCCAGGACAATTGTACAGTTCCACCCAGATCTCGAGGGAGTTAGCTGATGAGATGGCCAAGGCAAGGATAGAATTGGTGGTGGGCCAGTTAGCTAATATTACCTTGCAGTCAACTCTACTAGAGAGGATTAAGGAGGGACAATTGGTGGATGCGCAGTTGCAAGATGTTAGGCAGCATGTCCTAGCTGGGACAACTAAGGATTATTCCGTTTCCGAGACTGGTATACTTCGATATCAGGGATGGATTTGTGTTCCGGCAGATGAGGGGATCAGACGAGAGATACTGGATAAGTCTCACACTATGCCATATTCGCTTCATCCGGGTACCAAGAAGATGTATCAGGATCTACGGACATTATATTGGTGGCTCGGGATGAAGAAGGATGTGGTAGAGTATGTGTCTAGATGTTTAACATGTCAGCAAGTAAAGGCTGAGCATCAGCGGCCAGCGAGATTGCTTCAGCCTTTGGGTATCCCAGAGTGGAAGTGGGAGGACATCACGATGGATTTTGTGGGAGGACTACTGTAGAGTCCAAGAACTTTACTTAGCTAAGTAGATAGTAGTATAATAGTAATAATAGTATTATCTTTATGACTGTGGATTTTTGGTTCAAACCGGGATTTATTTGGACACTCATAGTAGTACTTGTATATTTTCTAAGTTTAACCTATAGTGTAGGAATATTAATTTTAACCTAAGGTTTGATTAATATGACTGATATTGAGAATAATATTTATTATACTATAAGGTTTAGATAAGAACCAATAGGATAATAGCACATGTTATGTATGGGTTTATTAATGATTAAGTATTTTGAGGATTAAATTTATTAAGGTTAAACTTTGAATACCCTAAGGTCAGTCAGCAGCTTTGAAAACGTTAGAGGGCTTAGTCAAGGCTGTTTATTCAATTCAAATTAAGCTAAAAATGTGTAATTTCGTGTTTAAATAATTAGCGTATGCCGATATATCGCAGCTATAGGGGGCGATATATCGCAGCACGAAGATATGAAAAGTCCGAAACGATGCACGATTGCCTCGGGCATACTGGCCCAGGCGATATATCGCCTACAGGGGGAGATATATCGCCCCTCTCAGCATATTTTGAAAGTTTTTGAAATCGTTCCCCATTCAAACCTTCAACCTCTTGATAAGTCCAGCATCTTTTTGAACGAGTCTTCAGCCTCTGCTGAACGATAATTCAAATTATTTTCACTTAAAAAGCCATTATTTTTATTCAAGTTAAATGAAGATCTCTTCATTCCTAAACTCTATAAATAGGACCTAGTACCCAGCCATTATTCATCTATTACTCTAAGTTCAGAGGCCGCAAGTTGCTAGGTGAGTGTGAGAGTGTAAACACTTGGGTTGGGAATTATAAGCTTGATCACTATAAGCTTATCAAACACTTGGGGAAGTAAGGTTTATTCGCATTTCGGTTCAAGGTTTAGATTGGTCTTATAAGCCTTCAAGGTATTTCCACACTCTAGTTCAATTGATATTATTTTATTTGAGTTCTCATAGTCTTCTACTCAGCCTTCTAACCTTATTCTTATTTTGGTTAGGAAATCTAAGTTCTTGAGCACAAGGTTTTGGTAAGTATATTTTAATACTATAGTTCCTTCATCTCTTTCATCTCTTTTTCTTCAATAGACTCACCCTTTCATAAATGGTTTTTAGGAGTGTTCCAAAGTCCCAACTCTGCCATCATATCCCGGTATTTTGGTAAGGAAAATAGGATGGAATTTATATGTTATATGCTTTTATATGTTATCTTATGATTTTTATGTAATGAAATATGTTATGTTAAGTATGTTTGTAGGCTTGGGCATAAGACCTATATGACTAACAAGCCCCAAATAGATTATGGGCATATGACTTGCTTAGCTAGCAAGACCCCACTAATCTAATGGGCATATGACTTGTTTAGTCTATGGGACCCCAAGTAATAATGGCCATTATAGTATGTATATGATATAAGTGTTATGCTATGTTTTTATGTTTTATATGAAATTTATGTATATGGACTATGTGTTAGATTTTCCTTGCTGGGCATTAGGCTCACTCCTTTTTTGTTTATATTTGCAGGAAAATAGTCTTAGTGGTGGGAAAGGTTCTTGGAAGCTTGGAGAATGTGTATTGAGGCGAAATGGATTTCAAGAGCCGAGCGTTTCGATTCGAGGATGTAGTTTTGTTTCTTTATTTTTTTTCATGTATTTTTCCGCATTTTATTATGTAAATTTTTTTTTTAATTATGTCATATTTTGATTTTAAAACAATGGGATCCCATATCCTAACTTGAATTTTATGTAAGTTTAACTTTTATTTTTTACAAGTTTCTTAATAAAGTTATGATATTTTCACATGTAAGTGTTATTAAGGATTAGTGTTTATGTATAGTTTTCGTTAATGGTCCAAAAGTCTAGAGTAGTTGGGTCATCACAACTACCAAGGACAGTGGGACTTTGTGACTCAGTGTGGGTGATAGTAGACAGATACACCAAGTCAGCTCATTTTCTGCCAGTGAAGTCGACCTATATAGTGGAACAGTATGCAGAGTTGTATGTGAGGGAGATAGTTCGTCTCCGTGGGATTCCAAAGTCTATTGTATCTGATCGAGATCCTATCTTTACCTCTAAATTTTGGGGAGCTCTACAGAGAGCTATGGGGACCCAGTTGAAGTTTAGCACAGCTTTCCATCCTCAGACTGATGGACAGTCTTAGAGGACAATTCAGGTGTTGGAAGACATGCTTAGGGCTCGTGTGATTGACTTCGAGGGATCTTGGTGTAAGTATCTACCGTTGATTGAGTTCTCATATAACAACAGTTATCAATCCATGATTGGAGTGGCTCCTTATGAAATGTTATATGGGAGAAAGTGTAGATCACCCATTCATTGGGATGAGATGGGTGAGAGGAAGTATTTAGGGCCAGATATGGTTCAGAAGACTAATGAAGCTATTGAGAAGATTAGAGGCAGAATGCTTGCCTCGCAGAGTAGGCAGAAAAGCTACGCTGATCCTAAGCGTAGGGACGTGGAGTTCCAGGTTGGGGACCATGCGTTTCTACGAGTTTCACCATTGAGAGGGGTGAGGAGATTTGGGGTAAAGGGCAAGCTGGCCCTCGGTTTGTTGGACCTTTCGAGATTCTAGAAAGGATTGGACAAGTGGCTTACAGGTTGGCCTTGCTACCATCGCTGTCAGGAGTTCATGATGTATTCCATGTCTCCATGTTGCACAAGTATGTTTCGAATACCACGCATGTGCTGAAGTATGAGGACTTGGAGTTACAGATAGACTTGTCCTATGAAGAGCGGCCAGTTCAGATTTTGGATCAGAAGGACAGAGTTCTACGAAATAAAACGATTCTGTTAGTTAAAGTGTGTTGGAAAAAAAGCAAGGTCGAGGAAGCGACCTGGGAGTTAGAGGCAGTGATGCGGGATCAGTATCGCAAGCTATTCAGGTAAATTTCGATGATGAAATTCTCAGTATGAGGGATAGTTGTAACGACCCAAAATTACTGTTATGTCTTTAGGGCCCTGATTAGTGTGCCGGGAGGGCATAATTGGTTTATGTGCGAGTTTATTGATTTAATGCATGATTATGTGATAAGCATGCTTGAATGATTATATGAATGTAATTGTGGTTAAATGTTATATCTGTGAGAACCACATTATTATGTGGGTAAGTCTACAGCGTGCGACTTGAGGCGATCTTAGGGAGCCAGTTAGCGGGAAAGTCACAGCGGGACTTAATATTTGACTTGGGGTAAGTCAAGGGGTATTCCGGGAACTAGATGATTATTTGGGTTATCGGGTTATGGAAATAAATATATGGAGATATATTTGAGGTTAGGAAGCTTAGGCGGGAATATTGGGGAATTTTACCATTTTTCCTTCGGGGACGTTTCCGGCCCCCCGAGCCTCGGGATTGATTTAATTAACCAAGGATAGACTTAACAAAACAGAAACCAATGGAACAAAAGAGATAAACCAACCCTTTAATAGTTCTTCTCCTCTTCTCTCTTCTCTCTCAAGAAAGCTATAGGAAACTAAGGTGAATTCAGCTGGAAATCTTGTGATTTGAGCTGAAGTTTGAGGAATTAGCTCAGCTCTAACCAAGAAGCACTCAACCAAGGCCAAGGTAAGAATTGAGATTTGTTTTCGGGAGTTAGAATTCTAAGTTTTGGCTAAATATTAAGGGTGTTTATGGTTTGATGTTTAAGGGTTGAACTGAAGTTGAGAAGCTTGGGTTTTAGCTTAGAAGTTGTTAAGGAAGTGGTCCATCAAAGAAGGTAAGCTTCAATTCGTAATTCTAAGGTTAAAATTTGAGTTTGCATGGTTGGCTTTTGTATTTTGAGCTGCTGGGTTTCAGAAATCAAAGTGGAGTTTTAATGAGTTTTTAAGCTGGATTTCTGTTGGATTATGCTGTTAGAATCGTGCTAAAAGTCTTGTGATTAATTGGTTTTGGTATTAGGGTGCTTGGAGGTGGTTTTGAATAAGGTTAGGATGTTAGAAATGGTGGATTTTATGTTCTAGAGCGCTGCAGCCCTCCGAAGCAAGCAGCCAGGGAGGCTCGGCCGAAGGGGAGCGCCGCGGTGCCACAGGGCAGGGCCACGACGCGTGTCTGTCTTCTGAAGGGCTTTGTTTCTGTTTTAGGGGCGGGCCGTGGCTAGGTTTTAGGGGCCGCAGCCCTTAGGTGCATTTTTGATCTATTGGGGATTTTAAGCGCAGGAACCTAACCTAGGGTGCTCGGGATCGATTTCACCACCGTGCTTGGTGGAATTTGATGTCTCGGAAGCTAGCATTGTACCCGGAAACCTTTATTTGAATATTAATGAAATCCATTACCTTGGTTGTGACTAGGTGTTAAGCTAGGGCTCGGGAAGCGAATCGTGCTCGAGAGACGTCGCTTGTAGACAGTGAACGTGGAAACTAAAGGTAAGAAAACTGCACTCGGTTGTGTAATTGTAAAGGGACTAAGGGTTCCCTAATATGTATGCTTTGAAAGGATGGTATTATGCCATGTAAACAGTAAATCAACGACCTAAGAGTGCCAAGGTTACACTAGCGCATAGGGCGTGGCTCGGCCACTGGTAGCCGAGGACAGCTTATTATGCACAGAGCTAGGTTTAAGCGGGTCGGAGTCAGTCGGGTAAACAGAGGGTGCGGCCTAAGTTGTCGACCCTGATAATCATGTTACTTGATTGTTATTAACGTTTAATTGCATCTTTGATTCTTAGTACATGTTATGTGGTTAATATGAGTGTTAAGGGTTTGATCATGCCTAAATAATTAATTATCTGTTATTGTCGTTTGTGATGCATATTATGTTTTCTTGCTGGGCCTTAGCTCACGGGTGCTACGTGGTGCAGGTAAAGGCAAGGGAAAACTTGATCAGCCCTAACTTGGAGAGCCCTATGAGCTGAATGTACATGACCAGCTGCTCTGCTGCCACGGTTGAGGGGAAGGCAGGAACAGAGGAACCGGAAATGTCTGTTTCGCCTTAGAATGGCTGATGGTTATCTGTATTTTGGAGATTCTGTAAACTGACTTTTAAACACTGTTTCTTTTTGGGATCCCATGTGTAAAACTAATTAATTATATAAAATATATCTTTTGAGACCAAAACCCTTATTAACCCTAGCACATTCATGGTTAGTGACACGTTTTTAATTAAATGACTTAATTAGCAAGTCCTGCACCTTTATAAGTACACAGTGTAGCGATCTTGGCTATCCAGGGTGTTACAGTTCTGCTCGTGGGGTATTTGTTTAACAGTACTGTACTCAAATTCAGACAATTCTCCCTTTACATTAGCTAGGTAGGCCACCATCTTGGTACCTCGAGCTTGATATTCTCCCAACACCTGATTGACCACGAGTTGAGAATCACTATAGCATTGGAAGGCCTTCGCCTTGAGCTCGCTGGCCACTCTTAGCCCAGCTAATATGGCCTCATATTCAACTTCGTTGTTGGACGCCTCGAATCTGAATCTCAGATTTGTATGAAATCGATGCCCTTCTAGGGAGATTAAGATGATCCCAGCTCCTGATCCGTTCTCGTTTGATGATCCATCCACGAAGATTTTCCATAACTCCTACACCGGTTCCTTTAAGAACTCCTCCTGAAATCTTTTGCATTCAGCCATAAAATCAACAAAGGCCTAACTTTTGATTGAGGTCTGTGGTACGTACAATATCTAAAACTAGCAAAGTTCGATAGCCCATTTTAACAGACGTCCCGACGTTTCAGGATTTTGCAAAACCTACCTTAAAGGTTGGTCGGTCATGACGTTGATTGAATGGTACTAGAAATATGGTCGGAGCTTCCTGGAAGCCAATATCAGGAAGAATGCCTATTTTTCTATCATTGGGTATCGTGACTCAGTTCCGAGAAGTATCTTGCTTATATAATATACTAGATTTTAAGCACGGTCTTATTCTCGAACTAACACGGAACTGACTGCATTTTTTGTCACGGCCAGATAAAGGAATAGAGGTTCTCCATATATAGGCTTAGACAATACTCGGGGGTCGGCTATGTACATTTTTAGGTCGAGGAACGCTTGTTCGCACTCCTCAGTCCACTCAAATTTTTTCTTTCCTCTGAGCAAGTTGTAGAATGGCAAGCACTTGTCAGTAGCTTTCGAAATGAAACGATTCAAAGCTGCTACCCTTCCAGTCAGGCTTTGAGCTTCATTACGCGACCTGGGCGAGGGCATTTCTAACAACGATCTGATTTTCTCAGGATTCGCCTCTACCCCCCTTGTGTTGACTATGAAACCCATAAATTTTCCAGATGCCACTCCGACAGTGCACTTTTGAGGATTCAGCTTCATTTCATACCTCCTTAAGATTCCAAAACATTCTTCCAGATTGGATACATGGTTACCGACAGTCTTTGACTTGACAAGAATGTCAATGACATACACTTCCATACTTCTCTCGATTTGATTAGCGAGCATCTTGTTAACTAAGCATTGATATGTAGCTCTAGCACTCTTCAGCTCGAAGGGAATGACTTTATAACAATATACGTTATTTGGGGTCATGAAGCTAGTATGTTCCTGGTCCGCAAGGTTCATCATGATCTGGTTATATCCATAATAGCATCCATGAAGGACATGAGCTCGTGACCTGCCGTGGCATCTACCAACTGATCAATGTTGAAAGAAATTCTTGGGACAAGCTTTTTTCAGATCAAAGAAATTGATACAGGTCATCCACTTCCCATTTGGCTTTGGGACCAGTACGGGATTGGTGACCTAGATCAAGTATTTTTCCTTGCGGATAAACCCTCCCTTTAATAGTCGAGCTATTTCTTCCTCAAGAGCTTCAGCTCGGACCGTTCCCAAGCATCTTCATTTTTGGGATTTTGCATGCACGTTCTTGTCCAAATTCAAAGTGTGCATGATCACACTCGGACTTATCCCCACCATATCTTCATGCGACCAGGAGAAAACATCCAGATTCTCCTGTAAGAAATTGACCAGCTTCTTCTTCCTTTTATCATCAAGATTCTTCCCAATCTTTAAGACTCTTGAAGCTTCTTTAGGGTCAATGTTTACTTCCTCAAGCTCCTCTATATCTTGGAGTTCTGACCTGTCTTCACCTATCCGTGGGCCAATGTCATCGAGTTGGGCGACGTTACTGTCCTCTTTTTGTTAAGTTTCTTTCGTCCTGCAAGTAAATTCTACTTCCTGGGACTCTTCACCTCCGTCATTTATGACCATAGCTTACTGCCCGGGTTGTGATTTTCCCTTCATAAAAATGCTATAGCATTCTCTAGTAGCGAGCTGATCACCTCCGACAATGCATATTACGGCAGCTGAGGGGAATTTTATTGCTAGGTGGCGGATAGAGGTTATGGCTTCAAACACCATCTGCGCAGGTCGGCCCAAAATCGCATGGTATACAGCTGGACAGTCGATTACCACAAACTCAAGTAACTTGGAAACTGTTCGTGAGTCTTCTCCCAATGTTACCAATAATTCGATCGTCCCAATGGCTGCTGACCCTTCACCAGAAAAGCCATACAGAGTCATTGAGGTCGCCTTCAAGTCAGTTACAGACAACCCCATTTTTTCCAAGGTGGACCTGAAAAGTAGATTCACCGAACTTTCATTATCTATTAGTGTCCTCCGGACCCTCCGGTTGGGAAGCTGAATGGTTATGACCAAGGGATCGTAATGTGGGAATTGGACATGGCTAGCATCCTCTTCTGTGAAAATGATTGGTTGCTTTTCCAATCGTTGTTGTTTCGATAATCGTTGTTCCGGAACAAACTCCACTTCGTTATGGGACTTTAGTTCATTAAAATATCTCTTTTGGGCCCCGCTGCTCGTGCTTGCCAGATGAGGTCCTCCCAAAATGGTGGCTATATCTCCCCCTACTATTGGAGGAGGGTCAACCTGATTCGTTTGAGCTCCGGTTTGACTTACTGGAGCTTCGGGGTCTGACGGAGGGTTTAGTTCAACGGGCTGATTAGGGAGCACTCGATTTCGGGCGTACTGGGCCAAAGGTCCCGCTCTAATGAGAGTTTCAAACTTATCCTTCAGCTTTTGACAGTCATCTGTGTTATGCCCGATGTCATTATGGAATCGACAGAACTTTGAAGAATCTCTCTTCGACCTCTGGTTCTTCAACGACACTAGCTTCTTCCATGGAAGGCGAGTAAAATTTTCCAGGAAGATGCGCTCCCTAGTATCCGTTAGGTCGGTGTAAGTGGTGTAAATAGGCTTGAATTTCTCCCCAGACTTATTTTTCTTTGTCTCACTCTGGTCACCCTCGCCATTTCCCTTCCTCTTGTTATTTCCCCCCTGGTTATTCTTGGTAACAGTTTGAGCCATAGCTGCAACCTCCGTTACCGCTCCAACAGGCTGGACAGGGGTCTAGCTGGTTCCTATGATGGAAGTTCGCGCCTCCTCTAGGTTAATCCACTCATGAGCTTGGGCCAAGAATTCGTCCACACTCTTAACTCCTTTTCTCTGTAATTCTTGCCACAGGTTGCCCCTAACAAGGATTCCCGTCCTCATTGCCATGAGCTTGGAGCTGTCAACGGCATCCCTAGCTCGTGCAGCAACATTGGTAAATCTGCTTAGATATTCCTTCAACGTCTCACCAGGTTGTTGCTTTACGTTGGCCAGTGAATAGGTATCAACCAGAGATGCCTGTGAAGCTCGGAATGCTTTTTTGAACTCAGATTCTTCTTCCACGAGCTTATGGAATGCCTCTTATACTGCTTAAACCACTGCTTGGCTGGCCTGACCAGTGTTGCAGGGAATAAAATACACCTTAGATTGAGCCCGACATTGTGGGCCATCATCATTGTGTTAAACATTTTGAGGTGATCTGATGGATCTCCATCTCCATCAAACTTTGACAAGTGTGGCATTCTGAAGCCTACCGGATATGTGGCCGCTGCAATATTTAGAGTGAAAGGTTGGTGCTCATCCTCTGAGTCACAATCGTCTTTGTCTTTTCCAGATAAAAGCCTCTTCATTTGCTCTTCCATCAAATCTAGCCTTTTGAGGGTTTGGTCTCTGGTCCCTAGGTTACTTGGGGATTTTTCAACAACACCCATCCTATCGTATGCGTTTGATGGATTATTGTCCCTCAAAGCTCAAGCTTGATTTTTTGGGGAATTCCCATTATTGCGTACTATAGATGGACCTCCCTCTTGTCGAGTATAACTAACATCTTCATTACGAGCTAGATTCCTTCTCTACGAATTCAGACGATCACACAAATCGGGTTGTGGATCGTACCGAGGGCTCTATGCTGAAGTCAACTGATTTCTTAGATCGCCCTCGCACTTACCACTATGATGACTTTCGGTCCAGTAACTCCCTTTTGTGAAGCTTACAACTCGTGTCCGTGGGATGTAAGTATTGGCAGATGGAGGAGGATTTCTCCTACTGTCTCCATAAGCTAGAATGTCCTGTGTAGGACGAGGTGGAATCGGATGTCTTATAGGTGACGGGGGATGCCTTATTGGCGAGGCAATCCTTGTTCCATCAGGGCGAACTAGATTATCCCGCCTCTGTTCTACTCTATTGTCTCTAGTTCTCTGCACCTGACGAGCTAATCGCGACGTAGGAGGGTTTGCTGGAAAATTTGTCTCTGTGAGCCTGTCCCATTCCATCCTCGCGGATTGGCATGGGCATTCCTAGGGACTTGTGAAAGAGGAACTGAACTTGGGGTTGTGGTTCTAACTGACTGACTGACATGTTGATGACCCCTATAAGGGCCACTGGGCTGAGCATTCTGGCGATCTCGCCATGTAGGTACAGAACTTGGGGTGGCAGATCTCACTGATCGACTTGGTTTGGATGATTATTCCTGTGGGACTTGTGAGACCCACTTTGCCTCTTTCCGACATTAACGTCGGTTGCAAGAGGGGGTAACCATGCCCAAACCTCCTCAATCTTCATGTTTGCCTTAGCAAGATGGTTTCTCAATTGCATGTTTTCCAACTCAAGGGAAGTTAAGTAGTCTGGGTTTGGATTCAGTGGCAATGACACCGAACTCCCAGTGTCGTCCTGACCTACCGGTTGCTTTCCCGGATGTTGCTGGATCTCAGGGCCACGCTTGTTTGAAATAGCGGTATGATGGGCCTCCTGCCCACCAGGTTGTTCTATCTCATTATCGAGCATTGAGCGAGTGAGCACCATGATGAGTTTCAATTGAGATTTTGATGAAGCACTAATTTTCCTCTTACTGAAAGCACCAAACTGTTAACACAGTTTTTCACCAACATTGTATTAAGAAATAATAAGGTAGAATAGTGCTTAATAAATCGTAATGAAAAATAAATGAATTCACTCAAGAAGACAGAAATTTTACGTGGTTAAAATCCACCTAGTCCACGAGTCAATATTATTGTTGTTTTTCTCTCTATTTTGGCAGAGTGCCGGCATTACAGAATAATGGTCCATTTCCTTGTCCAATATTCCCAGTATTTATAAGGGAATTCCATAGACAGGTTTGGGTAACCGCATGAGTCAACCACGTATTTACATAATTATTACATTTAATACAATAATTCCCATTTTTATTGTGATATGATTTGATAATACAATAAAAAGGTTCCCGCTATCTTGGATAATTAATATGACAGCCTGGTCATAAATAAACGTATAAAGGGATCCCGAGTCTCTAGGGATTCACGAGTATGCAATATGCTAGAATTACCACGAGTTGGATATCTCCTCCAAGCTCGTGCTTCGACATCTATTAAAATTATGAGCTCGGGCTTCACAACCATTGCATCCTTAGTTCAGGATAAACTCGGGACGCCTTTCACCACGTATGACCACTATGAATCTTGAGTTGTCCACGTGGATAAAAGTTGATATCATTCTCGGTTATTTCTCTGTATATTTATCTGCCACCTGTACCCGAGCTGAGTGCATGGACTCGTGCTAAAATCATGGTACAACAACCGTTTTGCTCCTCATTGGTATTTTATCCTTAACTACCTTAAAGTTCCTTGTAAATAATATTTTCATAAATTTAATTACAGAAATGAGTACTCTATCATTTAACACTTGAACCAAGCTATAAGGAAATCATTGTTTCACTTTTTAAACATAAGTTATATATTTCATATCTATGATAAATACTCCCACTCAATTATATTACCAAATCTCCAATATGTAAGTATGAGCTAGTCCGTAGGGTAAGCTGGTAACGAACAAATCAAAAGACTTGAATAATATAATTAGTAGAATATTAATCACTCAGAATTAAGATTGATTTTACCTATGGTCAATGTTGTGATATGATTACATTAGCTAATAATGATACTTACTTATCTTGTCAATAATCAATATCGGTCTAGTGCAATGTAACAAAATACATTTGATCTTATCTACTTGATCAATGTCCTGGATATGACATCACACCAGATGTGTAAGCAGATCTTATCATAGATTACCCAATTAGTAAAAATCCAGTGTACTTATTTAATCTTAGGACAAAATGCTTTTGAACATATAATTACAATTATAATTCACTGTGACCAAGTCACTATAATTGTAACTATACATATGTTCGGGATTTTATAAACGTTTGTATTATTAATAACTAATCATGTAATAAAACATGTAAACAACGTAATTTGATTGAACAAAATGATTACTACTTTATTGATAATGAATAATTACATAAGAAATGTGGGTTTATAATGGCATAAAACCCAACAGTATCTTGAAACCATTGGGGAATGGTATGTTTGAGATATGGGGAGCAAAAGGCTCGAGCTCCTCATCGGAATCATAGGCCTTTTATTTATTTTTTCCTTCTTAAAGGAGCATGAATGCTTCCTCAATTTGGTTGATTCTTTCCTGAATCGAATCCATAGGAAGGGTAGCTTGCACTACTGGTAGCTGGTTATTGTTCATAGGAACTCTAGCATCATGACGCAGCATAAGGTTGTACTGATTTCCATAAACTGGTTGTAGGGGCTCCCTCTGGGCATTTAAGTGTGCCCTAAGGTCTGGATTCGACTGATTAGTCTGCCCCGGTTTTGGTTCAGGTGGTCTCAAAGATCAGGATAACTATTCGGATAGTTCTCATAATACCTGGGTTCGATGTTGTAAACACTCACCGACCTACTGTAGTCTAAACTTCCATCACGGAAGCTGACAATTATTTCTGGGTGTTGTGAGATTTGATTGCGAGGTAGGTTACTCACACACACCCTAATTCTGATTGCCTGTGACCTTGACACATAACTCCCAGACGGTTGGAGTTGTCTAGCCTATCTATGTTCCTAACGTGCCCCCAGTGGGACCTCGTGCTCTCCCCTGTGCTCGGGTCAAGAACGATGGATCATGTCCCGGCTTTCGCTTCTAGCACTTTGAGAAGGCCTATGAGGCGCTCTCTCCCCGACTCAATTTCCACTGCATACACCTCGAGCTAGAGAGGGATGCTTGGTTGGTGATGGAGGATGCCCGATTGGTGATGGAAGATGCCCGATTGGTTATGAAGGATGTCTGGCTAGAGACGGTGGTGGTCTTTCATTGTTTGGCCTTGTAGGCTCAGGGTTATTATTCCCGATAGGTCCTGGGTTACTACTCTGAGTTGTCGGGGGAGCTCGGTTATTCTCATGGTCTGCAGAAATGTCCCTCACTGGGTTGTTCTTAGTAGGGTTTCGTGATGACACCCTGGGCAGGTTTTGTCCAACATTTACCCTTGGCCTTGGTTGAGCATGTTGGGCCCTTTCCTCTGCCATCCTGACAGCCGTACTTCCACAAGGTCGCCCTCTAGTCCTCTGCGAGGGTGCCTGGGTTTCAGTGGCTTGTCCTGACATCTCCTCATTTAGCCTCGGCTAACTGTTCACGCAGCCTCCGATTTTTTAGCTCAACTACTGGCACATATCTCTCCGGACTATAATAACCCTGCTCATTAGGTCTAGAACTTTGACCACCCTTCCCCTGGGGGACGATGAGGTGCTCCCCTCATCGGGACTCTGGTCCACGACTGGTTGTTTTCTAGGCCTTCGAAGATGCTCCTCAATACGTGGAGTATTTTCCTCAGGAATTGGGGAAGTGGTCGCCCACTGGTTCCAAGAATGTTCAGAGCAGCCATTGTTGCTAAGCGACAAGCTTTATACTAAACAGCAGGAAGAATTTCTTAACGCTCTCAATGAAAGTACCAAACTATTGACTCCGTTTTTCGTCAACTTAATTATGTAGAGCAATTAAACAATTAATCAGGAAGAAAAGAAAAGAAAGAGATTTTTTACGTGTTTCAACAGTTTAAATCTGCATGTGTCCACGAGCCACTTTTATTAACTTATCTGCATTAAAGCATCAAGAAGGAGCAATTTCACAGAGTGTTTCTCAGTACCCAGTCCCCTAAATGACTAGATCCAGGCTATTTATATACTTGGTTACAAGAATATCTTCCCACAAGTTTAGGGAAGTTTCACATATATTCAACTTAAAAAAAATTATCCCTAAAAAATACAAGGATGACATGGTGAATGAGAATTTGACATATGACATAACAAATCAAGGAAAAACGACAAAGTATTGAGAAAAGACCGATGGGCTAAAAGGATAGATCCAAGACCTATAGAAAAATCAACCAAGTTAGTACCCCTAGGGGTGGTCGGCCTGACCCCTACCCCTAGGGGTGGTCGGCCCAAGCAGGCCCTATACCCCCTAAGGGTGGTTGGCCCAAGCACTCCCTATACCCCTATGGGTGGTCGGCCTGACCCTACCCCGGGGTGGTCGGCCCAATATGCCCAAGGACCTTAGGGGCGATCGGCCTGACCCTATCCTCCATAGGGTGGTCGGCCTAAACCCTCAAGTACACTTCACTGAGAAATAATCACTCTCGTTCAAACTAAGATCAACAGGCCTAGCACCCAGAGGGTCAATATGTCCAGCACCTAGAAGGTCACAGGTCCAGCACCCAAGTTATGGTCGCCAGGCCTAGCATCTAAGTCTAATATACCAACAGAGACTTTACATCTCCCAGAAGTTTCTATCATGCATTATCAACCACGATCCAGAGAAGACAACAGGAAGACCCACAATCTCATAATCATGGGAAGGTGGACACGTATCTCCACTACCTGATAATCGTGTGCCAAACCACGATCCCAGTATCACTGGTCGTGTAACAGCTCCTGGGTTCTATAGATAAAGGACCCCAGGACTTCGTTAAAGGGGTATTTTTTCTTAGAGCTTTTTTTCTGGAATTCTAGGCAAGTGAGAAAGGAGTGAACATTTTTGTTCATCATTGTAATTGTCAAGTGACTCAATACTAAAAGCAAGTGGATTAGGTTATTACTGTTCATCTGAACAGGGCTGAACCACTATAAGATAATTATACTCTGTCATTTATTTCATTAAAAAGGTGTCGTATATTGTACATACGACCGTTGGCCAATTTCACAGGTCAACATTTTGGTGCTTTCATTGAGAGTACGAAATCAAGAAACACACTTTCGTCATTTTTACGATGCCTCCAAAACCCAATCAGACCAAGAAGACTGCTCCCAAGGACTCCACCACCCAGGATCCCATAGATCCTATTAACGAACCTCAGGTGGAGGTTGGAGATCAACCTGATGCAGAAGATCAACAGGACACTCACAGGAGGAGATGGCGCAATTTCTGGTGAGGCAGAAGGCCTTTGCTGCAGAAATTTCCCTTCAGAGGGTGACTATGGAACGAAAACAATGGGAGATCGATGGGAAGGTCCAGAGGATGATCCAGAGGGAGCAGGAGGCTGACCGTAGGCTTCAGGAGGCCGTTGTGGCCTTAGAGGCGACTACTCAATTAGCTCGAGCTAATGCTGAAGCTGCTGCTCAGGCGGTGGGGGAGGCTCAGGCCAAAGCAGTAGGAATGTGAGACCACAATAACAGGGAGTCCCATGGGAAGAGTAGGACCCCAAGGACACTCTCAGAACCACTTTCCCAGGATAAAGAGTCACAGTCCAAGACTGCCTCCTCCATAATTATGAAGAATAACACTCCATCTAGGAGTATGAGTATTACCAACCTGAAGGCCCCTTCCCAGGGGGACCGAAGAAACAACGCCGGAGATGAGGGTCAAGCATCTGAGAGGCATGACAGGAATGGAAATGGTCGCTCCAAATCTCAAAGTCTTGTAGGAGGACAGGCTCGGGGTAAAGGTCGCAATGACAGGGGCAAGGCGGACCTACCACCCCTACACCCTTAGTCTCGCAAAGGAAAGGAATCGATGAATAACACAAGTACTGCGTTCAATAGGTTGGGGAAAGATGCGCGACCTCAGGATTTTAGGGAGGTCCTCAAAAAGAGGATCAATGCTCAGGAGGAGGTACCAAGGATATCCACCCCACCTGGAGCAGCGATCCCACCAGCAGTGCGGGCTCAAATAGATGCACTCGTTATGGTTGTTCAGGGTCTAACAAAGAAACCTTTAGATATCAAGTTGACTCATAGAAGTGGGAGCCCTTTCAATGCCAAGATCCAAGTTGCCCAACTACCACTGAAATACAAGACCCTAAAACTTCCTACATACACTGGGAAGGAGGACCTAGTACGACATATTGGGAAGTTCGAGGATCAGATGGAGTTACTCGGTGTGGAACATGATTATAGGTGCAGGGTATTCCTTACCACTCTCTCTGACTCAGCTCAGGAATGGTATTGGAAGTTTAAACCTGGATCCATCACTTCCTGGGAACAGTTCAGGAAAGAATTCTGCAAGGTCTTTAGTGCCGGGCGGATTCAACCAATTTATGCCAATTAGTTAGCTGACATCAAGCAAGGGAAAGACGAATCCCTAAAAGACTACATTCAAAGATTCATGAGAGAGGCAAATCGACCGGCCACGGTAGGAGATGAAGGAAAGGTCGTTGCCATCTCGGCAGGAATAATTTATCGTAGTCCCTTGTGGGAAAGTATACACATGAATCCTATCAACACCTTGCAAGAGTTCCTAGACCAAGCCAACAAATACATGAAGCTAGATGATGCTATCATGAAGGAAGAAAAGGGCATAAACCATCTGACCGCTGTCAAGGCGGATAAAAATGACGCAAACCCTCAGGGCGGCAATGGGGTCAATGGTAAGAAGAGGAATACCTCAGGGGCCAAGCAAGATGGAGAGAAGAAAGCTAAGTCAGCACCTGCCAACAAACAAGCTAAGCATCAACCCCACTAGCCCAGGTTCACCCATCCTGACAACATTAAGGGTTGAGATTTACTTGGCAACATACCAGGAGGTACCGTACCGAAAGCCACCACCCTTGCGCTCATAAGGAAAGAAGGACAAGAATAAGTTTTGTCGTTTCCATAATGATTATGGGCACGACACAAACGAGTGCAAACAATTGAATGATGAGAATGAGTTTCTTCTCCGATCAGGAACACTCTCGAGGTACCGAGGCAAAACCGAGACCCCAAGCAGGAATCCAGAATTCTGAAGGCAGAGGAGTCCACCACTTGAGCTGGTAGCTGTAGACTTCACACTGGATACCATATGTGGAGGACCCCACATAGCAGGCAACAGTAACAATGCTCGTGAACGATATGCAAGGACCCTCAGACATGAGGTAGGGGAGTCTTCCCAGTGTATGGCCGTCGAGGAGCGGTCTCCAAAGAATCCAAAGTATGAAAGTGAAACTCTCACTTTTACAGAAGATGATGCCAGACACGTGAGGTACCCTTACTATGACCTCTGGTCCTTACCATTCAAATCGCCAATGCCTGAGTGAAGAGATGCTTGGTGGATACGGGAAGCTCGGTAGATATCATCTATAAATCATCCCTCGAGAAGATGAAGCTCACGGTCAAGGACCTGACACCGTGTTCCCAAGTGATATATGGGTTCACGGACGAATGCCTAGCACCAGAAGGAACTATTAAACTACCGGTCACAGTGGGGGATGCCCCTAGGCACGAGACTGTGATGACAGAGTTCCTGGTGGTAGATTTCTCTTTGGCTTACAATGTGGTGCTCGGGAGACCCCTCCTGATGGCATTACACGCAACAGTATCTATCTGGCATCTATCTTTGAAGTTCCCCACCAATGCAGGGCAAGGATGCGTACAAGGTAATCAAAGGGAGACACAAGAATGCTATAATGCGTCAGTAGCCAAGGCAAAGAAAGGACCATGCGTAAACAACATGATAGTAACTTGCTGCGAAGAGGGTGAAGGAAGCGATGAGGTTGTCAACATGGAAGTTGATGTTGAGAGAAACATTCTACTAGAGTCAAAGGCTCCTTTCAACAAAGATTTATTATTATAGCAAGTTTCCCAAAGCGAGGGAAATGACATCGATCCTTGCTTTGGGGATGACGTCATGGGGGTAGAACTAGTCGAAGATCTTGACGAAGTCTTACTAGATGAGGAGGACCTGACTAGAGTAATCAAAGTCGGGAAGGAGTTAAAGGTGGAAATTAAAGTATGATTGGTAGAATTTTTTAAGAAAAACCAGGACGTCTTTGCCTGGTCACATAAGGACATGGTTGGAGTTTCTCCATCCATAATAAGTCATGTCCTCAATATAGATAAGAACTACCCACAAGTGCAACAAAAAAGGAGACTACTTGAAAAAGACCGATCTCAAGCCCTGAAGGAGGAGGTCGAGCGGCTTAGGGAAAACGGTTTTATAAGGGAGGCCTGCTACCCTAATTGGGTATCAAACCCTGTGTTGGTCCCAAAACCAAATGGGAAGTGGAGGACCTGCGTGGAGTTCATAGATCTGAACAAGGCCTGCCCAAAAGACTGCTTCCCATTACCCAGAATAGAACAACTGGTCAATGCAACGGCAAGACATGAAATACTCTCATTCATGGATGCATATTCCGAGTATAATCAAATAAGTATGCACCCTCCCGATGAGGAGCATACCAGCTTCTAGACAAACAAGGGAATGTACTGTTCTAAGGTGTTGCCATTCGGCTTAAAGAATGCAGGAGCCACCGACCAGAGTTTAGTGAATGGCATGTTCCGAGACTTGATCGAAAAAAATATAAGGGAATACGTCGATAACATGTTGGTCAAGTCCAAAGAAGTTGGAGGGCATGTTCAAGACTTGGAGGAATGCTTTGCAATACTTAGAAAGTATAGCATGAAGTTAAACCTTCTCCAGTGCTCGTTTGGAGTGGGTTCTGGTAAGTTTCTCAGATACATAGTCAATTCACGTGGAATCGAGGCTAACCCCGAGAAGATCAAAGCATTGATAGACATGAAGTCACCTACCACAATCAAAGAAGTGCAAAGCTTAATCAGGAGAGCAGTTGCCCTCAATAGGTTCATATCAAAGTCTACGGACAAGTGTGTCCTTTTCTTTAACTTACTGAGGGGCAGCAAAAAGATCCAGTGGACCGAGGAGTGTGAGGAGGCTTTCCAAGCCCTGAAGGAACACCTCCCGTCCTAGCGAAGCCAATATATGGTGAAGTATTATTCAACTATTTGGCAATCACCGAGCATACAATCATTGTTGCTTTGATAAAGGAAGAGAACAGGGTACAACACCCTATATACTATATCAGTAAAAGGTTAGTAGGTGTGGAGTCTAGGTATCCCCCTCTTGAGAAACTAGCCTACTATTTAGTAAACGCCTCTCGAAAGCTGCGTCCATATTTCCAAGCTCACTCAATCTGAGTCCTGACCGATCAATCGCTGAGACAGGTTCTTCAGAAACTAGAGCCCTCGGGATGATTACTCAAGTGGACAATGGAACTAGGACATTTCGATATCACTTATCATTCAAGGACGGTGATAAAAGGACAAGCATTGGCAGACTTCATAGTCAAAGGCACCAACCTTGAAGACCCTTCCTACCAGTCGGAGAATGAAGATACTGAGAAGGAAGGAGATGCTCCTGTGTGGAAGCTATATGTTGATGGAGCATCCAATGAACATAACTCAGGCACAGGAATCATACTGATCACTCTAGAGAATCATCGAATCCATTGCACTCTCATATTTGGATTCAACGCTTCAAACAAAGAGGCTGAGTACGAGGCATTATTAGCTGGATTACACTTATCTTAGGATTTACATGTACAGTCCCTGGAGATATTCAACGATTTCCAGCTAGTGGTGTATCAAGTACTGGGGGAGTATCAAGCCAAGGGACTTAGGATGGTGCAGTACCTGAACAAGGTGAAGGACTTGTTTGCGCAGTTCAAGAGATACTCAATTACCTAAGTCTCGAGAAAGCAGAACGCCAATGCCAATTCCTTAGCCAAACTTTCCAGTGCCAAAGATGCAAACACCTTAAATGTTTTTCCCATCGAATACTTGTCAGAAAGAAGCATAACCGAGCAGGAGGCACTACCTATTGAGTTAGGAGATACATGGATGGCCCCTATTATTAACTATCTCAATCAAGGAGTAGTACCCAGCGATCAGAACAAAGCAAGGAAGTTTGTGAGACAAGTTGTATGGTATATGATAGTCGAAGGGGTACTGTACCGACGAGGGTACTCCCTCCCACTGCTAAGGTGCGTTACACCCAACCAGTCAAAGTTGTTAATGATCGAGGCACACGAAGGGTTTTGTGGAGATCACGCTGGGTGGCAGAGCCTATCAAAGAAAATCCTAAGACAAGGATACTTTTGGCCGACGATGAATGAAGACTCGATGGAGTATGTCAAAAGATACCACAAGTGTCTGATGTTCTCCAAGATACCCCGAGCGGAACCTAACAAGTTAACACAGATGCAGATCCCTTGGCCCTTTGTTGTATGGGGGATCGACCTAATCAAAAAGCTACCCACGGGAAGGGGAGGAGTCCAATTTGTTGTTGTAGCTGTGGACTACTTCACCAAATGGATTGAAGCAGAACCGCTCACCACCATAACCTCGAAGAAAGTCTTAGACTTTGTGGTGAAGAATATCATATGTTTATTTGGCCTACCGAGGAAGATAGTCTTGCACAATGGGACTCAATTCGACAGTGATATGTTCACCGACTTTTGTACGAGGCATGGAATCACAAATATCTTTTCCTCAGTAGTACACCCCCAAGCTAATGGCCAAGTAGGAACAATGAACAAGACTATCAAAGACACTCTAAAGAAATGCCTTGAACAAGCCAAAGGAGCCTAGCCAGAATTACTTCCTGAGGTCTTATGGTCACATCGAACGACGGCGCGAACAGCGATAGGACATACGTCGTTCTCTTTGGCATTTGGATATGAAGCCATGTTTCTAGTTGAACTCACTCCCCCATCACATAGACGAGAGACATACGATCAGGGGAGGAACCATCAACTAATAGAAGAGTCGCTTGATTTAATCAAAGAAAGACGAGAAAAGGCAAGTCTTGGAGTAGCAGCACATCAACAAAAAGTTTCCAGATACTTCAACTTCAGAGTGAAAGATTGAAAATGTCAGGTTGGGGACTTATTACTCAGGAGGGTGTTCCTAAACACTAAGGACACTATGGCATGGGTACTAGGACCTAACTGGGAAGGGACATACCTTGTGGAGGAGGTGATCCCACCAGGGACGTACAAGATAGCTCGATTGAATGGAGAACTAATAAAAAACTACTGGAATGGCAAACACCTCTGGCGGTACTATCAGTGAAGACTGTTCAGCACCAACACAAGTTTTAATTTGCAAATGTAGTATTTACGAATTATCTATGTAACAGGCATTGTGCTTCAATGAATGAATTTAATTTCTAAAGTTCCTATAGCTCTATAAATTTCTTTCAATAAGGGACTTGTCCTGAGGACCTGTCAACCCCATCGGATCATGTTCGATTTTGGTCCTTGAGGGACCTATCGGCCCATAAGACCCAAACGAGAGTCAGTCCGAGGACCTTGTCGCCACATTAATGGATCATGTTCGATCTTGGTTCTTAATGAGCCTATCGACCCATATGATCCAAACAAGAGACTGGTGTGAGGACCTTGTTGCCAAATATTGGATTATGTTCAATTTTAGTCCTTGAGGGTCCTATCGACCCATATGATCCAAATGAGTGACGATCCGAGGACCTTGTCACCAAATTAATGGATCATGTTCGATCTTGGTTCTTGAGAAGCCTATCAACCCATATGATCCAAACAAGAGACTAGTCTGAGGACCTTGTCGCCAACTATTTGATCACGTCCGATCTTGGTTCTTGAGGAACCTATCGACCTATACGATCAACAAAAGAGACTGGTCCGAGGACCAGTCACCATTATCGGATCGAAATCGAATTTGTTCCATGAGGGATCGATCAATAATTTGATCTAAGACTCATTACAGGCTCGATTAGCCCATCTAGACCCGATTGGTCCAACTTAGACATTTCTATCTACAAACATTATAACGAGTACACGAGAGATTACG
This sequence comes from Humulus lupulus, assembly GCF_963169125.1. Lineage (NCBI taxonomy): Eukaryota > Viridiplantae > Streptophyta > Magnoliopsida > Rosales > Cannabaceae > Humulus > Humulus lupulus. The sequence goes on from NC_084801.1 coordinate 129,479,127, forward strand.
TAAATCATGATTGACACTTGCTACACAATCTGCATCTGTGTATAGGTATCATTACTACTGAGCATGAAACCATCATCTGACTACCAATGAGGGACAATCATTTGCTGCTTGCATCATTGGATGAAAAGGATAGTACTATGTGTCTAAATGCTCAAAGCAAGGCATGGTTAAGTAGCAAGTGACCAAGGCTTCTAAACCCATGATCACTTGGGGGCATATAGTACAAACCGATTGGGTTATACACAAGCAGTGAGGGTGTGACCTGAAGTACTAAGAAAGCTCAAGTTTTTCTAGGATGTTTGTTCAACATTTGTTCTGAAAATGCAAAAAACAAAAACAAAAAAGGCATTGGTACGGAGACTCCTAGCCATGTTCCTTATAGGGTGGTCAGCTAGTACATCAAACCTATAGGGGGGTCGGCCTATCACCCATGAGGTGATCGACCTGACCGTTTTGTTCATGGTACTTGATGAAGTACTATACTACTCACATTACCATGGCTGTTAGCATGAAAAACGTAAAAGAGTAAGGTTAGTATGGCACACAAAATACATGTGTTCAGAGTATACTGATACCTGAACCATTGAGGGTTGTGAGTTGATTTACTTAGTAAGTATTGGAAATAAAAAATTTCAATCAATACACTGAGTACTCATAACAAAAAGGCATAAAGGCATAAAATGTCATATGTAAATACTGTCAAGTACAAGGTGCCCCACCAATGGCATGAGAGGAAAAATAGAATAAAAGACGAAGAAGACTAACTAGGGCAAGGAGTATCGTCTGATAGACTACCCTGAGCCTCGGCAGCCTCACGAGCCAGACACTTCCAAAGCTCTTTCGCTCGCATCTTCTCAGGAAGGAAATCCAAGTTCAGATCTTTGTCGGACTTCCAGATCAAATAGAAGCGAGAGAATGACGTCTATGAATACTCCTCTCGAGCCTTGTCCCGAGCATCTTTGACCTCTTGCTCCTTCTTGACAAGAGAATCATTCCGCAATTGGTCCATGTCGGCAATCAACTTCTCTTTCTCTGCTTCAGATTATTGAAGCTGGTCGACAAGTTCCCCCTCCATCTAGGTTATCCTAAGAGTCAACTCGGTCATTTCCTTCTTTTTGAGCTCCACGGTACTGCGAAGGGTGTTGATTTCTTCATCTTTTGAGGCAATGTCAGCATCCCTAGAGCCAAGAACGTGCCTAAGGTCCAGTACCTCTTGGCGAACTGCTTCAAGCTCAGAACAAAGGTTGGACAGCGTAGAAGTACAGTCTACAGACCTATTCTGGACATGAGAGACCAACATCAATGCCTGCAAAAAACATACAAGTGTTAGATAAATGTCAAAACACCAGCTAAATAGACAAGGAATCTATAAAAGGCTCACACTCTGAATGTCTAAGAGTGACTTCGTGAGAATGGTGTTCAGGTCCTCATTCTTGATCCCATTAAAGGTTGTTGTTGCTTGCTCTAGATTCGATGCTCGGTCCATGAGGGCGCTTAAGTTCCCTATAGCAGACTGATGGGGCTCAAATAAAGGTAGGAGGAAACAATCCACGGGCTCGGGAACATTGTCATCCAGAACATCTGATATGGTAGGAGGAAACAGCCCCACCTTCCTAAGGTTCTCTAGAGTAACGAGAGTCTTGACATTCTTCTCTTCAGGGGTCAAGGCAATCAATGCCTTGGCCCTAACTGTCATATCCTGAGTCGGGAGTGATCTATAAAAGGGCCCAACGTGCTTAAACTTGGAGTAATTGGCCTCTGCATCCTTAGTAATGAAATAGTTGTCAGCATATCTAAATGCCTTGCTATTTCCGGAGATCTCTTTCAAGAAGGTGTTGGTACCCTCCCTCATATAATGGTGGAAGTGGAAATACCCCAAGTTATGCTCAGAAGGGTTTATCTTTAGGTCAAATAGATAGTGGATCTCGTGAGGTATTGGAGCAACCCATTTTCTGCGGTAATAAATAATGTGCAATGCAGATAAGGCCAAGATCGCATTAGGAGCCAGCTGAGAAGGACTAATACCAAAATAATTTGCTACACTTTGAAAGTACAGATGAAGAGGAAGTAGGGCCCCAGACCTAATGGCAGAACATGTCCAAGCGCACATACCCAGAAGGGGGTCCTCAGCTCTGTCATTTGAACCAGAGAGGTCAAAGGTGTTCCTAAGGTTCTTTACCTCCTCTTCAGTCATGTCAGAGGCTGCCCCCTTGAACCAAACAACCTCATAATCAGCAGGGTGAGGCTTCTCAATCAGTTTCCATATGATCTCACTTTCGAAGGTGGCCCCATAATCTAATGAATGGAACTCCTTTTGTCATCTCTTCTTCTGCTGCTCAGCTGGCGAGACTATTTTTCTCTTGGAAGGAGGGTGAACTACCTTAGGATGAAATCTGTGATCGGGACGCTCCTGAGGATGAGCAGTGTAGCGACATAAGCCCTCGGTATAATCTTGTCGAGAAGAAGATCGATGGAGAACCCGACTAGTATCTCGGTGCGAAGGACGTTGTAATGGTTCTCGCTGAACTGACCTATCCCACTGAGAAGAATGACTCTGTTGAGGTGTGCATTGGGTACCTTGGGAGAAGCGGGGTGTACTATGCTGAGAAGTAATCTGAGATGAGCCCGACGAGGAGCCCTGAGTGATATGCCTAGCAATCTGAGGATCATCTTCAGAGGGTTGCCGGGTTGTCTGTTTCACTCTCACCATTTGAAAATACCTCTTTAAGAAATCTTCCTCACTGAATAAGTATAAAGTGGAACGAGGAAGAATCCTTTTCAACCTTTCCAAAAACTCTTGAGGATTACGCTCACCTACTAATTTTTCTGATGAAGAAGAGCTAGACATCGGCAACAGAGGAGAAATAAAGATTAAAGTTAATGAGTGAGCAAAATGAAGCCAACAGCTGGGAGCAGGTTCATGAACTAAAGAGTCAAAATGAAGGAATCAGGAGCAAGACAGACGGTCGGCCCAGTGAGCTTAAGCATAGGCCGACCACCCCAAGGAAGTAAGCTTCAGAAAGGTGCCTAAGGACCGTTCAATTCTCCAGAATATTTTTGGGATTCCAGGTGGCCAGCTTATGCCTGGGCCGACCACCCTAAATCCCTGAAAATTGTTTAAGGCAAGGGGTACTCGACCTAGGGACCCCTAGGGTGGTCGGCCTAGCCATAATTCTATCTCTGTAAATCGCCCAAATGTTGGAAAGGGAATGCTCGGCCCATGCCAAGGAGGTCCTCGGCCCATGGACCCCTAAGGTGGTCGGCCTAGCCCTAATTCTATCCCTGGAAATCGCCTAAGGGAAGGAAAGGGACTACTCGGCCCCTAAAGTGGTGGTCGACCCCAAGGATGACATGGCGAATGAGATGTGACACATGATATCACAAATCAGAGAAAAACGACAAAGTATTGAGAAAAGACAGACGAGCAAAAAGGATAGGTCCAAGACCTATAGGAAAATCGACCAAACCAGTACCCCTAGGGGTGGTCGGCCCAAGCAGGCCCTATACCCCCTAGGGGTGGTCGGCCCAAGCAAGCCCTATACCCCCTAGGGGTGGTCAGCCCAAGCAAGCTCTGTACCCCCTAGGGGTGGTCAGCCTGACCCTATCCTCCATAGGGTAGTCAGCCTAAACCCCAAGTACACTTCACTGAGAAATAATCACTCTTGTTCATACTGAGATCAGCTGGCCTAGCACCCAGAGGGTCAACATGTCCAGCACCCAGAAGGTCACAGGTCCAGCATCCAAGTTGTGGTCGTTGGGCCTAGCATCTAAGTCTAATATACCAACAGAGACTTTACATCTCCCAGAAGTTTCTATCGTGCATTATCAACCACGATCGAGAGAAGACAACAGAAAGACCCACGATCTCATAATCATGGGAAGGTGGACACGTATCTCCACTACCTTATTAATTACTTTAAAATTTATTAATTAAAAATTTTAATAACACTAATTTTAAAAATACTTTGTAATGATTAGTTTTTCTAAATCTACTGAAATTTTGGCAGCATAACAACTGTAATCTAGCATATCCCAAAATTGAAAATCTTCATAAAAACATATAAACCAGTCTAAGAACATACATAAAATGTAACGCCCTGGATAACCAAGACCATTACACTGTGTGTTCATAAATGTGCAGGACTTGCTAATCAAGTCGGTTAGTTGAAAATGTGACCCTTAAACCTTAATCGAGTTAGGGTTAAAAGATTTTGATCATAAATAGATAAATTTTTATTTAGATAAACTTTTGGTACATGGGATCCCCAAAAAAAATAGGGTTTAAAGGAAAATTTACAAAATTCCAAAAGTCATATACATTCACAAGCCATTCTAATGGAAAAATACGCATTTTAGGTTTTCCTTTCCCTATACTATCCCTCGGTCGTGCGAACGAGCAGCTGACTATGTACATCCGGCCCCCAGAGCTCTCCAACTCAAGATTGGTCCACCTTACCCTTACCTTTACCTAAACCACGTAGCACCTGTGAGCCAAGGTCCAGCAAGAAAACCATATACCATAGCATAAACAATACAGACAATCAAATGATTCATAAGGCAGTTAACCAGGTATTCAGCACATTATGACAGACACATATTCAATACTGGAAACCAACAAATTACAAGTCATTTAAACCAGTGTTCAACAAGCTATAAGCAGCAATTTAACCATAAAAAACATATCATGATCATCATACAATACTCAGGGTCAACACCCTTAGGTCGTACCCTCTATTTAATCTACTGACTCCGGCTCACTTAGGCTGCGGTGAATATTTAGCTAACCTCAGCTCTCAGTGGCCGAGCCGCATCCTGTGTGCAAATATCAGTCCCAGCACTCTTAGGCCATTTATTTCATGCTCACATTGCATATCATAATCATACAACAGCGTATTCAAATAAAGGGAACCCTAATTCCCAACATAGCCACATAATCGGTTGCAGTTTTCTTACCTTTAATTTCTGAGCGGAGAAGGTGAAATGGTTCCGAGCACGATCCTTAGCTTCGAGCCTTGGCGATAAACCTAGTCACAATGGCCATTGATATCCATCAACTTCCAATCAAAATAAAATACCTAGGAGACAAAAACTAGCCTCCAGGACCTCCATTTCTACTAAACCGAGTAGTAGAAATTGTCCCGAGTGCCTAGGTTCGAACCCCCGAGCCCTAACAATCCTTGAAACAATTCTAAGGCTAAAAACCATAGGGGGTTGTGACTTGGCTCAGTGGGTCGTGACATGCCCCAAGTGAGAGAGCAAGCACCCTAGTGAAAAAGGGAGGCTGGCTGCGACTTGGCCTAGTGAGTCGCGGCGCACCCCCAAGTTAGAGAGCAGCCCAGGCCTAAAGGGCCACACACGCCACAGCGCCCCCCAGGCTGGGTCACAGCGTGCCTCTTCGAACCCAGAGAAAACCTGGGTTTTCTCTTCTTCTTGCTAACCAAGAACACTAAGAAATCAAACCCAAAATTTTCCCAACACAAACCCTCAATTCAACACCAATCCAACCATGAATTCAAGAAAAAATCACCTATTTTAATCCTCAAAACCTTAGCCACAAAACTAAAATCATTAACCAAATTCATCAGATACTATCACCTCACAAGTTCAACCAAATTCATCACTTAATCATACTCAAGAACTCACAATTCAACCTAAAATACCTAGCAAAACACAGAGATTAAAGCAATATTCTTACCTCAAATTGTGACCCAACTTTCTGTAGAAAGCCTCACACCAACTCAGCTCAATTCTCTAACTTTTCCTCTAATTTCCAGCTCCAATTCCAACTTAATTCCCCTTCAATTACTTCAAAGATCACAGTCTCAAAAACGAGCTTAGGCTCCTTTTGATTCTTAGCTTCAAATTCCACAAGGGAGAGTGAGATAGAGAGAAGAACGTGAGAGAGAGAATGGGTGAGCTAAGAGAGGGTTTTTTTTTTCTATCTTTCCTTCAATTTCTACAGCTTTCTGTTCTGTTCTAAGAAAATGCTGAGCATATCCTTAGACTTAGGAAAAGACTATTTTTCCCTCCCAAATAAAACTAATCCTTTACTCAATCTAGGGGTATAATAGTCATTTGTTCCCAATTCCCACTAATTCCTCGAGCGTTCCTAATATTTACCACTTAAATTTCGCCATCCAATTAATCACCAATTATTTACCCAATGTCTAATAATCCCTGATGCATTTTCTAAATTTCTGAAAATACCCCCAAGCTCCCCCGAGCCGGGTATAAATCCCCACCGTGATTATTTCACCAATCTGCTCACCAGGACCATCTCGAGCCATATGCTGCAAATATATCCACATAATAAAATGGTCTCAACAATTTACCACAAATAATCACATTTATGCCCTTAATAGGCAAAAATTACAAATATGCCCTTATAAGCTAAACAGGGCCCACATGCATATTTATACTCATAAACATGCATTTCACATATCCATATAATCATGCATTTAATCATTTAAATCACACATAAACTCATTATGCCCTCTCGACATGCTAATCAAGTCCCTTAAGCCTTATTAGTGATTTTGGGTCATTACATAAAATTTAATACAATCATTTAAATTCACAAATAAACAACAAAAACATATTATAAAAATATTCTCAAATCAATATATTATTTATCTAACCTAACATATATATAATTCAAAACAAAAATTTTATTTAACCTAACATATATACAATTCAAAACAAAAAATTAGTCTAACCTAACAAATTTTCATAATTTTATATCAAGTTAACTATAAAATTAACAAACATGCTAATTTAATTTAAAACTATTTATGTATACAAATCGACTATCATTATTTATTAATACACTAATAATCACAAAACAAAAAAAATATTAAATATTGGAAAAAATACCCAAAAGTTAAAGATGATATCCAAAGACTACAATGCAATTTGAAGAAAAAAAAACAAAAAATTTAACAAGCATTTATCAATTAATATACCAATCAATCACAAAACAAATATATATATATATTACAAACAATTCCAAAAGGCTCGGGATGATATCAATGAATTGGGAAAAGGCTTGGGATACTACAATACAATTTAAAAACAAAACAAAAATAAATAAAAAGTTTATCAAACCCATTACAATAACATACAAAATACACACAAATAATCATAAAAAAAAACTAAATTTAAAAGAAATAACTAGATTATTAGGGTATAAAGGAACTAACCTTAACAATGGAGGGCCAAACATGGCGTCGAAACTCATTGTGCGGCGCTGGGCGGCGGAGAAAACAGAGAGAATCGTCTTTGTGTTTGGAGAAAAATGAAGAAGAAAGGCTCTGCCTGGGAGGTTATATCACTGTGACCTATATCGGCGACATGCCATCGCTAGAGGTAATAAAAAAGCCGTTGCCGAGGTTGAACACACTCTTTCACTCAAACGGTGAGATCCTATAGCGACGACATGTTGTCGTTATAGATAAGGGAATAGCACACATATCGTTTCAATTACTACGCATCCAGTATATAGCGACGACATGTCATCGACATAGCCAATGAAATTTTGATTGAAATATTTGGCAGTCCACTTTCCCTCCATTTTTTTTGGGACCTTATAGCGACGACATGTCGTCGCTCCACACAAAATTTTAACCACTCACTGGATTAAATGGGTCTCTATAGCGATGACATGTCGTCGCTATAGAGAATGAAAATTGACAACCAAGTTTTGGCAGTCAAGTTCCCTCCGTAACCTATAGCAACGACATGTCGTCGCTGTAGACAAGATATTCCCCTTTCTTTTTTCGACGAGGACTCTACAGCGGTGATGAAGTCATCGATGTAGAGTCAGTTCCCGCCTCTTGTTCCCTTCAAATTCCTGGTACCCTACAGCGACGACACGGGTATCAAGAATGTGGAGGGCCTGGTCGTGTTTTGTCGATGACCCTCCAGTGACAACATGTCGTCGCTATAGCTTATTTAGTTTAATAAATTAAAAAAATGATTTTTTCGTGGATTTAAACTGCATACAGAGTCCTTTTCTTGTAGTGGACCTAGGGGTCCACCCATCTTCTTGATCTGACAGTCCTCTAGGTCTAGGTGCTTTGTCCTCGAGCCTAGAGAGAGTGCCATGTGTCCATCACTATCGCCTGGGGCCACCACAAGATTGCCTGACAACTTTTTGGGCGCCTCAAGTAGTGGAGTCGAGTTCGTACACTCGACATTTGATATTTCCCACAATGCCGCCTAACATGGGAAAACTTTCAGTCGCACCTTGACAGTGTCACTGTCAAGGCATGTCTCCTGTAAAGTTGATGGGCTACAACCTACGGATGATACGCACGGACCCACAGTCTTTATCAGAACATGCAGATGGGTTAAATAGCAATTAACTCCCAAAATAATTGGGGAATATTTTTAATTAATGATATGAACGACCTTTGTCCCCTACAAATAGGGCTTGGATACCATTGTAAAAGGGTGGACAACTTTTGTACTTAGAGCAATATAAACGCTGCCTGAGAAAACCTCCATTAAAGCTTGCCATCTTAAGCTTCAAGAACTCTAATACTAAAGATTCGTGGACTAGGGTTGTTTTATAACCTGAACCACGTAAAACTTTGGTGTTTAACTTCATTTTTTTTTCTTTAAAGCTCTATTATTAAGTTGATAGCGAAAAATGCAATCAACGTTTTTGTGCTTTCATTGAGAGCTTGAAGAAACAACTATGGTGACCATGCGTAGAAACTGCCCAGACGACTTCATCCCTCCCACCAGAGCTGAGGGAGGAGAAAACAACCAACCACCTCCACACGAGCTCCTGGAGATGGCCCAAGAAGATTACTATGAGAACGCTGACTACGACGGCGATGTAGATGGGTTCTATGAGGAGGATTACCCTCAGCCTGTGGACGCGGAGGATCCGCCAGAGGTGCTGGCGCTCTGCTGCCAGGTGGCCTCCCAGCAACAAAATCTTGATGCCCAGGAGGGGAATATCGCCACCCTAGAGGAGATGGTTAATTCCATGAGAGCTACTTTGGCAGCCCAAGGGCTACGAGTGGACCCCCATGGAGAAGTACCAACTAGGTAGCCAGTTGGTGTGCCACCTGCGCACCCAGCTGGAGTGCCACTTGTCAATGCAGCGGCACTTGCTACCTGAGCACCCCGCAGACATGGCACAAGATCTGCCAGCTAGTGTGCCACTTGCGCACCCTGCTGGAGTTGGAGCCCCACCTGCGCCACAAGACTATGGCAAAGGAAAAGTAGACAAAGATCCTGCTTAAGGATGTAAGAGAATTTGTAGGGCTTCTGAGCACATTCAACCCCCGAAGAAGGCCAATGATAACCAAGGACACCACTAGGTCGCTAGCATTCGCAAAGCACAGAGCGTTCTGCCCAGGCGCACTGCGACAGATGGTGTTAGGCCTGGAGGTGGTGTCTTACTGGCACCTCGCCAGAATCACAGAAACCCTGGCCAAGGGGCCAACAAGAGAAATGTCTTTGCCAATCGAGGACAAGGGATCAGTGTCTTGGTCAATAACGAATATGTTGATTCTGAGGGGGAAGCAGAAGTAGGATATCCCAAGGATGGTGGTCGCCACCAAGCACAGCCAGACCTGCGAGATACTTGAATGCTCGCAGGGGCAGGACAGCTCCCGAGGTAAATCTTGGGAGGCAAAAAAAAAATCAGACCTCTAAAACGACCTTAATGCTCGTAGGAGAGAACACCCGACACAGAGTGCCAATAAAAATCGCGACCCCCTCTGCACAGAGTTAGAGAGTTTGAAAAGGATAATGCTAAAGATGGCCTGGAGACAAGGTCACGACTCAGACTCTAAGGAGGAGGATGGAGACCTTGTGCTCCCCACATTATGGTGACTCCACTACCTTGAGGCTTTAAAATTCCAAACATTTATGTTTATGCGAGCTAGAGTCAGTGGGACAATCAAAGGGTGCGGCCTAAGGGGCGTCGACCCTGGATTTTGGTGTGATACGTTTATTGTTGTTTAAACTGATGATTGTGATGAGTTTGTTAGCTGAATAACTGATTATTGGCTTGTAGGTGGGTATCATTGTTTATGTGAGCAATATGACTTGATGTATGTTTGAGTGATGATTTGTGAATTATCTGTCTGTTGGTTGTCGCTTATGCTATGCATTATAGTTTTCTTACTGGGCCTTGGCTCATGGGTGCTACATGGTGCAAGTAAAGGCAAGGGCAAGGTGGATCAGTCCTGAGTTGGAGAGCTCTGGGGATGAATGTACATAGTCAGCTGATCGGCCACCACGGCCAAGGATTAGAACAGGGACAGGAGGACCTAAAATGTCTATTTTGCCCTTAGAGTGGCCAGTAGTTGTATATTTCCTGAAATTTTGTAAACTGTCCTTAAACTTTATATCTATTGGGATCCCATATATGAAATGTTTATTTAAATGAAATGTATCTTTTATGACCAAAATCTTTTAACCCTAGTTCAATTATAGTTTCAGTAACAAGTTTCTAACTAAATGACTTGATTAACAAGTCTTGCACCTTTATAAACACATAGTGTAACGGTCTTGGCTACCCAGGGCGCTACATAAGCTTTCAAACTAATGGCTGGTCCAGCTTTCCTTTTCCTTTACCTGCACCACATAGCACCCATAAGCCAAGGCCAAGGCCCAGCAAGAAAACTTAAACATGCTCATAAGTCATTATCAATACATTCTCCAAACATAATAAGCATGCCCAACAGTAATAACCCTACTCATGCATTCATACATTCATAAAAATGACGACAATGTCATACAAGGTCGGTTGCGATAATTAACTTACTCATAAGTCAGACTGAGGCCCAGTGAAATCAACCTGACATCTGAGTTCTTGAGGGCCGCCGCGCCCAAGAATAGGGTCGAGGCGTTACCCCGCGAACTCAGTTTTCTCAGCCATAAATCCACTCAAAAATCTCCCCAAATCCATACCAAACTCACCCATCAACCACACAACATCAATGGTACATCCCAGGCAGCAAATCCTGACTTTCCCTTGGATTAAAACTCACTAAACCGTAAAGATCCAATTCAAAACTTAAGAAACTTCGGAACATGGAAACTAAGAAATTCAAAGCTTAATTTACCTCTAATTATGGTGTTTCCCGCTAAATCCTCCAACTATCAAGTTTCCAATCTTCCCTAGAATCGTTTTGACTCTAACCTTGCTTGCATCTGAGCCCTAGAACTCGAGTTTCCTTTGAAAATGCAACGAGCAGTAAAAAGGAGAACGAGAGAGAGAGAGAGAGAGAGAGAAAGAAAGTGTTGAACGTACTTTTCTGTTTTCTATCAAGTTACTTCGAACTCAAGTAACCTTAAGTAAAACCCAAGGCTTGGGCTCCCAAAAACGCTCCTCAGGGTAAAATAGTCAAAATTTCCCCCATGTTCTCACTAACTCCAATTATATCCTCAAATATTCATTCCCATTATCCAATATCCTGGTAACATACTAAATACCCAAAATACCCCTTGACTCACCCCGAGTCAAGTATTAATCTCGTTGTGACTTTGCCGCTAACTTGCTCTCTAGGATCGCCTCGTGCCGAGTAACCCAAATATATCCACATAATAATGTGATCTCACACATATAACACATATATGTCAAATATACCCATAACGGGCCAAATTACGAAAATTTCCCTTTTGATAAGAAACGGGCCCACATGCATATTTAATACACCTAAACATGCATATCAAGTCATATTATAATGTAACTCACATAATCATGCAATGATACACATATACATCACATAAGCACATAATTTCCATAATTTTCCATCAAGGCCCAAAGCCTTATTAAGTAATTTGGGACGTTACAACTATCCCCTCCTTACAAGAATTTCATCCTCAAAATTTTACCTGAATAGCTTGGGATACTGATTCTGCATATCTGACTCCAACTCCTAGGTCACTTCCTTGACCTTGTTGTTCCTCCATAATACCTTAAGCAAAGGTATAGTTTTGTTTCTCTGGACCTTGTCCTTCCTGTCTAGTATCTGGACTGGCAGCTCCTCATATGAGAGATCTACCTCAAGCTCTAAATCCTCATAACTCAATACATGACTCACGTTTGACACATATTTTTGAAGGGTCGAAATATGAAATACATTATGTACGACTGATAGTGCCGAAGGTAAGGCCAATCGATGGGTCACCTGACCAATCCTCTCCAGGATCTCAAATGGTCCCACAAATCTAGGGCTCAGCTTGCCCTTCTTCCCAAATCTCATCACCCATTTCCATGGTGAGACTCTAAGGAAGACATAGTCTCCCACTTGGAACTCCACGTTCGTGCGTTTGGGATCAGCATAACTTTTCTGTTTGCTTTAAGAAGAGAGCATTCGAGCTCTAATCTTCTCAATAGCCTCATTGGTCCTTTGAATTGCCTCAGGACCCAAGTATTTCCTTTCTCCTATCTCATCCCAATGAATGGGAGATCTGCATTTCCTACCATACATCATCTCATAAGGAGCCACCCTAATCGTCGACTGATAGATGTTATTGTAGGAAAACTCTATCAAAGACAAATACTTACTCCAGGACCCATCAAAGTCCAGCACACATGCTCGCAACATGTCCTCTAATATCTAAATCATGCTCTCAGATTGTCCATCTATCTGAGGATGATAAGTAGTACTGAATTTCAATTGTGTACCCATGGGCTTCTCCAAACCTCCCCAAAACTTGGAAGTAAACTTAGGGTCTCGATCTGACATGATCGATCTCGAAGCCTCATGAAGGCGCACTATCTCTTTCACATAGAGATCTGCATATTGGTCAACGGTATAAGTTGTCCTCACCGGTAAGAAGTGAGCTGACTTGGTGTATCGATCCATGATAACCCACACCGAATCATGTTGAGCCACAGTCCTAGGTAACCCCACCATGAAATCCATCGTGATGTCCTCCCATTTCCACTCTGGGATGTCCGGAGGCTGTAATAGCCCTACTGGTATCGGATGCTCAGCCTTGACCCGTTGACATGTCAAGCACTTAACCACATATTCTGTCACATCCCTCTTCATTCCAGGCCACCAATATAGCGATCTCACATCCTAATACCTTTTCGTGGTGCCTGGATGCAAAGAGTAAGGGGTAGTATGAGATTCATCCAGAATATCCCATTTGATAACAGTGTCCATCGGAACACAGATTCGACCCTTGTATCTCAACAAGCCCATATATGACACTATATAGTCCCTAGACACTCCGGCTAGGACGTTCTCTCTGATATTTGTCAATTGTGGATCACCCAACTGACCTTCCTTTATTATTTCCAGTAGTATAGACTGTAGCGTAATGTTGGCCAACTGGCCCACTAGTAACTCTGTACCAGCTCTAGTCATATCCACTGCCAATTCTTTGACTATCTGTCTCGCACTATACATTTGTCCCGGACCCTTCTTGCTTAAGGCATCTGCTACCACATTGGCCTTTCCTGGGTGATACAGAATTTCACAATCATAATCCTTCACCAATTCTAGCCAACGCATCTGTCTCATATTTAGATCTTTCTATGTGAAAAAGCACTTCAGGCTATTGTGGTCAATGTATATCTCACACTTCTCCCCATAAAGGTAATGCCTCCATACCTTTAATCTAGATCATAAGTGGGGTATCTCTATTTATACTCTTTCAACTAGCGTGATTCATAGGCAATCACCTTCCCCGACTACATAAGAACATAACCCAAACCCTGATGTGAGGCATCACACTATATCACAAACTTCTCCTGATCTATAGGAAGACTAAAACTGGACTTGTAATCAATCCCTGCTTTAACTCTTGGAAGTTGTTCTCACAGTTATCTGACCACACAAACTTCTGACTCTTGCATGTCATTTTAGTCAATGAAGTAGCAATCCTTGAGAACCCTTCCACAAAACGCCTATAATAACATGTCAATCCAAGGAAGCTCCTGATCTCTAAGGCATTCCTTGGCCTTGGCCAATCTCTGACTGCCTCAATCTTGGATGGGTCCACCTTGATCCTAACCTTACTGAAAATATGACCAAGGAAAGTTACTTGAGGTAACCAGAACTCACATTTCTTGAACTTTGCCAACAATTTGTGTTCCCTCAATCTCTGTAGAACCAACCTAAGATTTTGCTCATGTTCTGACTCTGACTGAGAATAAAGCAGAATATCATCGATGAAGATGATCACAAACCGGTCTAGGTAATCTTTGAACAATCTGGTATGAAAGGCAGTCTTTGGTATATCTCCCTCCTTGATCCTCATCTGGTAATAACCAGATCGAAGATCTTTCTTTGAGAATACCATCTTACCCTGCAACTGATCAAACAGAGCATCTATCCTTGGTAGAGGATACCTGTTCTTAATTGTTAACTTGTTCAGTTCCATGTAGTCAATACACATCCTCAGATAACCATCTTTCTTCTTTACAAATAGGACTGGTGCACCCCATGGTGAGAAACTAGGTCTAATAAAACCCAAGTCTAGCAGCTCCTGCAGCTGTATCTTTAGTTCTTTTAACTCTGTTGGGGCCATTTTGTATGGTGCCTTAGACACTGGCTCTGTCCCTGGTGCCAGTTCAATAACAAATTCAATCTTTCTGTGTGGCGAAAACCCTAGTAAATCCTCTGGAAACACATCTAGAAACTCACAGACTAATCTAGTCTCCTCTAGTCCCACTGGCACGACCTGAGTGGTATCTACCACACTGGCTACGAATCATATGCAACCACCTTGTAATAGATCTCTAGCCCTCAATACAAATATCATAGGTACACAGGGTCCATGCACAGTGCCAACAAATACAAAAGGATCATCACCTTCAGGCTCAAAGGTTACCATTTTCCTTTTGCAATCCATGGTCATAACCAACTCTATCAAATCGACTAACAACTCTCTGCCCTCTACTATCACTGGCAATGATCTGACCCATCTCCTAGATACTACTAACTCCCCAGTGGGCAATAAGGTCCCGAACCCCACAACATAATAATTACATGGTCTACACAATCTATCAATAATTATACTAGCAACAAAAGAATGTGTAGCACCAGAATCAATCAAAACAGTATAAGCGGTTCTGGCACTAAAAAGCTAACCTGTGACTGCTAATGGATAAGCCTCAGCTTCTGCCTGTGTCAATGTGAACACTCGAGCTAGGGTCGAGCTGTCCGCCTTTCTTGGTTCTTCCTTTCTTGCCTTCGGGTTGTCTTTCTTTAAGTGTCCCACTATTCCGCATAAAAAGTAGGCCTTTGCCCAACACTCCCCTATATGGCGCTTCCTACATCTAGCGCATTCTGGTAAAATCCTCCAGCCCGCACTGCCGCCCTGGCAGCCTATCTGAACACCATGTGGTCTCCTGTCACGGCCTGGCGCTGGAAAGGCATCAGGAGCCTTCCTTTTCTGATCGTTGGGACCTCCACCCCTACTTGAACTCATAAATGGAGGTCTCGCCCTCCTAGCATCTCTCTTGGCCGCATTCTCGCACCAGATTTTGTTCTCTACGCCCTCAGCAGTAAAGGCCTTCTCTACCACCTGTGCATAAGTTGTCACCCTTGGAACGATGGTAATGCGAACATCCCGGGCTATCATAGGTTGTAGCCCCTGAAGAAATCTTTCTCTCCTTGTCCCATCAATGGGCACCAAGTCTGCAGCGAACTTGGCTAATCTATCAATTCTCAATGCATACTCTGTCATTGACATATTCCTCTGAAGCAGTTTATTGAACTCTTCAGCTTTTGCAGCCCTGATGGCATCATTGTAATACTTTTCATTGAACAAAGTCCTAAACTCTTCCTAATCAATGGCATTAACATTTCTGGTCTGGGATATCACTTCCCACCAAATTCGAGCATTCTCTCAGAACATATATGTGGCACACGCTACCCTCTCATTACCAACAACCCTCATAAAATCTAGGATGGTGGTAACCATACTCATCCACTATTCGGCCTTAGCCAGATCTGTACTACCCTAAAAAACTGAAGGGTGTTGTTTCCTGAATCTTTCATAAAGAGGTTCCCATTAATTCCTAGCCTCTGGAGGCTGCTCAACTATTGGCACCATCATAGGTGGTGCCTCTGGAAAAATGTTCCCTGCAATAACCTGTTGTTGTCTCAGGAGGCAGATTTCCTCTTCTTGCCTCAATACCCTAGCTTGCAAATCAACAAGCATCTACTGCCAGTTCTCAAGAGCTGGCGGATGGGTCTAACCTTGGTCATCATCCTCACCCTTTCTATCATTCTAGCCCTGATCTTCCTGGCCAGTTGATGAATCAATCTGCCTTGGAAGCATACTTCCATGCTTATACCTTGCTGCAATAATCAATTCGGCCAATTAGGTTGTGATTGCTAAACTTCTTGCCACCTCACGTTCCAAGACCAACAAATAGTCACTCACATTCAACAATCATGCTAATAAGCATTTCGATTCATGTTCATATTCAAGTCTAGTGCTAATAAGCACTTCCTGATATTCATAACAAATAACAATGCTAATAAGCATTTCTTTTGCACTCACAAGCAATATCAGCGCTAATAAGCACATCTGTTTATATCATACAACAGTCAAGGGCCAAGCCCTATCAGAATATCTCATGCTACCTAATAAGGCATGCAGATAAGGCATGTATATCCTATTTAAGCAGTTAAACACATAACCACATAAATAGTTACCGAACCCTGAGTCGAGCTTGTCTCTAGTGACAAGTGTACATGTCCAGCCTGTCTTCAGGAACCCTTAACCTTGGCATGCTCTGATATCTAATTGTAACGCCTTGGTTAGCCAAGACTATTACACTGTGTATTTTAAATAGTGCTTAAATTGCTAAATGAGTCATTAGGCCATAAACGTGCATCTAAATGTTATTAATGGTCCAGGGTTAAAAATTTCGGTCAAAGAAATGGATATTTCATTAAAACATTTAGTTATGCATGGGATCCCATAATAAACGTTTACAAAGTTGTTTACAGTTCCTAAATGGTCATTACAACTCAAAAGTTACAACTCGTCGACCTAAGCGGCAAAAATAGGGTTTAATTCTAGTTCTTCTGAGAAACCTTGGTCGTGGTTGTCAAGCGGCCTCATATGTACACATCTCCACCTAAGCTCTCCAACTCATGGTTGGTCCAACTTTCCTTTTCCTTTACCTGCACCACATTGCACCCATGAGCCAAGGCCCAGCAAGAAAACTTAAACATGCTCGTAAGTCGTTATCCAGTTACAGAGCATTCAACATGCTTAATCAATCATTTACAGGCATAATCATAATCATGCGCATTTACAGGGACCAATGCCCAATAAGAACTATATTCAACATTCGGGTCAAGCCCTAATCACTTACATCACATAATGGGTGCAGTTTTCTTACCTCAAGTCCGAGTATAAGGTAAAATATGAACGACCCTCGAGCACGATCCTATTCTTGAGCCCCTAGCAATAACCTAGTCACAACCAAATATAGAGTCCTGCCAATAACGTTCAAACCTCCGGGACGTCAAATTCTACGAAACTGGGTAGTAGGATCGATCCTGAGCCCTAAGGTTTGAGTTCCCGCACTCAAAACCTTCATTGGAAAAAACTCCTATATGCACTGCTGCACACCCAATTAGGGTCGCGGCGTGCCACCGTTTAGAGTTGTAGCTCCCACAACTAGAGAGCCCAGCCCCAAATACACTGGACACGGGCCGCGACGTGACCTTGCTTCATGAAACCGACCTGACATCTGAGTTCTTGAGGTTCACGGTGCCCAAGAACAGGGTTGCAGTGCGACCTCGCAAACTCAATTTTCTCAGCCAGAAATCCACTAAAAAATCTCCCCAAATCCATACCAAACTCACCGATCAACCACACAACATCAATGGTACATCCCAAGCAGCAAATCCTGACTTTCCTTTGGATTAAAACTCACTAAACCGTAAAGATCCAATTCAAAACTTATGAAAACGGAAATTAGAGAATTCAAAGCTTAATTTACCTCTAATTATGGCGTTTCCCGCTAAATCCTCCAGCTATCAAGTTTCCAATCTTCCCTAGAATCGTTCTGACTCTAACCTTGATTGAATCTGAGCCCTAGAACTCGAGTTTCCTTCGAAAATGCAACGAGCGGTAAAAAGGAAAACGGGAGAGAGAGAAAGTGTTGAACGTACTTTTTTGTTTTCTATCAAGTTACTTCGAACTGAAGTAACCTTAAGTAAAACCCAAGGCTTGGGGTCCCAAAATCACCTCTGAGGGTAAAATAGTCAAAATACCCAGAATTCCCCCCTGATCTCACAAACTCCAAATATATCCTCAAATATTCATTCTCATTACCCAATATCCCGATAATGTACTAAATACCCAAAATACCCCTTGACTCACCCCAAGTCAAGTATTAATCTCATTGTGACTTTCCCGCTAACTTGCTCTCTAGGATCACCTCGTGCCGAGTAACCCAAATATATCCACATAATAATGTGGTCTCACACATATAACACATATATGCCAAATATACCCATAACGAACCAAATTACAAAAATTACCCTTCTAATAAGAAACGGGCCCACATGCATATTTAATACACCTAAACATGCATATCAAGTTATATTATAATGTAACTCAGATAATCATGCAATGATACACGTATACATCACACAAGCACATAATTCCATAATTTTTCGTCCTGCCCCCCTAATCAAGGCCCTAAGCCTTATTAGGTAATTTGGGACATTACACCTAGTGTCTCAACCTAAGGACTTAATCCTAGCATTGGAAGATCCATGACATAGGAAACTACACTCGTCATGAGCGGAGTAAGCCAAGTGTCACAGGATCCCATAAATAAAAACCTGGGGAACAAACCCTAGCGCTGCAAAAAAATTCCAAATAACACAAGAGTGAATTTAATGTTATTTCCCGAGGACCATGCACCTGAGGAGCACTAACTGATTCCTAAATCTCGAAAAGTGAACGGAAGCCCGAGGAAACGGTGCTCGGATGTAAACCTCAAGTTACCAAAAACTTGACCACCCGTACTAGCAGATCAGAACCTAGGAAACTAAGCTTGTCGAGAGCAGAGTAAGCCTAGTGTCTAGGCTTGTGAGAACGGAGTGACCTAGTAAGATCTAGTGTTGGTAAAACCTAAAAACCCCATTTAATGGGTGAATTTGAGTTACCTCTTGAGGACTATGCACTTGAGGAGTAGTAACAGTTCTCAAGCCCCGAGTCCCCCATGCTCGAGCGCAAGCGTCAAGTTGCCGAAAACTTGACCACAAGGCCTGGCCTAGAAAGGAAGAGAACTCGAACCACGTCGTGGGGACTAGGGCCCGAGGACTGACAAAGGGTTCCTGATTTCCAAGAACCGAGTTATCAATACCTGGGGGTAGAGACGTAAAAAGGACCTAGTGTACCTTCCCAAAGGCTATGCGCCTAAGGAATAACACTATGTCTTCGAACCCTAAGTAAGATTGACCTCCTAAGACTCGAGTTATTGGAACTCATGGGTGTAAGGACATGTCAAGTGCTTCTACTAGACAGTGCACTAAAGCTACTCCTGAGGACAACGGACCTAGGGAACAACACTAAGTGCCTAAAAGTGTCATAATTCTAGGTGAGTTGACGAGACTTAAGTCGCCAGAACTTGAACACAAGTCCCTAGTTGAACCAACTAGCATAGTAAAGTCCTAAGTCTCGAACACTAAGGCCCACGAGTAGTGGAACGGACTCCTCATTAATTGCACCGATTGATGGGCTCAACAATGGGGATCCAACACGTGCTTTCGCATTTTTTCAAATATGACGTCTCGTCTCAGAGCCACCTCTCAAGGACCCTTGAAATTACTCCTCTCAGATTAAGTCTCCACTGTCCGAAGACGAATGAAGACTTGGGGGAAAAATGTTGTTTGTGATTGCATCATTTGACACGTGGCAGTCATTAGAGAAGTAATTATGCTTCTCGGGAGCTGATGAAGTTCTGCAGAGCTCGCCCAGAGCTCCTCGGAGTGTAGTATCCTCCCAGCAAGCCAAGTCCCCTGTTTTAGGCATGGATGTCTCCAAGCGAGGCCACGCTCCGAGGACTAACCTAGGGGTCCTCCCGTCTTCTTGATCCGATAGTCCTCCAGGTCTGGGAGCTTTGTCCTCAGGCCTAGAGAGAGCATCAGGTGTCCATCACTGTAGTCTTGGGCCACCACAAGATTCTCTGACAGCTTTTTGGGCACTTCTAGTAGTGGTGACGAGTTCGTACACTCTACAATTGATATTTTCTGCAACGCTGCTTGATACGGGAAAACATGCAACCGCACCCTGATAGTGTCATGGGCATGTCTCTTGTAAAGTTGATGGGCTATAACCTACAGATTGGGCCCCTGCGATACGCACGAGCCCACAGTCTTTATCAGAACTTGCGGAGGGATTAAATAGCAATTAACTCCCCAAATAATTGGGGAATATTTTGTAATTAATGATACTAATGACCTTTGGCGCCTATAAATAGGGCTTGGATACCATTGTAAGAAGGTGGACAACGTTTGTACTCAGAGCAATATATATGTTGCCTGAGAAAGCCTTCATTACAATTTGCCATCTCAAGCTTCAAGAACATTAATACTAAAGATTCCTGAACTAGGGTTGTTTTATAACATAAACCACATAAAACCTTGGTGTAAATATTTTCAAATATTCTTTTAGTAGATTAATTAGTCTTATTTTGGTATATAAATAAACATATAATAACGAAATGAATTAGTGAATTTAAACTATAAATATATATATGAAAGAATCTATTTATTTAAAAAATTAAAGTTATTTTAACGTGATAATTAGTTGATGAAAAGGAAAATACGAAATGAAAACAACAACGTTTTTCCCATCAGTGTTGAAATTGGAAAAACATTTGCATTTAAAAAAAAAAACTAATGTTGTATGATATATACATAAATTTAATACCACATATACATATACATATGGGGAATTCTCTTATAGGGGCTTCACTTTAAGCCCTACCGGTAGGGCTCTTAGTGTTTACAACCTGTGAACAGTTTTCGACGAGATTTTTTTTATGACCGTGTATATTGTAGCTATTTAGAGCATCCTGCAAATTTTCAGAAAATTCCGAATAGTTTACAGTACTGAAAACTAGGTTCAAACATGTTGTTGCACGCGTGACTAATTTTTTTTATGCATGTGAAAAACAACATGTTTGAACCTAGTTTTCGGTACTGTAAACTATTCGGAATTTTCTGAAAATTTGGAGGATGCTCTAAATAGCTACAATATACATGGTCATAAAAAAATTCGCGTCGAAAACTGTACACGGGTCGAGAAACACTGAGAGCCCTACCGATAGGGCTTAAAGTGAAGTCCCTATAGAAGAATTATCTCATATATATATATATATATTTATATACTTACAAAAATAAAATCTCTAATGGATCGGTTTTGGTCAAAACTCACCTTTACTTTTTTTAAAACAATAAAGTTCTCCTAAGTTGATCTTAAATTAATCAAATTAAAACAATAATAAGAAGAAGAAAATACGATTATTATATATAAATATTATTGACACAATAGAATAACATGAATTCTCACTACAAACAACGTGGTTTTTGACCGCGCATTTGTGCCGGTATTGCCCATAAATTTTTGCATTGCGTCGCCAGAATTTGGTCACCAATGAGACTTTTGCCAACGCAAAATAAAACGTGTCGGCAAAAACAGCTATCACCGGCATAATTTTGCGTCAGCCAGAAAGAGACACACCGGGGAAAAAAGCAAACAACGAAGTTGTGGGAATGACTTTTGTCGGTGCAGTTTGTGCTAGTAAAAGTCTATATCTTTGCCAGTAAATAAATGCGACGGTAAAAGTCTCACATTTTCCAGCGCATAAATGCATCGGAAAAAGCCTCATCTTTGTCGATGCAAAATTGCGCCGGCAAAAGATATACTATTAGCGACGTGAAATTGCGCCGGTAAAGGTTAAACATTGCCGGCATAGAATTGCGCCGGGAAAAGATTATTTAAATTTAAATTTTTAATTATAATATATTTTTAAATTTTAGTTTTGTCAATAATATTAAAATTAAATTGGGAAAGGTTATATTTTTTATGATACTTACCGATGAAATAAAATTAAAATGGCAATATACTATTTAATAATATGTTTGAAACATTAAAATACAAAATAAATAAAAGTTAAATTGTCTTAGAATATATAAACTAAAGTAAACTACTCTAATCCTCTATCGTCGTCCTCATTCTCATTGTTGGCTTGTGATTGGCTCGAGGCAGGATCATCGAACTCAAGTGGTGGCACATTCATCGTAAACCCCGGTATGATAATGGTCATCTGTTGCACTAAACCCTGCAACATGTCTTGTTGGGTGCGTTGATTCCTCTTAAGTCTTTCATTTTCGGTGCAAATGGTCTCATTTTCTCTCATAATTGTCTCCACGGGAACAGATTGATGATTAGTGGACATATAAGAAGAAGATGAAGTTGTTGCGTGCTTTCCTCCAATTGCCTTCAGAGTAGGCAACGGCCCATATCCTTTCTTATAACGAGATCAAGGCCCCAAAACATCAGTGACTATGTTCAAATGGGAGGGGTAATCGACAATATCACCAACCCAAGAAGTCATAGACAATGCCAGGGGCGTACTCTGTGATGCTCGCCTTTGGGTCATCTCTTCCTGAAAAAATAAATATTAGTTGTGAAATAAAAATATAAACCGTGAAAACAACATAATGCACAAAATAAGTTACTAACCTATGACAAAAGTTTTTTATAAAATACATAGTTTTGAAACAATAATTTTCTGAAAAATGTGTAACGTTACAATCTCATTGTCTTCATTCAATATCTCCAAGTTCTCACTCCTTAACAAGTATTGTATTGAATCTTTCTCGAAGTAGGGGCCCGTGTATATGATTCTACTCAGGCTATCCGCTACAAATACACTTCATCCAGGCAGCAGAACTCCTTTTGAAGAGCATTTGTAGTGGATAGTCTAAATAGGTCATACACACGGGCTCTAGTTTGAGTAAGATTTATTACAATACTTGTTAATGAGGGAAAACTTGGAGATTTTAAATAAAGACAATGAGAATGTAACAACAATTGAATTTAAAGAAAATTAGTGATTCATACTGTCTAACTTTTATTTTTTAAATCTAAATTTTTAAAAAATTACAATGACCTAAACAAATTAATTGAAACATTTATTGTTTCTAAAAAACAAAATAATAGTTAAAATGCTTAACATATTAATACTTTCAGGTGTTATATTGACCGAAAACGATACAAACAATATCAATGAACTAGGTTAACTTTCAGTATTATTGACCAGCATTATGGTCAACGACACTTAGTCAATTTATACGACAAGAATTAATAAAACGAACTGAAATCAAGTAAACGACATGCAAAATTTTATAGTTGTTCAACCCGAAGAGTTAGTAATGACCTACGTCCACTTGCACTTTTATTAATCAAAGAAGTCTCAGACTCAAGAACAAGAAGAAACAGAATTCAATTGAGTTTCTCAAGCCTGAGAGAAAAAGAATATAATTCAGTATGATTTTGTATGTAAAGTGCGCACAAATTCAGCTTCTCATTCGAACTCTTTTCATAATGATTGAGAGAGACCTATATTTATAGAGTCCCTTATTGGGCTGTGGGACCTTACAAATTAATCTAGGCACTACACATATAGTGTGAGATTGTTACATCTGATTACAAATTCAAATAATATGTGGAAAAATCATTCAAATATCAGTTACAAAAATATCTTGGGATATTTCACAATATCTCATGAAATCTGGATCCTCTGGTGAAATTATCTTGCATATCAAGCAGGGTCTGTCTCTGAGAAGCTTCAATGGATAATGCTTACTTTCCCCTTCTAGAGTAGGACACTTGGACCAAGCAGATTATAACTCCTTGTGCTGGTATGGCTTCCTCGAGCAGCTATCTCATTTCGACCAGCTCTCAACATTTGATGTCGTTTTATTGTCACCTGTCTTCTTCAAATACCACGTCACTGAGTCCAAAATTGGGTTAAACAAGTACTACTTAACATTTTGGAAATTTTAACACTTGACGTTTAATCAAACTATTTATAATGTCCATAATTACTAATAAATACTAACATTATTTAAAAATTGGATGATATATAACAATCATTATAAATCACTAGAGTTTATCTACTTGCACAATCAATACAGTCACTATTAATTCTTGTTAATTATAAAAAAAAAATCAGCGGTATGATCGACCATTTCCTTATTTGTCAAAAAAATGAATAATTATTTAACCTTGCAACAAACAGTTAACATAGTTTTATATAAACATTGAAACATACACACACACACATATATATATATCATAATAACAATACTCATGTTAAGTAATAGTAATAATGCTCACTAAGAACAATATTGTAGATATTCATAAGCTTTGTGTGTAATCAAACCGTTTATTAGACCTATGATAACAAATAAAATGTTAAAAGCAATAACCGGTTAGATAACCATAATCGACAATAATCACAACACTTTAACCATAATAGTTAATTATTACAAAGTTGATTAGTATTGTTGTTAATCTAAGAACAATCTATACGAAATTGTATCCTTTATTAGATGTTAAATAGTCATTAGTTTAGGTATGATACTATATAAAACTTAAATTACTTCAAAAAATCTATAAAAATTGTGAATTTCTATTAAGTCATATTTTTGCCGGCGTGTTTGTGACTTTAGCCGGCATGTTTGTGACCTTTGCCGACTCATTTAGTTAACTTTTGCCGACATTATTAAGTAATGTGTCAGCAAAAGTATCACTGTTAAAAATGAATTTGAGTAAAACTACTTTTTCCAGCGCAATAAAAACTGACGCGTCAGTAAAAAGAGAACCGTGAAAAGGTTCCAAATCTTTGTCCCCGCAATTCAGAAATGCACCGGCAAAAGTTTCTTTTGCCAGTGCTTTATCGAATGACGCAGCAAAAGTTTCTTTTTCCAGCGCTTTATCGAATGACACAGCAAAAGTTAAAAACACCGGCGCAAATAAATGTCAGCAAAATTGAGACCTTTTTCCCGAAGCAATTGATGAATTGTGCTGGCAAAGGCTTCGTTTCTTGTACTGTCTTTTTCATGATTTAGTCGGTTGGTATATATTATTACTTAATTTCATATGGTATATAATTTTTTTTTGGAGAATATAGTATTTATAATATTATTTTTGTACTTATGTTTCTGTTTTACTTGAAAAACACGAGCTAGCTTGTCCAGTTCGCAGTACAGTTAGAATGCATTTAATTAAGTTATTCCTTGTTCCAAAATCACGGTAGGTTCCCTAATGAGTAGATCGAGTTAAGCATAGGACAAAAAGGCAACAAGGAGATCACCTAGCGACCTTTAGGTCGCTTAGACATAGCTCGAGTCTCTCAATATTCAGACCAGTTTAACCTAGAAACCTCTAGCCTGTGTGGTGTGTATTCAGCTTGTTGCCGTCACACAGAAGATACATATTCGAATCCCTAAGACCCAAGATTTTATATACATAATTAGAATATATTGTAATCTTGTTGGATAAATGTATAATATCAGGCAATCGATATATTAAATATAATTATTTGTACATTTGAGAAGTTACCCAATTTTGTAAGTTACCCAAAGTTGTCCATTAATCCACAATAAATAGAAAGGGAATGGACAAGAAAAGGGATCGCATTCTTATATTCTGAAACTCTTGAAAAATTGTCATAAACAATTTATTGAAAGAAAAACAACAATAACATAGACTCGTGGATTTTAACCACTGAACCACATAAAAGTTTTTTGTGTTCATAATATACAGTTTTATCTAAGCCTAATCATATCTCTCTAATTTCTCAATTCTCTGTTGATGAAAAACTGCGTGAACAATTTCTTCTTTTTACTAAGGTATATTGTCTTGGAATAAACTATATAATCTTATTTAAAAAATAAATTACACGAATAAAAATTTCACATATATATACACATATATAACGTTAATTATATTGTTATTTAAAATATAATATATAAAACAATCTAAGAAAAGTTGTGTTTCAAAAATTATTTGCAAACTTCATATATATATATATATATTAATTATGTGGACAAAAAGTTATTTAAATGAAATGTTAAGTATGAGATATTAAGAAATAAAGAAAGATGTAGTAAACATGGA
The DNA here is from genome assembly GCF_963169125.1 of Humulus lupulus. Taxonomy (NCBI): domain Eukaryota; kingdom Viridiplantae; phylum Streptophyta; class Magnoliopsida; order Rosales; family Cannabaceae; genus Humulus; species Humulus lupulus. The sequence goes on from NC_084801.1 coordinate 129,505,284, forward strand.
TGTTCTCTTTTTTTAATAAAAAAATTGCTAAAGACATGTCAATTTATTAATTATTTATGATGAATTATAAATAAAAATTTTGTTTCCAATATGGCAACTCATTTGCTTACTGGCACGAACAATTAGAATTTTAGTTACCATGAGTTACTGTATCAGTCACCAATAATGTTTTGGTAACTATATATTTTTAACCAAAAAAAAAAAGAAGCCAAAATAGTGATAGATGTTTACCAGTATAGTAACTCCAATACATTTTGAAAAATACCAAAATATAAATCCATTTATATTTTTTCATATATTTAAGTACAGTTTGAAAACTATAATCGTTTTGTGAATTTGAAATTTCAGCCTAGATTCAATTTCATTTTAGCTTTTTGAGAATATTTTTGTAAAGTTCTCATGAATATCTCCATATAAATATATATATATATATATCTTCTAGATAAAAAAAATGTGTAGATAACGAAATTTTTTTGCTTTAACGGTTTGTTTTGTTAACTTTAATGGAATATTATAAATATTTAACGATATATTCTTTTAAAACTAACTAAAATAAATATTTATTAATTATATCAATATAAATTCAAATGTTATAAAATATCATTAGATATTTCCTAATTATATTAATATAAATTAAAATATTATAAAATAGCATTATTATAATAATATTAAATAGTGGACTAAATAGTTATTGATTATATTAATACAAATTCAAATGTCATAAAATATCAATATTATAATAATATATGTGCATCCTAAAATTCAACACGAGTATTTTATATAGCTCGTGTACAGCTGGGGAGTAAAGAAATATAATAGATGATCTATAACTCCATATTTTCTCCCCAAAGGCAGCACGGTTCCCCAGGTCAATAACACGAGCTGGGGAATGCAAAGCAATAAGCACGAGCTTGTAATGATTATAAGGCATAGCATCCATGACACGAGCTCATGGTGCATTCAGCTTGGGGTACGCTAAAGACCTGATGTATGCTTGGATCCTTAGAAACCCGGATACGTTATATGGACGTGCATGGTCAGATATGGCATGTCCGCGGATCCCTGAAAACCCGGATACGTTATATAGACATGCATGGTCTGACAGGGCATGTCCAATGATCCCTGAGGATCCAAGATCAGTTTTACCTAATGATCAGACCATACCTTAGGATGAATTGTAATATTTATAATTAGTATGGTACAGATAACACTGAGGGTTAAGTCACGTGATGACCCCAAGGCCTGTCCAAGGATTTTCTCTACAAATACTAAGATCTTGGATAGGGAAAGGAGAGGTTTTCTGTAATACAAAAACTCTGTCAAAATTTAGAGAGAAAAACAGTAATAATATAGACTCGTGGACTAGGTGGATTTTAATCCCTGAACCACGTAAAAAAAAGACGAGTGTTCTTGAGAGTTCTTTCCTGGTGCTCTTGAATATCATTTTCTTATTGCGGTTTATCATTAAGCACTAATTCATCCCAGCTATTTTCATAATTCACTGTTGGCGAAAAACCGCGTCGACAGTTTGGTGCTTTCATTGAGAGCTGCAGATTAGTGCTTTCATGAAAATCCCAATCATAGTTCATCATGGTGGTCACTCAATCGAGGCACGACAACGAAATGGAACATCCTGGTGGGCAGGAGGTTCACCATACTGCTATTTCCGATGAGCATAGTCCTGAAATCCAGCAACGATTGGGAAAACAACTGATGGGCCACGGCGACACTGGGAGTTCGGCTTCATTGCCGCCGAATCCGAACCCGGATTACTTGACTGCCATAGAGATGGAGAACATTCAGTTAAGAATCCATCTAGCCAAAGAAAACAAGAAAATCGAGGAGGTTTTGGCTCGGCTACCCCCTCTTGCAACCGACGTTAATGTCAAAAAAAGGCAAGGTGGGTCTCATAAGTCCTACTGGAATGACCGATCCAAACCAAGTCGATCGGTTAGGTCCTGGACCCCAAGTTCAGTACCACCGTCGTATGCGCTTGGAAACGCCCATGGCAACCCACGGGGAAGGTCTGGGACAAACTCACAAAGACAACATGTTCTAGCCAACCCTCCTATGTCATGATCAGATGGACAGATGCAGAGAGTTAGAAATGGTGGAGCAGAATGATTGCGGGCTAATTTGGTTTGTCCTGACGGGACAAGAATTTCTTCGCCAGTTAGGCATCCCCCATCACCCATAAGACATCCAACACTGCCTCGTTATGCGCAAAATGTTCCTGCTTATGGGGACTGCAAGAGAAATCCTCCTCCCGCTGCCCCTACTTATGCCCCGCGGACACGCGGCAGTATCCCAGATCCTTATCCTCAACCGCGAGCACTAAGCTTCGCTAATGGGAGTTATTGGGCTGAGATCTATCGAAGTGTCAGGTCTGATACAGATTTGAGAAATTACTTGAGTTCAGCTCAGAGCCCTCAAGTCAATCCCCAGACCGATCTTCGAGATCGCCTAAACTCACAGAGGAGAAATTCACCCCAAAATGGAGTCAGCTACACTCGTCAAGAGGGAGGTCCTTCCGAAGTACGTGATAACGGGAATCTCCCACCAAACCAAGCTCGAACTTGGAGGGACAACAACCCGCCGAACGCATACGGTAGGACAGGAGTTGTGGAATAGCCCCAGAATAACCAAGGAATCAAACACCAAACCCTCGAAAGGTTAGCCTAGATGGAGAAGTTGATGAAAAGACTCCTATCAGAAAAGGAAAAAGATGAATATGATTCAGGGATGACCTCGAGCTTTTTGCCCCAAACATTGTGGCAACTGCATACCCATCGTGTTTCAAGATGCCCCATTTATCCAAATTTGGTGGAGATGGAGATCCGTCTGACCACTTGGGAATGTTCAACACTTTGATGATGGCCCACAACATTGGACCCGAGCTAAGGTGCCTAATATTCCCCTCGACTCTGATCGGGCCGGCTAGGAAATGGTTCAAACAGTACAAAAAACACTCTATCAGCTCGTGGAAGAATTTCTCTACTGATTTCAAGAGAGCTTTCAGGGCTTCAGCCTGCATTCAGTGCTGGAGTTGATGCCGAATCCAGTCGAGCTCCAGACAGTAGTAGATGCAGGGGGGAGGGCAAGGGCCAGTGTTCTAAGGGAAGTGGAACCGCACAGGCTTAGCAGGGAGCTACCTCTGGCAAGAAGTATGTCTCGCAGAATTCTGAGTACACTGACTTGGTAAAATCTCGAGAAAATATCTTCATGGCCACGACACAACACGTTCACTATAGGAAGCCACAGCCCATCTGGCCACGACATAGGGCACCACACCAATGAGTGTCACCAGCTCAAGGATGAGAACAGGAATCTCATTAAGCTGGGACATCCCCATCAATATGCTAAGGGTGGAGCGCACCAGGCACAACCCCCCGCAGCAGACCACTCGTGCCACCTATTGTTCCGTAGGTTCCAGCAATTTCTCCCGCGGTCCCACAACATCCAATAGCATAAGGACCTCCTCTGGTGAACGGGTGAGTAGGAACCATCTTAGGAGGGCCCCACTTGGGTGGCGCCTCCCAAAGCTCACAGTACAGGTATGCGCGAGCTTTGAATCACGATGATGAGGTGATGGATTTGGCTCAGTTGCCTGCCCAAATTCCCCAAATGACTAACCAAGTCATAACATTATCTGAAGATGATTCTTGGAGAGTGCATTTCCTACAACATGACCCATTGGTAATTGAGAGCCAAATCTCCAAGAAAATGGTGGTGCGGATTCTGGTAGATAACGGGAGTTCGGTGAACATCCTATTTAAGTCAGCCTTTGAGAAAACAAGGCTGACCACGACAGACTTGTCCCCGTGCGCCTCGACTCTCTATAGATTCTCAGGAGAGGCCCTCATCCCGATGGGACAGATAAATCTCCTTGTAACGCTTGGAGAGGTGCCTCGCTAGGCCTTCAAATATTGCACCTTTGTGGTGGTAGACTGTTTCTCGGCGTACAACGCCATCTTAGGATGACCTACACTGGTGGAGTTCGGAGCCATCAGTTCCATCCCCCATCTGTGCATGAAGTTCCCCACAGAGGCTAGAATTGGCACGGTCAGTGGAGAACAAAAAGATGTGAGACAGTGTTACAATGTCTCCCTCAAAACTCCTGTGATGGTGGTGGAGGAAGAAGGCCCCGAGAAGCCCGAGGCATCGGAGGTACAAGCTATCTTGGAGATTGGGCCCGACGAGTTGGATCCGTGGGTTTAAGAAGAGAGGTCCATTGAACCGATAGAGGAGGTGGGGGAGGTAGTTCTTGATACTTCCACCCCCGATAGAAAAATAAAAGTTGGGGGAAGCTTGAAAACGGAAGTCTGAGAAGCATTAGTGGGCTTCCTCCGAGAAAACCAAAATGTGTTCGCATTGTTGCATTTTGACATGACTGGTATTGATCCGAACATCATATGCCATGCCTTGAATATCGATCCTAACTTTGCTCCCGTCCATTAGAAGCATCGGACGTTTGATCAAACTTGGAAAAAGGCTCTCAAAGCCAAAGTGGATAAGCTCCTCTCCAATGAATTTATCCGAGAAGCCCAGTACCCCAAGTGGCTGTCCAATCCTGTTGTCATGCCCAAGACAAACGACACTTGGAGGGCATGCATTTTATTTCTCAGACCTTAACAAGGCTTGTCTGAAGGACTGCTTTCCGCTCCCCAAGATAGACCAGATGGTCGACGCCACCTCTGGCTACGAGTTTTTGTCATTCATGGATGCATACTCAAGGTATAACTAGATATTCATGCACATCGCGGACAAGGAGCATACTAGCTTTCAAACTGATAAGGGTGTCTATTGTTACATCGTGATGCCTTTTGGACTAAAAAATGACGGTGCCACCTACCAGAGGCTGGTTAACAAGATGCTCAAGAACCAGTTGGGGAGAAACATGAAGGTTTATGTGGACAACATGCTGGTCAAGTCTAGGACCACCCCTGACCATGTGGATGACTTGACTGCGGTTTTCACAATGCCCCTCTGGTTCGAAATGAAATTAAACCCCCAAAAGTGCACATTTGGGGTTGCCTCTGGTAAATTCCTAGGATTCATTTTCAATGCTTAGGGAATTGAGGCGAACCCCAAGAAGATCAAGGCCCTAATCGAGATGTCATCTCCTCAAAAGCATAAAGACGTTTAGAGCCTGACAGGGAGGATCGCAACTTTGAGTCGTTTTGTCTCCAATCCAACAGACAAGTGCATCCCTTTCATTAATGTCATCCTAGGAAGTTTGAGATTTGAGTGGTCGAAAGAGTGCGAATAGGTGTTCCAACAGCTCAAGGCGCACATGAAAAATCCTCTGATTCTGTCCAAGCTAGTAGATGGAGAGCCTCTCCTGTTCTATATGGCTATCTCCGAGGAAGCCATCAATGCTACATTGGTGTAGGAAGAAAGTCATGTTCAACACCCTGTTTATTATGTTAGCAAAAGACTCCTCGGGGCAGAGTCTAGGTACCTACTGATGGAAAAGTTAACTTTTTTCTTTATGGTGGCCTCTCGAAGGCTAGGATCCTACTTCCAGGCGCATTTGATTAAGGTTGTCATAAACCATCCCCTCAGACAAGTCCTTCAAAAACCAGAGTCATCGGGAAGACTCTTGAAGTGGTCGGTAGAGTTAAGTCAGTTCGACATCACCTACCATCCGAGGATTGCCATAAATAGTCGGACACTCACTGATTTCATCAACGAGTGCACAGGGAATCAGGAGAAGACTGATGGTACCTCAGCAGTCGGACCAGCCTGGAAGTTGTTTGTTGATGGGTCTTCGAACAAAAATGGTGTTGAGGCTAGACTTATTCTAGTTTCCCCTGAGGGACACAGAGTGCATAGTGCCCTCCGCTTTGGGTTTAGCGCCTCTAACAATGAAGCAGAGTACGAAGCCTTAATCACTGGGCTCCATGTGGCACTGGAGCGGAGGCCAAGGGCCTCGAGATCTTTAGCAATTCCCAACTCATTGTGAACCAGGTTCTCAGAGAGTACCAGGCCTGGGGAACAAAGATGGCAGAGTACCTGGCAAAGGCTCAAGAAATTCTGCATAACTTTTGAAGATTCACTATTCAACAAGTGCCGCGGGAGTAGAATTCCAATGCTGACACCCTAGATAAGTTGGCCACAACCAAAGATGTTGAGTTGATCAATGTGGTCCCCATTGATTACTTGGAGTCTCCAAGTATCTCAGCTCTAGGAGAGGTGGAGTTTATACAACCCCAAGATGGGTGGATGGAGCCAATAGTTATATATCTCGTCTTCGGGGAGTTGCCCCAAGATAAGAAGGCAACTCGGAAGTTGCTTTATCAAGTATTGAGGTACATAATCATGGACAATAGGATTTATTGGTGAGGTTACTCTTTTCCTTTGCTTCAATGTCTGTCCAAGCAAGAAGCCAATCTGATACTCCGAGAAGTACGCCAGGGTCTTTGTGGAGATCACGCTAAGGGGTAGAGCCTTTCCAAGCAAGGATACTCTTGGCCCACCATGAATGGAGACGCGATGGATTATGTCAAGAAGTGGGTCAAGTGTCAGCGCTTCGCGAACATCCCTCGAGCACCTCCAAACGATCTCACCCAAATGACCAGTCCATGGCCTTTCATTGTCTGGGGCATCGACCCTATCGGGTCCCTGCCCATAGGAAAGGGGGAGTGAAATATGTCATAGTGGTCGTTAACTACTTCACGAAATGGGTCGAGGTCGAGCCACTTGCTACGATCACCTCTAGAAAGGCCTTGGACTTTGTCATCAAGAACATCATTTGCTGGTACGGGCTCCGGAGGAAGATAGTCTCCGACAACGGATTGCAATTCGACAGCGAAGTATTCACAGACTTCTGTCAATGGCATGGAGTTATCAAGAGCTTCTCCTCTGTGGCCCATCCACAGGCCAATGGATAAGTGGAAGCAGTTAACAAGACACTCAAGTCCACTTTGAAGAAAAGGCTGGAGCAAGCAAAAGAAGCTTGGCCCGAGGAGCTGCCTAGGGAATTGTGGAGTTATTGCACCATTTTCAGGACCTCCACCGACCATTCTCCCTTCTCGATGGCCTACGTGTATGAGGCTATGCTCCTAGTTGAAGCAACAATCTCTACACACTGACAGGACACGTATGACCCAACCACGAACCATGCTTTACTGGGAGAATCCCTGGACCTCGTGGAGGAGATTGCGAAGCTTCTCAGCTTCGGGTAACATTCTACCAGCAGAAGGTAGCCAGATATTTTATCTCTAAAGTGAAAGATAGAAAGTTTGGGGTCGATGAACTAGTGTTGCGAAGAGTTTTCCAAGCCACCCGAGACCCCGATGTAGGAGTGTTGGGACCTAACTACGAAGGCCCATACCAATTCGAGAGTGTTGTGTATTCGGGAACATACAGGTTAGTCAGACTAAGTGGGGAGCTAATTCCTCATGCCTAGAATGTTGAGCATCTTCGCCGGTATTACCAGTGATATTGCAACATACATTATTTATTTCGGTAATACCCAATGTAGCCTTAGGGCACATTTAATGGAAACCGTGTATGTAAAACACCGTAAGAAATTTACTATCTGCTTATATATTTTAGTTTCCTTTATTCTATTAATGTTATGAAAGAGCACCTACTCTCCTGGACAAGTGATCGCAGACCAGTCTTCGATCACTTGGGGGCATGGAGTTAGGGCAGAATCACACCTCGTAGGGAACGACCTAGGAAACTAAGCTTGTCAAGCGGAGTAAGCCCAGCCACCCTGAGTATAGGAAAAACCTGGGAAAATAATTGAATCTAACCTAGGAGACTAAGCAGAGTAGGCTTAACACCTAGGAATTAGACAATCTTAGTAGCGCGAGAATAGACTTTTATCATCTCTCGTGGACACCAAGGTCGAGGAGCTCTGGCCAAGTCTCTTGATCTCAAGATGCGAACGGAAGGTCGAGTACCCCTTACTTGGTCCCAAGGCAAACTTGGGACGCCTCCCATGGATATTACGCCCAAGGAGCTTAGACCCAAGTCCGAGAGATCCGTGACATGGGGAGCTTGGCTAGTCGATGAGCGAAGCACCTCTAGTGTCACCTAATCCCATAGGAAACCTAGAGAAAATCTAGTGCAAAAGTCCAATAGCGTGAACTTAGAGATTTAGGTTACCTCCCGAGGACAGCATGCGCCCGAGGAGTAATTATCGAATCCTAATCTTTGAGATAAGGACGGATGCCCAAGCCATTTGTTCTTGGACACATTGTCAACATCACCTCCCAAGGACGTTGAGCCTGAGGAGGTGTGAGACGATCTTGAAAGCGACGAGATATACACTCGGAGAGAAGTGTTGAAGCCCCTGGCTGACTTCCCGGGTAATGCTTACTCGGGGGGCAAGCGATTTCATGTGCAAGGACTCCTGAAAGCCCGAATCTTTGGATTGTGGGGACACAGGAGGACACCAAGTTAGACCAAGGTCCTAGAGCCAGCTAGTTGTGTTAGACCAATGCTAAATTTTGCGTTAAAGTTACCTCTAGGACTATGAGCCTACAAGAGACACTAAACGCTGGAATCACCTATAAAATAGCTTTATTTCTTGTTCTCGTGGCAGTCATGTTGCGTTGAATTTATAGAACCTAGTGTTTAAAACAATTTGAGTTCTTGTTCGCATGACATTCATGTTACGTTGAATTTATAGAACTAAATTGAGTGTTTAAATTTTTTTGTGTTCTTATTCTCGTGACAGTCATGTTACGCTGAATTTATAGAACCAAATCAGGCGTCTAAAATGATTTGTTCTCGTGACAGTCGTGTTACATTGAATTTATAGAATCAAATCAAGTGTAAAAGGGTTTGAGTGCTTATTCTTGTGGCAAGTAAGTTACATAGAATTCATAGAACCAAACCAAACAAAACAAGACATGAGAACCAAAGGAGTAAGAGTAGTGCAAGATGCATAGTTTTTAAATGGAAAAATAGTTACAACTATGCTCGGGGGCTCGAGCGTTGGTTGTCTATACCCCCAATAAGCTATGACACGCAGACATATTCATGTTAAAATGAAAAACTTATAGATAAGGAAAAGTTACTAGGGGCCTTTGCCTAGTGGAACCTCTACCACCAACTCAATCACCCAGGTTATCCTCGAGGGCACGACCCGCCATCGAGGCCTCCCTCGGTTGAGTGCAGTGGGCAGTGTCCACCTCGAGACATGCCTCAAACTTAGTCCTCATGTTGGGATCCTCTGTGAACAAGAGATCCATGTCTCGGTTGCTCTGCCACGCAATGAAGAGCATGTTCTCGGCCATCACGTCGAGGTCTTTGGCCAGTTCTCCATTGTCTTTCTCCAGCTCATCGACACGGGCTTGAGACTCCACCCGACTCAACCAAAGCTCCTCGTGGACTTGGGCCAATTCCTTCTCCACGATGCACGTGTGGCTGAGGCATCTTCCAATAACTTGGAGGATGTTTCCTCCAAGGCAAACAACTTTGACCTCTCAGTGACTAGTTGGTCCTCCACCTCTCGGACACTGGCCTTGGTGTCCTCCACTTCTTTCTGGAGCTACGAATGTTCCTTTAGGGGGACTGTGGTCTCCTGGAGTTGAGAAAACTCCACCTAGACTCGAGCCATCTCCTCCCGAGTCTTCTTCAGCTCGAGAGACCGCGTTAGCACTAGGTCCCTGAGTCATTGATTTAGGGTCCCAGTCTATAAAATCAAAACACCAAGCCGGCCAAAAAGATAGAAAACATACACTGAAATTGGACAGAAATCAAGAGACTTACCCTCGTGGAAGAATGTCTACTAGTTGCCACTAGTGCAACCTCATTGTCACTTCCGCAACGGGCGAAGCTACTTGTAGGCATCTCACATAAGGACGCCGCTAGTCCCTGCATGAGCTTCGTGCCAGTAATGCCATGTCTCCAATTCTCCCCGCGAGGAAAGGTTCCAGCTCTTTGCGACGAGGAAGAGCGACGGGTTCCTTTGGCCAGTTCTCATGCAAATATTCGGCCAAGAGTCGGTCATTCTCGTTGCCCTCCCTGATACGAACGTTGTAGTACTCGATGGCCTCCCTATGCAACTCCGATTCATCATCCTCATAGTGCTCCAGAAAGATGACCAACCGAGGGACCTTGGCTTGAGAGGGGTTGGAATGGATCTCTTTTCCTTTTCTAGAGAACCCCTCGTCTCGGGGAGAGGAGGTCTTGAGGCTGATGACCTCATCGACAGCTGTTGCACTTGGGGTAGGGGCCGTAGGAGCATTAGCAGAAGGTGTTGGGGTAGTCGACGTTGGCGTGGGCATCGTTGTTATAGTTGTCGGGATGTCAATCTCAGAAGGCCCCGACACCCTTTGGCGTTTCAAACGCACCAAATCAGAAAAGGCCCATATTTTATGCACAAAGGAAACACCTTGGTTAGTCCCGATAAATGAAAGGAAAACCACAACAGAATAAAACATGTGCAGAAAAGAAAGATAAAACTCCTCGGGAGCCCCACCACGATCAGGCTCCTTAGAATGGAGGACAATATTATCAAATTCGCGTACGAGACGACCCATCTCATGCTTTAAAGTTGGTTTCGTACTGACAAAACCAGGAGGCGTGCATGGCCGTCGACTCATCAAGAGGCATGAAGCCTTGAGGGTGCCTCTTCCTCCTCGGGTGGTGGAGGAACACGTCGATGAGATCCTGGTAATCTTGGTACTCCTCCGCGGACCAACGACGCTCTGAGACTTGGCCACATTCGAGAAGGGAGGGAGAAAATAATAAATGGTCGGGACTAGTTCCCTCCCCTACATGCCTAGGGTAGTAAAGTGTAATCAGAGATTTACCTAGAGGCATGGAAGATGATCTAATTCCCACCTTGAGCTCTTCGCCTTCCTTCACATCCGCAGCTGCCTTAATGGTGAGGACGCTCTCCGTATGCTCCTCGCGAAGATGTTGTAATTACTGATATTGTGCCTTGACCACCATATACTCTATGTGTAGCCTTACCACTTTCTGAGATTGCTTCGAATCATGGAATTTGGTTAACACCACCAGATTTATACTATGCCTCGCCTACAATAACCTGTATCATCTGAGGTGGGTATCGGTGACAAGGAATCCGAGCTCTAGCTCCACGGGGCGAATGGATTCCATCGCCCGAAGTATTTCGTTGAAAGATTTGACGAAGGGACTGCGACGAAACGAACCTGAGTAAGACTACACGGACAGGGATGAGTCGCGAACTAAACATTATCGTACTAATTTGCACAAGCACAAAAGTACTTACTGACTGTAGCGAATTTCAGAAGTAGTGTGGGGTTGGTCCTTGTCGGGAAGCCACCACCCCAAAGAACTTGTCCTTATAGGCCCGAGCATGATCCTCGTTGCTGCACGGAGCTTTGTAGCTGTAACGATCCAAAAATGTTAATAGGGTTTAATGCCATGATTAGCGTGTAGAGAGGGCATAATTGGATATGTGTGTGATTACTTGATTTAAATGTGTGACTATGTGGCATGCATGATATATGTGATGATATGAATATATTTATATGCATGTGTTATGAGTATTAGATATGCATGTGGGCTCATTCTTGTTTATAAGGGCATGACTGTAATTTTGGCCCGTTAAGGGCATAAATGTGATTATATGATATAAATGATTGAGACCACATTATTATGTGGATATATATATATATTTGCAGTATACGGCTCGAGGCGATCCTAGTGAGCGGATTAGTGAAATAGTCATAGCAGGGTTTAATACCCGACTCGGGGTGAGCCTAGGGGTATTTTGGGAACTTAGAGAATATTTTGGGGTTTATTGAGAAATGAGTAGTAAGTTAGCAATTATTTGGGCATGTCGAGATTGAATGAGGAATTATAGGAATATTCGAGGACTTAGCAGGATGTGGCATTTGATGAAATTGCCTTTAGTGGCACTTGAGAATTTAGATAGACTTAAGGGGTAATTTGGACATTTGGCTAAGGGATATACTTAATTTTTGAGTGCTGAGACTTGGGAAAGAAATCAGAAGGAAAAGAAACCACAGGAACCTCAGCTCACCTTCTCTCCCATTCAGTTCTCTCTGTCACTCTTGTGGTGTTGAAGACTTGAAGAAACCTTGAGGAATTCTAGACTATAGACTTGAAGGATTAACTGGCTGGGCTTGGGGATTAATCCAGGGCTAAACTATCTCAAAGGTAAGAGCTTAAACATAGTATTTTCTGTTTAAATTCTGCTGAATTGCTATTATAACTTAGAGCTTGCAGGAAAATGGATTCCAAGACTGATTTTGGGTGTTTGATGAGTGTAAGGAATTGTTTATAGGTTGGCTATGATGTTTAGGTTATAAGGATAAGAACTGTGGACTTAAATCTGAGTTTGCCTGATGATTGGGGTATGAATTTGGGGTTTAGGATCGAGGAAAAATGAAAAAAAAAAAAGGGTGATTTTCTGGGTTTGGGGGCTTGGGTCACGATCCTGTTCTTCAGGCCCCGCGGCCCGTGTGCTCGAAGAGGCTGGAAGGCCTCTGTTTTTTCTAGGCGCGCCGCGATCCCAAGGGTGCAAGTCGCGGCCCGTGTCCTCCAATAGGGAGGGCCTCGCCCTCTATCTAAGAGGCGGGTCACGGCTATAAATGGAAAGGAAAGGGAAGCTTAGGTTTTGGTCTCGGGGACTTTAACCTAAGCGCTCGGGACGAATTCTACTACCCAGTTTGGTAGAATTTGAGGTCCTAAATGCTAGTATTTTTTTCCAAAACATTTAATTGGATTAGAATCTTTATAGTCATCCATTATTGCTTATGACTAGGATTACCGTTAAGGCTCAGGACTGAGGATCGTGCTCGGGACCGCTCTTTTCCATCGCTCGGGACTCGAGGTAAGAAAACTACACCCATATGGTTGTGAACGGGACTGAGATTCCTTGTAATTGAACGTATGTTTGTTCTGTAACTTATATGATCGTTATGTGTAATGTAAAAGTATGGCCTAAGGGAGTCGAGGCTGATGATGAGTGTACTAAATGCAACTTGGCCTATGCGAGTCGGGATCAGCTAAATAACCAGAGGGCTCGGCCTAAGGGGGTCGACACCTAAATATTTGTATTACAGATTGGTTTATGTGCTTGGAAGTACGTTCATCGTCGTCTAGTTTAATACTTGTGTTCTGTTGCTATTGAACTGATTGATCTTAGGTTTGCTATGCATGCTCTGTTATTACCTATGTTTGTTGAATTTAGTTTTCTTGTTGGGCCTTGGCTCACGGGTGCTACATGGTGCAGGTAAAGGCAAACGAAAACTGGACCAACCATTCATTGGAGAGCTCTGGGGGCAGAGTGTACATCGACATCTGATCGACCGCCACGGCCGAGGGAATTACAGGAACTAGAGCTCTAAACTGTATTTTTCTATTTAGACTGGCTACTGCTGTATTAACTTTTTACAGTCATTTCTGCCTTGTAAATCTTATTTTTGGGATCCCATGTATCAAACTATTATTTTTAATCAAAATCAATCATTTTATAATCAAAATATTTTAACCCTAACCTGTCAGATGACTTTAGAAATACATTTTAGTTCAAACAACCTGATTAGCAGGTCTTGCACTATTTTAAACACACAGTGTAACCGTCCTGGTTACCCAGGGCATTACAACTTGGTATTAGAGCAATCTAGGTTTAAGGCTTCCTAAAGACTAGCTGGGCATGTACACTCGCCGCTAAAGACAAGCTTGCTCATTGTATGGTAACCATATATGTGATTATATGCTTAAATGTTTAAATGAAATGTAAATGCTTTATCTGCATAATTAATAGGGAGCATGAGATATACTGATAGGGCCTGGCCCTTGACTATTATGTGAATATGTTAAGGCGTGCTTAATAGCATTGCTATTGTATGTGAATAAATGTTTAATTTCCTGTTTGCATCATGATTGTGCTCTGTTGCCTGGATATTGGCGTTGGACCATGGAATCAATATGAACCTATTATCATTGTCTGACCAGTTGAGTCGTTGATTGCAGATAAACTTTGATAGTTATGCTTCCAAGGCAATCAATACGACTAGCCGGCATCGGGGTCGAGGCTATAAATGATGAGCATGGACAGAACCCTCCCCCAGTCCTTAGAATTGGCAGCAGCTGCTTGCTGATATGCAAGCCAGACTCAGAGCCAGAAAGAGCAAATTCACCTTCTGAGGCAACAAGCTCTGTCAGGGAGTGCCACACCTAATTTGCCACCTATTGTGGCACCATTTGTACAACCACTTGAGGTTGGAAACAAGTGGGAGCCACTTTATGAAATATTCAAGAGACAACATCCTCCAATCTTCGAGGGAGGACCAGGTCCATTGAAGGCTGAACAGTGGATGAGTATGATCACCTCCATCCTAGACTTTATGAGGGTGGAAGGTAATGATAGGGTGGTCTGTGCCACCTATATGCTTAGAGAGGATGCTCATATTTGGTGGTAGGTGGCATCACAAACTCGAGATGTTTCTGCTATGAGTTGGGATGGGTTCAGAGATCTGTTCAACCAGAAATATTATAACGTTTCCGTCAGGGCGGCGAAGGTGAATGAGTTCATTGGGTTTGTGCAGGGCAGCATGACAGTTACTAAGTATGCCCTGAAGTTTAACAGGCTAGCAAAGTTTGTACCGGATTTAGTGCCTACAGATGCAGCTAGGCAAGGCAGGTTCGTTCGAGGGCTTAATGGTATGATAGCCCGAGATGTGAAGATCACATTAGTACCTGGAGAGACAACTTATGCCCATGCTGTTGAGAAGGCTCTTACTGCTGAGGAGGCAGAGAACAAGATTTGGAGAGAGAACGCAGCAAGACGGGATGTTCGCAGGGCAGTGCCTCCATTTATAGGGTTTGGTCGGAGCGGAGGCCCCAGTGATCAGAAGAGGAAGACCCCTGAAACCTCGACCACTACTGGTCCTTATAGGAGGGGCCGGGGTGCTCAGGGTGGCAGCCAGGGAGGCGGTGAGTCATGGAGGAGTTATCCAGAGTGCACTAGATGCAAGAAGCGCCATCTAGGTGAATGTTAGGAAAAGGCCTGTAACTTGTGCGGGGTGGTTGGGACCTCAAGAAGGATTGCCCGACGTTGAAGAAAGAGGAACCAGGGAAGGTGGACAGCTTGACTCTAGCTTGAGTGTGTTGGAAAATGTATCAGAACACGCAGCGAAAACTTTGCGTGGTGGGCCCGATTTTTTGTTTTATTATTATGAAACAACACAACAACAACATACAAAAAATTTCAATGATCATATAAACAATTTATATAACCAAGAAAATATTCCAACAACATTATCATACAATACTATTAATCATGCAATAAATATATATATAAATATGCGATATATTTATATATACAACATATAAAAAAAATATCACGAATATGAACTTTTACCTCCTGAAGCTTATCAAGTGTCATTGAGTCTTTTCGTATTTTTTATCGATCATCCTATCCAAAACTTTGAGTACTCAAACTACGATTTTCTAGAGTGTTCTCTACACATCAAGATGTGTGTGGGCACATAGAGAACATAGGTTTGTATTTTATGAATCACAAGTATTTCTCAACACATGAGAACTTGGATTATAGTCTGAGAATGGCTAAAATAAAGAAGAAAAATAGAGAGTTTTTGTCTGACAAAAGCTCTGAGAACTATTCTGAATTTTCTTTGTATTGTTGTGTGTTTCTATTGTATCTCCTTTTTCTCTTCTTCTTCTATATCATATATATAGAGATTTTGTTACCTTATTATTCTCAATAATAATAGTAATACAAATATTTTATAATAATGATGATAGGATTAGATTTTAGGTAAATGTCTAACTTACCATATTTGAAAAACCTATTTTCAAATTGTTAAATAATTAAATAAAATAAAATAAAAACTATACAGATACAATATTTGTATAGAGGTACACGTATGGCACAGTCCTTAGACTGTGTTAGGTGTGTACTGCTATTCCATTTTCAGGGAATTTGCATTTTTCTTTTATTTAATTATTTGAGTAAATCAATCTCCCACGAAATGAGGTATTTATCTTTCTAAGGAAAATATGACAACCATATTTCAAAATTTAAATTCCAAATTCTAAATTCAAATTGATGATCATCATTATCATCTTTTAAAATTCAATAAATCAAAATCTATTTTTTTTTACTTACCACCTTTATTTTCTCCCACTCAAATAAAATAATTAATTTCAAAATTTTATTTATTTATATATATAATTCAAAATTTTATATATTTAAATTAATAAATATATTTTCAAAAATTAATTATTCAACCTCAATTATCATACAATTGCATACTTGACCCATAAAACAAAATTCTTCTAAAATTCTCAAATTACAGTTATACCCTTGTATCATCTCTTACCTTGATATGATGTTGATAGAGCCACCCAAGGGACCTATGGACCTATAACATCAAGCTCCAATAAATATTACATTAATAATCAAAGCTCTTTGACTAAATAATCATATTTATTAATCTCATGATTACTGCACTAAAAATATAAGTTTGAACTCTTGATAGTTATAGACATATAATTACTTAGTACTTTATTACGTTTAAAGTGTCCATTGATATAATCATTACATACAGCGTTAATCCTCTATTAATGGTTCATAATTAAAAGGGAATAAAATTACCATTTTACCATTTTAGTTATATCTTGTTCTTGGAGTACCATTGACTTTACTAGTGAAGGTTGTGTCACAACAAGTTTGCGATATGAGTACCCATAACCTTTTCAGTTCCAAAAGTAAACCCAATAGGGAACCATTATTCAATCTATAAGAAGGTATAGATTCCATATCTGTTAAACTACGTCCCCAGCCATATACATCATTGAGTCCCCAAAATAATTGTTCTTAGCATGATCATTCTAACAAACCTTACAACATGAATCAAAGGATCAGATGACATATATAGGAGTTCATAGTAACCTTAGGATTAAGATCATCATGTATATGATAATCGTTTAATGTGTTTGATTAATACAATGAAATGGTGTTTAAACAAGTATTAACAAATCACATCTGATCTTGTTCTACATACTCTCAGCATGCAAAGTACCTCCACTAAAGTGTCCTACTACACTAGTAACCCGGATCTAGGTCACATGTATTCATAATACTAGCGAACCGTACTAGAAGTAATTAATCTAAAGATTCCATAACTTTATTTTACTGCGAACTATTTAAGTTTATTATCTTAATCTCGATCCTCCCATACCAATATGAGATTAAGACCACATAGATAAACTTTAGAATTTTCTGATATTCACTTAATATTATCATATAATATCGGAGATAGTCTATATATATAATAATTCAATTTAATTATTTATTTCATTTAAAACATTTGTCAACTACAATTGCTTTAAGAGCACTATTCCCAACAATCTCCCACTTGCCCTAAAGTAAATTGAGGCATCTCTTTTAATATGTCAATCATATTCTCCTGACCGATTTTGTCTAACAAAGTCTTTGTAACAGTTTTGTAAGAAATTGTTTTGAAGTTATCTTCAAGATTATTACATCAATTATGTAAAATTATCTTGTATTCAATGATACTTCATTTCATGTGCTTTACCCTGTTATGATTTCTAGTTCTTCTAGTGTTGACGGTGAGAACTCGTCAACTAAGTTGAGTTGGAAAAATTATCAAGTCAAGATCACTAATAGAAAAGCTGTAGAAACTTAAACAATCACTCAAGAACAATGATAGAACAATAATGGAGAATTCAGTCTTTCATTCACACTCAAGCCTTTGCTACAGTAAAATTTCCAACCCCCCCTCAGGTGGTGTTAGAGTTCATTTTATAGTAGGCTCTAATGGCCTTAGGTACATGGTGGTCCAGGAGACCAAGTGGTACATAAGTACTATGTTAGGGGAGTGGCTTCAGAGGTTGTGGTCGTACATCCAGTACAGGAGCAGGTGTCAGGAGGATGTCTCCACTACTTGTCTGTACCCATGTCTGATGAGTGGTGGCAGGCATAGTGGCGCAGGTGGTAGTGGTGTCGACTCTGACCCTTGGCCATAGACGTACGGGCCATAACTCTTATCCCACCAGTCTCACTGGTACTGGTGTCCGTACTCAGTACTAGGTCGTACAAGTATGTCCCATTCGACTCGTACTGGAGCCTCTAAGCATAGGGGTCTCAAGGTGTAAGGAAGGAGACCCTTGGTGCATGGCTCTACTCACGTGGCCACTAGGTGACGTAGCTCTCATTCCTTCGCGAGGCCTCCTTGGAAGGCTTATTGATGGCGCGACTCTCTTGGCTGTTCACGAGGCCGAGTGTGCTGCGGATGTGACCCCCATGAGGCCATGGGCGAGGCCACCATTCGGGCCTAAATGGCGAGGCCACTCTGGAGCCATGGGCGAGGCCATTCGGGCCTAGATGGCGAGACCACTCTGGAGCCATGGGCGAGGCCATTTGGGCCTAGATGGCGAGGCCACTTTGGGGCCATGGGCGAGGCCATTCGGGCCTAGATGGCGAGGCCACTCTGGAGCCATGGGCGAGGCCATTCGGGCCTAGATGGCGAGGCCACTTCGGGGCCATGGGCGAGGCCACTCTGGAGCCATGGGCGAGGCCATTCGGGCCTAGATGGCGAGGCCACTTCGGGGCCATGGGCGAGGCCACCTCTCGGACCTAGATGGCGATGCCACTTCGGGGCCATGGGCGAGGCCACCACTCGGGCCTAGATGGCGAGGCCACTCTGGGTCCATCGGCGCCGAGGTTCGGCCGAGCGACGCCATGGAGACGCGCGCGCGAGGGGGGCCGTGAGCCTGTGGTACCACCGAGCGACGCCAGGGAGACGCACGCGAGGTGGCCGAGCGACGCCAGGGGATGCGCGCGCGAGGAGGGCCTCGCGCCTGGGGCACAGCCGAGCGACGCCTGTGGGGTGCGCGTGTGAGGGGGGCTTTGCACCTGGGGCATGGCCGAGCGAGGCCATGGTGACGCGGCTCGGACCTCACGCATCGCGAGTTGATCCGAAGTTGCCGTCAAAGGACGATGGGCCTTCACGGGAACTTTTATGGGCGCGGAATATTGAGCGTCGACACTTGCCCCCCAGTCTAGGAAAGGACCTTTAGGTGCTCTTGTAGACTATTCACCTTGATTCCTATAAATAGGCCCTCATGCATGGCCTAATATTTTCACCTTACTTCTTTGGCTTATTGGTTTGGAGAGCCCTTCCTTTTTCAACAGGAGAGGGGTTCAATCCCTCACAACCTCATTTTTGCCATAGTTCTTTTTATTTTACTTTTTCACTTCATTTTCATCATCATTTTTTTTTATGAGCTAATTTCTTGGCATGACTATTTGAAGACTAACACATCTTTCTGGTCCATTCTTGCAGACGCGCATTTTCGACCCTTTGGTACTTTTCGCTCCTCGACCTCCTTTTGACCCCAACTTCGCTCTCTTAACCGCTTGAGGTATATTTTCTTTCCTTCTCCTTTTTTTTTTTTTTATCGGGTCCAAACTAGCATTACTCGGGATGGGGTACCTTAGCCTGAGCTTGTAGCGAGTTTGACCACACGCATGCCCTTCTTTTTTATACCCTGTAGTGGGCCATTTAGGACGCTTTCATCTAGAGATATTGAGCCTATTCCTTTGTGTTTTGTAGCCATCCCCTCATGTATACGCGAACCCCCTTTTCACTTTCGGGACGAGGTCTCATAGCCAGTGACGGCCCGTCCGACATACCTCCGGGGGCTGAATTTATTGACCTGTCCTCAGACTCAGAGTCCCCTGAGGGCAATCCTTACCAAGACTATGAATCCTTAAGGTAGGCCCGCATCCGCCACCTTGAGTACATTGCTGAACTTAGGCGCAAAATTTGGGTAGTGGAGAGCGAAATTGACTCGGTGTCGAGAGGAGACGGAGGACCTTCACCCCCAGACCTTAGTGACCATATAGCGCGCCTTAGGATGACCCTTTTTTAATTGAGGTGGGAGTTAGAGTTTATGGAGGGACACCTTCTGCCAGAACCTCCCAACCCATCCTCGCCTGATGACGGTCATGGGGCTGCTAGCGCCTCTCCCCAGCCCCTACTCTCAGTTCTTCCTAGCTTAGTGCTTCCGCCATCGCTCCCTCGATGGAAAACTCTTGCTAGGAAGAAAAAATGGAGGGTCAAGTGTTCTGCCTCTTCCTCACATCTTTCTTTTGATTTTGCAGATATGCCGAAAGCACGCCGATAGGTATCTATCCAGGAAGAGGACGACGCCCCTTTACTGGCGTCCAGTTTGGTGTCACATGTATCTGCGAACAAATTGAAGGAAATCGTGAAGCACTACCATGTTCCTCCGGAATACGCCCTGTATGCTCCTCAGGAGGCTTGCCGGGCCGACCGCCCCAGGGAGGATCTGGTGGCTTTGAACGAACACATCTTGAAGGCGGGTGGCACCATTCCCTTGCACCCGTTTTTCGTGGCGGTACTCAACTACTTCGACCTGGCCCCCCTTCAGCTGTCACCCAACAGTAGGTTGACCCTAAGCTGCCTTTTTGTCTGGTTCAAGGAACGGGCTAACCGCGCTCCTACAGTACAAGAGGTGCACTTTTTGTACAACCTCATGGGATCCCCCAGGTCCAAGGGCTTCTACTATCTGCAGTAAGCCAATAGCGAGCTCCCCCTGATAGAGGGCTCAGTATCCAACATGGGGTCTTGGAAGCAAGACTTTTTCTTTGTAGAGGGCCCTCTTTCTGTCCGTGAACACTTTCGCGACGGCCCCAGTAAGTACCCTGGTCCTCCTTTTCTTCTTGTTAGAACTTACTGTTTTGCATTCCTGCTTGCACTGACATTGGCGTGGATCATGCAGAGCAATTTGTTGCTCCTTCAGTCATTGGGATGGAGGCGGAGGCCGTAAATGACATCATTAATGCATACTCCGCCTTGAAGAAGGCGGCGTCCTTATTTACCATGGCAAATCTCAACCCCCACCAGTTGTCCCCGGTCTCGGACCCCAAGCTCCTGTGGTCAATTACTAGGTCTAAGAAGACTACGGCTATGCCGGCCGAGCCGTTCCTAAATGATGGCGAGGCCGAGGAGGAGCTAGAGGATGCCCCCCTTGAATGTGGGGGATCTCACCAGCGCCCCCTGTCCCCCGGGGGATGCCCCCCTTATGGCTCCCACGACCAAGACATGGCCTTTCAACCTCAGGACCAGTATGTCGCACCGGGATGTTATGCTTCCCCTGACCTTGGTGGCTGCGACGCCTTCCCTCAGGTTCCTCACGACATTGGACCACCGGGGGATGATTTCGTCAGCCTTGCGGAGCCCCCCTCTAATCTACCAGGGTCTCAGTTTTTCCCCTTCACTGCGCCCCCTCCTGCTTCGGCGAGCGGGTCATCTGTCCTCCTCCAACCAGGTGCTCCCAGTACGGAGGTGGAGCCTTGGGTGACTAGGATGGCATCATCCTTCGGGAAGAGATATACTCAAATTGCCTCGGGCTTCCCTGTATCTGACTGGAGGAGTCTAGGGAACGTGACTCGGCCGGACCTTGGGGACACCCTAAGGCGCGCCGCGACCTGGGTGAGTTCTGACACCTTGCGTCGGTCATTATTATGTATAAATGTACATGTGTTTTTCTTTTTGTTACTTATTGTTGATGCCATTAACTTTCTTGTGCAGGCCTACACCGTGTCTCTACGGTATGCTGACATGTCCAGCGCCCTCTCCGCATCTACTGCTGAGAGGGACTGCCTCACAGCCCGGGTCCAGGAGCTCGAAAATGAGCTTAACGAAACTAAGGCCAAGTTGTCAAAGGCCCGGACTAAATTTTCCAACTTGTTCTCAAAGAGGGAGAAAGTAAAGGCCAAGACCAAGGAGCTAAAGGGCAAGGTTAAACGCTTGGAGCGCGAACTCCAGGAGGCCAAGGCCACTGCGGACGCGTCGCAGCAGAGGGTTACCCAATTGGAGGCCGAAGTCGAGGCCCTCAGGGCCGAACTTCAGTCGGTGCAGGAGAGGAATGCTTCCTTGGAGGCGGAGAGGGCTTCCTTGGAGGCGGCGAGGGCTTCCTTGGAGGCGGAAAGGGTCACCACCGAGCGCAGGTCCATAGATCGTGCCCTTTACAATGTGTGGAGGCAGGATCCTAATTTCAACTTCTCCTCTTTAGGTGAACATGCCGTTGCTCGAGCGGCCCTGTGGAGTGCCCACATTAGGAGGCCTTGAAGTAGTCTTGCTCTTTTTTTTTTTTTTTAACTTTGTAATATCATTATCACTGCTACTTTTCTTTTGGTAACTGTTGTACTATCTCGAGAACTCTTTTTTCTAATGTATAAATACATGTGTTGCTGTTTATTTCTTGTTCTACTGCATTTGAGGCCATTTTAAGCCTGTATGATGGGGTTTGGTTGGTCCCCCTCTTTTATTTATTAGGCTAGAGGTCCTTTGGAGCCCATGTGAAAGGGTTCACTAGAACCTCTTTTGGTGCCTCTTGGTTGCTCTTATAAGGATATTTTGACCCCTTGGGTCCTAGCTATGCTTTTGTATATTCTTGCGCGCGCTTATTATTTCTTTGCGAGAAGCGTCCTTCTCGTCGTTATTCATAGTACTATTTTTGCAAGGGTTTCTTTTGAGACCCTTTTTGGCTAGGCGGCTTGGTGGCCGCTCTAGACTTATTATTGTCGTTACCATACATTTTTTGTAAGTCCCTATGGCCTCCCTTGGTGTTCACAAGGGTAGCTAATCCTTGTGGTCCCAAGGGATGCCTTGTATGGACTTCGTTTAAGGCCCTAGTATAGGGGGTCCTTTTGTTTTTGGGTCACTTCCTCCTGATGGAGGGCCCTTTTTAGGAGGGCTAGGGGTCCTCTTGGTAGAGGTTCCCTTTTAGGGGCCTCCTTTTTAGGAGGGCAAGGGGTCCTTTTTAGGATCCTTCGTTAGAGGGCCTTTTTTAGGTTCCTCTTGCTAGCTGCATGCTGTCGCCTCCTATCCTGCCCCCAAGTGTCTGGTGAAATTTATTTCGGCAGGCACTTTGGTTGATGCCCACGTAGCGAAGGAAAATAATACATGAGGTTGCAAACAGTTTCACCCATAACATGCAGTTTCATTCATCACATTCATAACAAACAGTCTCATGCAAACAGTTGTAACGGTACATATGAGATTTTCATAGAAAATAAAATAAACAGACTCACACCTACTCAAGAGGTTATCTAAGTAACCTCTTTGATTCCTCCCTATCATATTAAGATGGCGTGCAACACTTGTCCTTTTATCATGGGATGTGGGCGCCTTACTGGAAGTACTTCCTTAGGTGCTCCGCGTTCCGTGCTCGGGGTATGAGGGTGTCGTCCATGCACGCCAGCTTATAAGTGTTCGGGGGTATGCACTGAGCAACCTGGGAGGGCCCCTCCCAGTTCGCCCCCAGCACTCCTGCTCCTGGGTCTCGTGTGTTAGGGAGTACCTTCCTCAGCACCAAGTTGCCAACTCTGAAAGTTCTCTCTCGGACCCTCGAATTATAGTACCTTGCAGCGCACTGCTAGTATACTGCCACCCTCATTTGTGCTTTTTCTCTCTTCTCTTCAAGCATGTCCAAGCTTTCGGCCAGAGCTATGTGGTTGGCCTCGTCCCCATGCGCCTTTACCCTGTGGGACTCAACCTGCATCTCAACCGGGAGTACGACCTCGCATCCGTAGGCCAAGGAGAATGGGGACTCCCCAGTAGTTGTGCGTGGGGTGGTTTTGTAGGCCCACAGCACATTTGGTAGCTCATCTACCCAGCCTCCCTTCATTTTTTCTAGCTTTGTCTTCAAGTTCTTCTTAAGGACCTTGTTTATGGCCTCCACCTGTCCATTGGCTTGGGGGTGCACGACCGCGGAGAAACTCCTCCTTATGCCCCTTTCCCTACAATACTCCTCGAAAGCTCCTCCCTCGAACTGGGTACCATTGTCGGAAATAATTTTGTAGGGTACTCCATATCTACAAACAATGAATTTGTTGACGAAAGAGGTGATGTGTTTGGCGGTTATCTTCACGAGGGGTTCTGCTTCTACCCACTTAGTGAAGTAGTCCACTGCCACCACCGTGTATTTCGCTCCACCTCTGCCTATAGGAAGAGCGTCGATTAAGTCTATTCCCCAGATAGCGAAGGGCCAGGGGCTGGTCATGCTGGTCAGTTCATTTGGGGGTTTCCGAGGGTAGTTGGCGTGCCTCTGGCATTTGTCGCATTTCGTGGCAAAGTCATGCACATCTCTCTCCATGGTGGGCCAGTAGTATCCTTGTCTCATGCCTTCCTAGCCGTGGAGGGTCCGCTCTCGTGGTTGCCGCACTCTCCCTTATGTATCTCATGTAACACTTTCAACGCCTCCTCCTCTTCTACACACCGCAGGAGTGGCATTGTGAATCCTCTTTTGTAAAGGACCCCATCTACCAGGGTATATCTGGCGGCCCTGTACACCAACCTCCGGGACTCGTTTTTGTCCGCAGGCAAGGTTCCTTCTTCCAGGTACCTCTTGATTGGCTCAGTCCACGACTCCCTTGGGACACTAATCATATGCACGTCCGCGTCTTCGATGCTGGGCTTTGACAAGTATTCCACGGGTATCGACTCCAAGATATCACCATCCTTGGTAGATGCCAGCTTTGCGAGTGCGTCAGCATGGGTATTCTTTTCTCTGGGGATTTGCTCTATATTATATGCCACCAACCGTCCCAGATAGCCCTTCACCCTCTCCAAGTAGGCAGCCATCTTGGGTCCCCTCGCCTGGTATTCCCCCTTTACTTGGTACACTACCAATTGGGAGTCACTGAAGATACGTAGGCGCGTCACTCTCAGCTCCTGAGCTAAACGCAGGCCAGCCAGGAGCACCTCGTACTCTGCCTCGTTATTGGAGGCCTCAAACCCGAATCGGATCGCGCAGTACATTCTGTGTCCCTCGGGCCCGGTCAACATGATGTCTGCTCCGGATCCTCCTTCATTAGATGCCCCGTCAATGTGCAAGCTCCATTCCTCTAAACCCCCTCGCTCTTCCTCCATAACAGGCTGCTCCCCTTCTTCATTCCTTCCTTCATTTGGCTGATGGGTGAGCTCTACTATAAAGTCCGCTAGCACCTGTCCATTGATGGAAGCTCTTGGGGTGTATACAATGTCAAATTGACTCAGCTTGATCGACCATTTCATCATCCTCCCTGAGGTCTCAGGTTTATGTTAGACCTGCCTCAAAGGACTATCCGTCAGGACTTCAATTGTGTGTGCATGGAAGTAAGGTCTCAACTTCCTCGAAGCCACAACTAATGCATAGGCCAATTTTTTGATCTCTGGATATCGGTTCTCTGCATCCACCAAACGCTTGCTAATATAATACACAGGTTGTTGCTGCTTCTTCTCTCCTTTAACCAAGGCTGCGCTGATTGCATGCTCAGACACTACCAAGTACAGGTACAGCTTCTCACCCTTCTCAGGTTTTTCCAACAGGGGTGGCTTCCCCAAGTGCTCGTTTAGCTTGATAAATGCTTCCTCGCATTTTTCATCCCAAGCGAACTTTTTGCTCCCTTTAAGGATGTCGAAGAAGGGGAGGCACTTATCGGTGGACCTTGAGATAAATCTATTAAGGGCCGCCACTCTTCCCGTTAGGCACTGCACTTCCTTCTTGTTCTTTGGTGGGCTCATCTCTATTAGTGTCTTTATCTTATCAGGGTTGGCCTCGATGCCTCTGGAATTGACCATGAAGCCCAAGAATTTTCCTGAGGATACACCGAAGGTGAACTTGACGGGATTCAACTTCATCCGGTATTTCCTAAGTGTGTCGAACATCTCACCAAGGTCCTTGTTGAGCTCTGTTGCTTCTTTGGTCTTCACTAACATATCACCCACATACACCTCCATATTCCTCCCTATCTGGTTAGCGAACATTTTATTCACCAACCTCTGATAAGTGGCTCCCGCATTCTTCAGCCCGAAGGGCATCACCTTGTAACAGTAGAGCCCTTTATCTGTAATGAATGACGTGTGCTCTTCATCTGCTGGGTTCATTGGGATCTGGTTGTATCCTGAGTAGGCATCCATGAAACTCAGTAACTCATGTCCTGCCGTTGCATCTACTAGCTGATCTATCCTTGGAAGTGGGAAGATATCCTTAGGACAAGCTTTATTCAGGTTTGTGAAATCGACGCAAGTTCTCCATTTCCCATTTGGCTTCGGCACGAGTACTGGGTTCGACACCCACACAGGGTAGAAAGACTCGTGGATGAACCCGTTGGCCTTCAGCTTGTCAACCTCCTCTTTTAATGCTGCGTATCTTTTTGGGTCTAGCGCCCGCCTCTTTTGCCTGATGGGCCTTGCCTCTGGGGAGATATTCAGATGGTGGCACATCACACTGGGGTCTATACCCACCATATCCTCATGACTCCATGCAAACACGTCTAGATTATCTTTCAAAAATTTCATCAACTCCTCCTTCACGTCACCTTGCAGGCTTCTCCTTATCTTCAATTTCCTTAACGGTTCTTCCATCACCGTAACTTCCTCTACTAGTTCTGCTCTTGACTCATCCACGACCCGAGGGTCCAGCTCCTGCGGACCCCCCGCGGGCCTATGTAGCTCCTCATGTACCACCATGGCTATTGGCTCCCGCGGTTTCACAGGCACACGGAGTAAGGTATTGTAGCACTCCCTTGCCTCTCTCTATTCTCCCTTCATGCAAGCGACCCCTCCTGGAGTCGGGAACTTGACAACCAAGTGATATATTGAAGTTATGGCTTTCAATTCTCTTAGGGATGGTCTCCCCAATACCGCATAGAAAGCTGATGCACAATCTACTACAACAAAGTTAGACATGACTGTAGTCTGCCGGGGTTGCTCCCCCATGGTAAGTGTCAATTCGATCATTCCCAGGGGTTGCACTGAGTCCCCCGTGAATCTGTATAGGGATGATTGGCAGGGCTTCAGATGATGTATGCCCAGCCCCATCTTTTCCAAGGCAGGGCGATATAAGATGTCCACCGAGCTCCCGTTGTCCACTAGGAATCGATGCACACGCATATTTGCCAATTGAACTGTCAACATCAGCGGATCATTGTGGGGAAAGTGTACCCCCCACGCATCTTCCTCGGTGAATGTTATCGAGTCATTTTCCCCCTTGAAACTTTTCAGGGGTCGCTGTTCTAAACTCATGACGCAGGGGGGCGGACTTCGCCGAGCCTCTCTTGCATATCTATCTCGCCCCTTCCGAGAGTCCCCCCCAAATCCTGGACCTCCAAAACTGGTTTGGACCTCCCCCTGTATTTCTGGGACTCGCTCTTATGCCTGGGGTGCCGTAGGTGCATCCTCTGGCCTTTGCCTTTCTCTCCTGACATAGCGGCCCAGGTGTCCCCGGCGGATGAGCTCCTCAATTTCTTCCTTCAAATGGATACACTATGCCGTGGTGTGACCGATGTCCTTGTGGTACTGGCAGTATCTACTGGGGTCCCTTTTGGACCGATCCTTTCTCATTGGTGGGGGCTTTTTGAAGGGAACTCGATCTTCGTTGGTGAGGTAAATATGCTCCCTGGTATCCGTGAGGTTCGTATAGTAAGTATAAGCCGCTTGCCTATGATCATTCCCTCGTTTTTTTTTCCTCTGCTGGTCATCTCTTGACCCATCGTACGCCCTTTTCTTCTTTGTTACATTCGACTCGTCGTTAGCTGAGGGCTTCGCGTGGGGCTCCTCCTTTCCTGCCTTTAAGTTGGCGTGGCCATCCTCCACACGGATGTACTTCTGCGCTCTCTCGTAGAAGTCATCTAAGTCGGTGACTTCCCTCTTCAACATGTTGTCCCACAACTTGCTTCCTGGGAGTACTCCGGCTGTAATGGCCATTTTTAACTCTCGGCGAGTTAGGCTCCCCACTTTTGCGGCCTCCATATTGAACCGGTGAATGTAGCTCTTCAGGCTCTCATTCTCCCCTTGCTTCACGTTGGCCAGGCTGGTGCCCGGCATTGTGTAGTCCTGCATGGCATGGTGCTGTTGGAGGAATTCATCAGAGAACTGCTGCTAGGATCTGATTGACCCCGGTCTTAACCTTTTGAACCATTTGTAGGCGGGTCCCTTCAAAGTGACAGCGAAGCAGTGGCATCTGGCACCGCTTCCAATCCCTCTCAGTTTCATCAGATTGTTAAACGCATCCAGGTGGTACTTTGGATCCGTGTTCCCTTCGTAGGGGGTCATATTGGGTTCCTTGAAGTTGGCAGGGAGCCAGATGGCTTGTATCTCCCTCACAAAGGGTGACTCGTGGTCGAATTCCTCCTCAAAGGCCTGGCCGCCTGATGCGGTGACGATCTTGCTCCGCAGGCTCCTCATCTCCGTGTCTAGGTCCTGCCTCCTCTTGCTTAGAGTGTCCCTCAAAGCGGACGGGCTAAGATCCGCCTTTCCCTTACCCTCTCGAGGTGCCATAGGGGGCGTGGTCCCTTTGCCCGCCCTCCTTTTATTGAGCTCCTCCTGTAAGTCTGAGGGTGCTCTTTTAGAGGTGACCTCGTCCTCATTGTGAGGGGCAGCGTTGGTCCTCGGCGCGGGTTTCTAGGCCTGCTTAGGCGGTTCAGGGTGCTCACGTTGCTTCGCTCGGGGGGTGTTACTGGTTGAGTGTCAGGTTCTTCCATCATCTACCGGTACAGTGGTCTCCACCCCATCCTTGCCCTTCTCCTTCCTCTTAGGCAAGGTCACGCTCGACTTACCCTGCAACAGGCCGTTCAGGACCTCTTGCATGTTCTCCAAGGTGGTTTCCAACCTTTGGTTCTTACGGTGGAGCTCACGTATTTCCTCTTCATAGAACCGAGACTTCAAACTTGAGCTCACGGAATGGACCCGGGGATGCTTATCATGCCTACGGGTTGAGGGGCCCGGGTCCTGCCAGCTGGAGTTCGGTGCCTGCGGTGGTTTTGGAGGAGGGAACTCATTAGCATTTCCCGGTGGTGCTCTTGGAGGACTTTCTCCAGGTGGAGCGGCCGGTGACGAGGCCATTCTATCACCTCTGTGAACCTCAGGGTCTTTCGGGGGCTCCACGTCTCTGGGTGGAGGAGCGTCCTTCATGGAGGCCTTCAGCTGGACTCCGTTCAGGTTAACCTCTACCTCCCTCCCGTGGCTCCCTCAGTCGCTTTGAACGTCTTGGCATCTTCTTCTTGCCAGAAACAATGGTGGAACAGTAGCTTGAAACTAACGTTCCCACAGACGGCGCCAAACTGTTGGCGGTGAGAACTCGTCAACTAAGTTGAGTTGGAAAAATTATCAAGTCAAGATCACTAATAGAAAAACTGTAGAAACTTAAACAATCACTCAAGAACAATGATAGAACAATAATGGAGAATTCAGTCTTTCATTCACACTCAAGCCTTTGCTACAGTAAAATTTCCAACCCCCCCTCAGGTGGTGTTAGAGTTCATTTTATAGTAGGCTCTAATGGCCTTAGGTACATGGTGGTCCAGGAGACCAAGTGGTACATAAGTACTATGTTAGGGGAGTGGCTTCAGAGGTTGTGGTCGTACATCCAGTACAGGAGCAGGTGTCAGGAGGATGTCTCCACTACTTGTCTGTACCCATGTCTGATGAGTGGTGGCAAGCATAGTGGCGCAGGTGGTAGTGGTGTCGACTCTGACCCTTGGCCATAGACGTACGGGTCATAACTCTTATCCCACCAGTCTCACTGGTACTGGTGTCCATACTCAGTACTAGGTCATACAAGTATGTCCCATTCGACTCGTACTGGAGCCTCTAAGCATAGGGGTCTCAAGGTGTAAGGAAGGAGACCCTTGGTGCATGGCTCTACTCACGTGGCCACTAGGTGACGTAGCTCTCATTCCTTCGCGAGGCCCCCTTGGAAGGCTTATTGATGGCGCGGCTCTCTTGGCTGTTCACAAGGCCGAGTG
Organism: Humulus lupulus; assembly: GCF_963169125.1. NCBI lineage: Eukaryota > Viridiplantae > Streptophyta > Magnoliopsida > Rosales > Cannabaceae > Humulus > Humulus lupulus. The sequence goes on from NC_084801.1 coordinate 129,535,075, forward strand.
TGCTGCGGATGTGACCCCCATGAGGCCATGGGCAAGGCCACCATTCGGGCCTAAATGGCGAGGCCACTCTGGAGCCATGGGCGAGGCCATTCGGGCCTAGATGGCGAGGCCACTCTGGAGCCATGGGCGAGGCCATTCGGGCCTAGCTGGCGAGGCCACTTCGGGGCCATGGGCGAGGCCATTCGGGCCTAGATGGTGAGGCCACTCTGGAGCCATGGGCGAGGCCATTCGGGCCTAGATGGCGAGGCCACTTCGGAGCCATGGGCGAGGCCACCACTCGGGCCTAGATGGCGAGGCCACCACTCGGGCCTAGATGGCGAGGCCACTCTGGGGCCATGGGCGCCGAGGTTCGGCCTAGCAACACCATGGAGACGCGCGCGCGAGGCGGGCCGCGTGCCTGGGGTACCACCGAGCGACGCCAGGGAGATGCGCGCAAGGTGGCCGAGCGACGCCAGGGGATGCACGCGCGAGGAGGGCCTCACGCCTGGGGCACGGCCGAGCGACGCCTGGGGGATGCGCGAGCGAGGGGGGCTTTGCACCTGGGGCATGGCCGAGCGAGGCCATGGTGACGCGGCTCAGTCCTCACGCATCGCGAGTTGATCCGAAGTTGCCGTCGAAGGACGATGGGCCTTCACGGGATCTTTTATGGGCACGGAATATTGAGCGTCCACATCTAGAATAGTAAATCTCCATTGCTTTCACAATGAGATACTAGTTGTTTATTCTAGTATGAAAACCTTTCCAGAATGTCAAAGAACTTAACTAAATCAAATAGCCTATTTAACTACTCGTAGCTGTTGTATATCGGCTTTTGTAGTGAAACATATATATTTGAAATGTCTAACACATTTCTAAATTAATGTGTTTCCTCCACAGTTATGGAATCTGATTCTGATATCAATCTTGAAGAATTAATATCAGATCATCCATTGGGATTTTAGGTCTCTAACTAAATGCACATACATATAATCTCTATTATATTTAAGATACTCAAAACTAAGTCCTTATAATTTTCAATGACTCAATCCATAATGGATTGATAACTGCTGACTACTCCGATCGTTTAACAAATGTTAATTAAAAAATATAACATTCGATACTTTAAACAGTCTATCACTGAGTTGTAGGAATAACTATCTCATTTCTTCTTTTCTAGTAAAAGAATAAATTGATATTTATTACTTATATAATACATCCTCCTTACCGGGAAGGCAAAAAGTCTTTCTTGGATATAAGTAAACTAACGTATTTAAGCTTCTTATCTATATAAGTTGCTTGAGATAGAGCCTAAGGATTGTTCTTTCAATCTCTACGAAATTGAATGTACATAACATTCTTGGCTTTTCTAAATCCAATATTTAGAAATGTTTAGCTAACCATTTCTTTTCTATTGAAGATGTCTCTACATCATTCCCAATGATTATAACGTTGTCGATATTAAGAATAAGAATCACAACAGAATCTTTCTGGTCGACATCTTCAAATGATTTCGTCATGTCAGCCATTCTAGTAAAGACTACTTAGACATTTATTTAAATCAATCTCATAATCCATGCATAAAGCAGTGGACAAGAGTATGTAAACAGATTCAAGTTCGATTGCAGTAGAAGACATCTATTCAAGTAATAAATTCTTCTTTCTGATCATCGCCTTAGGCAATTAACCTAACTTTGAAAAGTCTGTACTTTCCTTTGTTCTCCTCTTCATCTTGAATATCTCTTATCAAACTGAAGTTCAATGAACTTTAGTTGGATGTTCAAGAATCCAAAGGATATATAATTCCAAATTCCATATCTAGATTCATAGTGTTTCAACCATTGTTTTCTGTAAAACCTTTTCATTTCCTATACTAGTATGTGAATGAAGTATAGTTAGAATGTGTTACACGCAATGTAACTATCTTTACATTTGTATTTGAGTAGTTACTAACTAACGCTCCTACTACATCTATGCTTCACAGAATTTGTGATATTCTTTGGTTTTATCATTGTTAATTATCAGTAACTCGCTTACTTGACTTGTAGTCATTATTTCTAGTACAACTTAACTAGAAAATATAGTGATTATAATAATCATGCTTCATTAAAGTAGCATATAAAGAGATACAAACTCTTTTGTAATCTTTTATGATTATTAAATTGCTTCACTAAATGACTTCATGGAAAATTTTCAATTTTTATTCACATAACAACTGGTGAATCCCAACTTCTAAGTCTTCGATGTTGTACAATCAAACATGTACATAGTATAACAAGTGTTAAAATTATATAAATAATAAAGACGATAATGACTACTCATTATCTATTTAATCTTATCCATTATGACTATATTCTATTTCCAAAATAATAATTTTGCTTAGCATTCTTGTTGTATGTGAGTTGGGTTTGAATTCCAAGTTCACATGTAAATTACTTGAATTCTAAATTCGAGTTTTAGACTTCCTTTTGATCAGATCAAACAAGTCTCTAAGTGACTTTACTTTGAATGTTGCATAAAATATTTCTAGAAATTTTCTTTGCATTTGATCGAAGCTAAACATAGCTTAAATAGATGCCAACCAATATTGACTTACTATTTAATATTTCTTTTAGCTTTGAACATTAAAAGCTTCAACATATATCTCTATGTACTAGCTAAACGATTATATGATTTTTGAGCATTTATTAGAGAAAGGTCTTTTGGTTTAACTTTAATTAACAGACTGTATAAACAGGGAGAGAACCATTGAATGGTTGCAATAAAAGATTATCTTTTATTTGTCTTATGAGTCTAATTAATTACAAACCAATCTCAAAAAATAATTCTCATATATGTTTCACTTAATTGGGGTGGAATAAAATGTCTTATTAAATCTATGATTTGCACAATAATGAATAATTCATAATTATCATTTATACTCATTGATGAAATAGGTGGAACAAGTATATTTCAAAAAATAACAACTGAATTTATTATTCAAAAGAAATTCTAAACATGTTCATTCATCAAATAAGGAATCTAAAAACATATTTACTAGAAAAGAACTTATTAATTTCTTTCATAATGAAAATCTACTATTTCAAAATGAAAAAATTTAAATTGTTTTAAACTAAACAAAATAAATTTCTAAATTAATCTTTTCTTTATTCAATTGTTTTCATCATTTCTTCTTCGCTTTGGTTTCAATGCACCTACTCTTTTTCTCAAAAGATTTATGCATCCCTGAAAACAAGAACATATGAAAAATATTATTATTGGCATAATTTTGAATCAAGCATTCAAAAAATATTAAAGAAGAGTTTTTAAGTAAATCGAAATTACCTCGTATTTTAAAAATTGAGCATGTACTATAGCATCATCCTTTATCATGGCCCACATCTCGTATGTAGTTTCAATAACCATATATCTTTCTTTAATGTCGCCATGCATGGTCGATAACGTGCATTGACATGCCATGTGATTCGATCTCATCCATTCACCATATTTTTCATGTTCATCAAAGCTAGATGAAAAACTTGATTCCTCTGGTGGTAAATCATAGATCGCTCCATACAAGTTTTGTGTTCTGAAGACAATGTGAATCCAATCGTACCAACTTCTCATGTGGTTAAGATTAAATGGAATCATTTCCAAGAGTTTGTCAATGAGGTAGGTTTGATTTCCCAAGTTTTCAAGTATAAGATCAGGATTAAGAGGATTAACCATTGTTGCTGGAAATAATAAATAAAATATATTGAATTAAAACATATAATGAATATTAGATTTTATTTGGAAAATTAAATATGATGCATGAATGCAACATATAAAAACACATAAAAATATACTAATCCACGATAAACTATTTTGAAAAGTTAATGGACCGCCTTAGGGTAGGTCAGACTAACACCAGATTAATTTTGAGACAAATCTCAATTTCATAAGTGAAAACTTAAAAACGCATTTTTCTATTTTGACTTATGAACTACCACTAGTTTGGTCAAGATGCACTAGTCGTGCTCGAAATCCTAGATACACCTTTGGAGTGTAACCCATTATTTTCAATCAATGACTTAACTCAAGAGTGTGCCTTAGGGTCAGTCAAACTTGAAATACATCACTAATTATATTCTCATAAGAGAAGTCAACCTTGAGATAAAATAAACATATTTGGAAGCCTCTTCTTAGGGAGGCCAAAAACGGAGGCGACACGAGGCCCTTCCTATGCCTCTCGAAGTTCAACAAATAATGGAGATCATAGGACTTATTGTCATAACTCCCTCTACCACTCACTATTTTGGAAAAGTGTATTTTTCACAAAATCAATATTTTTTAATTTAGTTGTAAAAATAAATTTAACTATTTTTACCAAATGATATTCTATTAATTACTAATCCAATTAAGCAAAAAATTAAAATTGTGCCCTTAATTCTAATTCTAATTTTGCTTTAATTAAGAGAATACCATTTATGTTTTAATAATATATTTTTCATTAAAACATTAAATTAAACAACTTTAATTTTGATTTACCATCTTAACTAATTAAGACTCAATTTATTATTATATGAATTATCACATATAAACATATAACAAAAAATATAGGATGTTCCTAATAGCACGTTTCAACACAAATGTAATGCGTGCTATTTGCATACTGTGTGGGTATATGAATGGCATGTTATAATGCATGAAAAAATATTAAACATTTTAATCACATTCAAACATTTATAATAAATAAATAAAATAAAAGCGAGTATGGTAACTTTTGGGTATTTCTAGAAAAAATTACAACACTTGCAAAAATATACATGAAAAAATGTAACCTAGACTAACTAAGGCTTGATGAAGAGCACTTTGATCTTCAACCTTGAGATGTAGTCTTTTTGAGCCAATGCCACCCTTGTTCCATATCCATTTTGAATTTACAACTTTTTAATTATTTTAAACAAACTTTTAAAATAATTAAACTTAGGGTTTTAACACCCAAAAGTTTCTAAGGCCCAATTTGAATTTGGGTGATTTTATTAAAAAGATAAAATTAAACAATTTAATTTTAATAAATTAAAATTCTAGATAATTTTAATTTTGGATATCATAATTAAAACAATTCTAATTGTGGAAGATAACAATTAAAACATTTTTAATTGAGGTAAATAATCACCATTATTTCAATTAAAGAAATTACCAAATTAAAACCATTTTAATTCAATTTCTTAATTTTAATTAAATGAATAATTAAAATTATATTTATGGTAACAACACATAAAATGTTGTACCAAGGGGCGGTGGCAGGTGGGAGTGGGGCGGCTCATGGATGTGGTGCGCATGAGGCGCGGCTGGGCAGCACAGAGGCACGCGCAAGAGCAGCGGCAGGGGTGTAGGGAGGCGATGGGGCACATAGGCACAACTGCTGGGCATAGGGGCTGCAGGGGCGCTGAGCGCAAGTAGCTGCTTGGGCTCGGGCTCAGGACAGAATTTTACAACCCATAATTTTTACCCAAAAATTACAAAAATCCTATGCCCCAAATTGGCTTACACATTTCATCTATAAATTTTAAGAACAATTCATAAATCCAAAAGCACCATAATAAACAACCTTTAAGAATCTATCATCATAAAAACAAACATCCATCCATTCAAACATATATCACATATAATATAAAAATGCATATGATCCCACACAGCAATTAATAATATGTATAGATCAATGACCTACCCTGGTACCAACTGTTGGAAAATGAATTAGAGCACGCAACGAAAACTTTGTGTGGTGGGCCTGTTTAGTTGTTTTATTTTTATGAAACAACACAACAACATACAAAAAATTTCAATGATCATATAAACAATTTATATGACCAAGAAAAAAATCCAAGAACATTATCATACAATACTATTAATCATGCAACAAATATATATAAATGTATGATATATTTATATTTACAACATATAAACACAAAATATCAAGAACATGAACTTTGACCTCTTGAAGCCTATCAAGTGTCCTTGAGTCTTTTCGTATTTTTTATCGATCTTCCTATCCAAAGCTTTGAGTACTCAAACCATGATCTTCCGGAGTGTTCTCTACACCTCAAGATGTGTGTGGGCACATAGAGAACATGAGTTTGTATTTTAAGAATCACAAGTATTTCTCAACATATGAGAACATGGATTATGGTCTGAGAATGGCTAGAATAAAGAAGAAAAAGTGAGAGTTTTTGTCTGACAAAAGCTTTGAGAACTATTCTAAATTTTCTTTGTATTGTTGTGTGTTTCTATTGTATCTCCTTTTTCTCTTCTTCTTCTATATCATATATATAGAGAGATTTTGTTACATTATTGTTCTCAATAATAATAGTAATACAAACATTTTATAATAATGATGATAGGATTAGATTTTAGGTAAATGTCTAGCTTACCATATTTGAAAAAACCATTTTCAAATTGTTAAATAATTAAATAAAATAAAATAAAAGCTATACAGATACAATATCTATATAGTGGTACACGCATGGCACAATCCTTGGAGTGTGTCAGGCGTGTATTGCTATTCCCTTTTCAGGGATATTGTATTTTTCTTTTGTTTAATTATTTGACTAAATCAATCTCCCACATAATAAGGTATTTATCTTTTTAAGGAAAAGATGACAACCATATTTCAAAATTTAAATTCTAAATTCTAAATTCTAAATTCAAATTGATGATCATCATTATCATCATCTTTTAAAATTCAATAAATCAAAAACTATTTTTTTTACTTACCAATTTTATTTTCTCCCACTCAAATAAAATAATTAATTTCAAAATTTTATTTATTTATATGAAATTCGAAATTTTATATATTTAAATTAATAAATATATTTTTAAAAATTAATAATTAATTCCAAATTAATTATTCAACCTCAATTATCATATAACTACATACTTGACCCATAAAACAAAATTCTTCTAAAATTCTCAAATTACATTTATACCCATGTATCAACTCTTACCTTGATATGATGTTGATAGAACCACCAGGGGACCTATGGACCTATAATATCAAGCTCCAATAAATATTACATTATTAATCAAAGCTCTTTGATTAAATAATCATATTTATTAATCTCATGATTACTCTACTAAAAATATGAGATTGAACTCTTGATAATTATAGACATATAATTACTTAGTACTTTATTAAGAATAAAGTGTCCATTGACATAATCATTACATACAACGTTAATCCTTTATTAATTGTTCATAATTAAAAGGGAATAAAATTATTGTTTTACCCTTTTAGTTATATCTTCTTCCTAGAGTACCATTGACTTTATTAGTGAATGTTGTGTCACAACAAGTTTGCGACGTGAGCGCTCATAAGCTTTTAATTTCCAAAAGTCAACTCAATAGGGAACCATTATTCAATCTATAAGAAGGTATAGATCTCATATCCGTTAAACTATATCCCCAGCCATATACATCATTGAGTCCCTAAAACAATTGTTCTTAGCCTAATCATTCTGACACAACTTTAACGCATGAATCAAAGGATCAGATGACATATATAGGATTTCATAGTAACCTTAGGATTAAGATCATCGTGTATATGATCATCGTTTGATGTGTTTGATTAATACTATTAAATGGTGTTTAAACAAGTATTAACAAATCACATCTGGTCCAGTTCTACATACTCTCAACATGCAAAGTACCTCCACTATAGTGTTCTAGTACACTAGTAACCTGGATCTAGGTCACATGTATTCATAATACTACTGGATCGTACTAGCAGTAATTAATCTAAAGATTCCATAACTTTATTTTACTAAGAAGTATTTAAGTTTATTATCTTAATCTCGATCCTCCCATACCAATATGAGATTAAGACCACATAGATAAACTTTGGAATTTTCTGATATTCACTTAATATTATCATATAATATCAGACATATTCTATATATATATAATAATTCAATTCATTTATTTATTTCATTTAAAACATTTGTCAACTACAATTGCTTTCAGGGCACTATTCCCAATAGAGTGTTCACCTTGACACAGGTAGAGGTCGAGGCTAGTACCTCGGTAGTGACAGGTTTGCTTTCTAGTGTCAGCTCTTCATATAATGTATTGATTGACTCTAGTGCTACACATTCATTTGTTTCTAGTAAAGTGTTTGATAGATTTTGTAGGCCTAGTGAGTATTATACTGCGAGGATTGGGACTATACTTCCTACATGGGAGTTGGTAGTTTCTAGGAGATGGATTAGAGCACTGCCATTGATGGTGGATAGTAGGGAACTATCAGTAGACTTGATTGAGTTGGGTATGGATGATTTTGATATGATTTTGGGGATGGATTGGCTAGTCAGATACGAAGCCACTATAGATTGCAGGAAGAAGATGGTGACTTTTGAGCCTGAGGGTTAGGACCCTTTTGTTTTTATTGGTGTTATGCATGGACCCCGCATTCCCATGATATCAGCACTGAGGGCTAGGGACCTATTACAAGTAGGGTGTATAGGTTTTCTAGCTAGTGTGGTGGATACCACTAGAGTTACGCCAGTGGGGCCATGAGAGACTAGACTGGTAAGCGGTTCTTAGACGCGTTTCCTGAGGACTTACCAGGACTGCCGCTGCACAGGGAAATTTTGTTTATTATTGAGTTAGCGCCGGGTATAGAGCCAATGTCGATGACACTATATAGGATGGCTCTAACAAAGTTAAAGGACTTGAAGATACAATTGTAGGAGCTTCTAGACTTGGCATTTATTAGACCTAGCTTCTCTCCGTGGGGTGCTCCAGTTTTATTTGTGAAGAAGAAGGATGGGACTCTGAGAATGTGTATAGATTACAGAAGTTGAACAAGTTGACCATCAAGAACAAGTACCCCCTACCAAGGATAGATGACATGTTCGACCAGCTGGAAGGCAAGACGGTATTCTTGAAGATTGATCTTCGATCTGGTTATCACCAGCTGAGGATTAAGGACAAGGATATTCTGAAGATGCCCTTTCGTATGAGGTATGTGCATTATGAGTTCTTGGTCATGTCGTTTGGTTTGACCAACGCCCCAGCAACATTTATGGATCTGGTGAACAGGGTGTTCAAGGATTTCTTGGATGATTTTGTGATTGTCCTCATCAACGACATCTTAGTTTACTCCAGTTCAGAGGCAGAGCATGAGAAGCATCTCTGACGGGTATTACAGAGATTGAGAGAGCATCGGTTATATGCTAAATTTAAGAAGTGTGAGTTCTGGCTACCAAAAGTGACATTCGTTGGACATATTGTTAGTGGAGATGAGATTAAGGTAGATTTAGCCAAGGTAGAGGAAGTTAGGGATTGGCCAAGGAATGCCTCAAAGGTTAAAAGCTTCCTTGGACTAGCGGGATATTACAGACGCTTCATGGAAGGGTTTTCAAAGATTGCAACACTGTTGAATGAGTTGACACGGAAGAATCTGAAGTTCACATGGTCAAACAAATGTGAGGGTAGCTTCCAAGAGTTGAAGCGACGATTGATTACTGCTCCTAAGTTGAGCCTCCCTTCGGAGGGAGGGAAGTTTGTAGTGTATTGTGACGCGTCGAGACTGGGATTGGGATGCGTGTTGACGCAGAATGAGAAGGTTATGTCGTATATGTCGCGGCATTTGAAGGATTATGAATAGTGGTATCCTACCAATGATTTGGAACTAGCAGTGGTGGTATTCGCACTGAAAGTATGGCGACATTATTTGTATCGGGAGAAGTGCAAGATATACAGCGATCATAAGAGTTTGAAGTATTTCTTCACCCAGAAGGACCTAAACATGAGATAGATACGTTGGCTAAAATTGGTGAAGGACTAAGACTGTGACATCATTTACCACCCACGAAAAGCCAATGTAGTGGCAAATGCATTGAGCCAGAGGGGCCCAGGACAGTTGTATAGTTCGAAGAAGATATCGAAGGAACTAGCAGAAGAGATGGCTAGAGCAAGGATAGAGTTGGTTGTGGGCCGGTTGGCCAATATTACTCTATAGTCTACCCTCTTAGAGAGGATAATAGAGGATCAGTTGGATGATGCGCAGTTGCAAGAGGTTAGAGGGAATGTCCTAGCTGGAGTGGCTAGGGATTTTTCCATTTCAGAGACAGGTTTACTACGGTATAATGATCAGATCTGTGTTTTGATGGATATGGGGATTAGGCGAGAGATACTTGATGAGTCACATAATACACCATACTCACTCCATCCAGGCACCACAAAGATGTACCAGAATCTACGATCTTTATATTGGTGGCTTAGGATGAAGAAGGATGTGGTTGAATATGTGGCCAAGTGTTTGAACTGCCAGCAGGTAAAGGTTGAACATCAGTGACCAGCAGGGTTGTTACAGCCTTTGGGTATTCCTGAGTGGAAGTAGGAAGACATTACTATGGATTTCATGGGAGGTTTACCCAGGATGGTGGGGCAACATGACTCGATGTGGGTGATAGTAGACAGATACAGCAAGTCAGCTCACTTTCTACCAGTGAGGACGACCTACACTATAGATCATTATGCGGAGTTGTATATGAGGGAGATTGTATGTCTCCATGGGGTTCCTAAATCTATAGTATCGGATCGGGATCCCATATTTACCTCCAAGTTTTGGGGTGGTTTGCAGAAGACTGTGGGAACTCAGCTGAAGTTCAGTACAACATTTCATCCTCAGACAGACAGTCTGAGAGGACAATTCAGATTTTAGAGGACATGCTTAGAGCATGTGTGTTAGACTTTGAGGGGTTATGGAGTAAGTACCTTCCGTTGATCGAGTTTTCATACAAAAACAGTTTTCAATCAACGATTGGAGTGGATCCATATGAGATGTTATATGGAAGGAGATGTAGATCACCCATTCATTGGGATTAGATGGGATAGAGGAAGTATTTGGGACCGGAGATGGTTCAGAAGACTAATGAAGCTATTGAAAAAATCTGAGCTCAAATGCTCGTTCGCAGAGCAGACAGAAAAGCTACGCTGATCCTATGCGTAGGGTCATGGAGTTCCAGGTGGGGGACCACGTGTTTCTGGGAGTTTCACCATTACGAGGGTTGAAGAGGTTTGGGAAAAAGGGCAATTTGAGCCCTAGATTCGTAGGACCTTTTCAGATCCTGGAAAGGATCGGGCAGGTAGCCTATAGATTGGCTCTGCCACCGTCATTATCAAGGGTTCACGACGTATTCCACATCTCTATGCTTCAGAAATACATCTCAGATAAAACTCATGTATTGGGATATGAGGGTCTAGAACATCAGACAGATTTATCGTATGAGGAGCGACCAGTGCAGATCCTAGATAGGAAGGATAAAGTTTTGAGGAACAAGACAATTCCTCTAGTCAAAGTCTTATGGAGGAATAGCAAGGTTAAGGAAGCAACCTAGGAGCTTGAGTCAGCTATGTGGGATCAGTATCATGTGTTATTCAGGTAAATTTCGAGGACGAAATTCTCAGTAGGAGGGGATAGTTGTAATGACCAAAAAATGTTAATAGGGTTTACTGCCTTGATTAGTGTGTCGGGAAGGCATAATTAGATATGTATGTGATTACTTGATTTAAATGTGTGACTATGTGTCATGCATGATATATGTGATGAAATGAATATATTTATATGCATGTTTATGAGTATTGGATATTCATGTGGGCCCGTTCTTGTTTATAAGGGCATAACTATAATTTTGGCTTGTTAAGGGCATAAATGTGATTATATGAGGTAAATGATTGAGACCACATTATTATGTGGATATATATATATTTGCGGTATACGGCTCAAGGCAATCCTAGTGAGTGGATTAGTGAAATAGTCACAGTAGGGTTTAATGCTCGGCTCAGGGTGAGCCTAGGATTTTGGGAACTTAGAGAATATTTTGGGGTTTATTGAGTAACTGGTAGTAAGTTAGAAATTATTTGGGCATGTCAGGATTGAACGAGGATTTATAGGAATATTCGAGGACTTAGCAGGATGTGACATTTGAAGAAATTGCCCTTAGTGTCACTTGAGGAATTAGATAGACTTAAGGGGTAATTTGGACATTTGGCTAAGGGATATACTTAATTTTTGGGTTCTGAGACTTGAGAAAGAAATCAGAAGGAAAGGAAACCAGAGGAACCTCAGCTCACCTTTTCTCCCATTTGGTTCTCTCTGTCACTCTTGTGGTGTTGAAGACTTGAAGAAACCTTGAGGAATTCTAGACTATAGACTTGAAGGATTAACTGGCTGGGCTTGGGGATTAATCCAGGCTTGAACTATCTCAAAGGTAAGAGCTTAAACATAGTATTTTCTATTTAAATTCTATTGAATTGCTGTTAGTTTTTAGAGCTTGCATGAAAATGGATTCCAAGACTGATTTTGGGTGTAATGAATCATTTATAGGTTGGTTATGATGTTTAGCTTATAAGGATAAGAATTATGGACTTAAATATGAGTTTGGCTGATGATTGGGGTATGAATTTGGGGTTTAGGCTCGAGGAAATATGCAGGAAAAAGGGTGATTTTCTGGGTTTGGGGGCTCAGGCCGCAGCCCTATTCTTCAAGCGCCACGACCCGTGTGATTTTCTGGAAGGCCTATTTTTTTCCTAGGCGCGCTGCGACCCTGGGGGTGTAGGTCATGATCTGTGTCCTCCATCAGGGAGGGCCTTGACCTCCATCTAAGAGGTGGGTCATGGCCCTAAAGAGCATGCTGAGACCCTAAATGGAAAGGAAAGGGAAACTTAGGTTTTAGGCTCTGGGAGGCTTGGGGATTTTAGCCTAAGCGCTCGAGGTCCCAGAGGCTAGTATTTGTTTCCAAAACATTTGATTGGATTAGAATTTGATATTCATCCATTATTTCTTGTGACTAGGATTACTGTTAAGGCTCAGGACTGAGGATCGTGCTTGGGACTGATCTTTATCCATCACTCGGGACTCGAGGTAAGAAAACCGCACCCATGTGATTGTGAACGGGATTGAGATTCCCTCTAATTGAACATATGTGTGTTCTGTAACTTATATGACTGTTATGTGTAATGTAAAAGTACAGCCTAAGGGAGTCGGAGCTAATGATGAGCGTACTGAACGCAACTCAACTTAAGAGAGCTAGGATCAGCTAAATAACTAGAGGGCTCGGCCTGAGGGCACTGATACCTAAACATTTGTATTACATATTGGTTTATGTGCTTGGAAGTACATTTACCGTCGTTTAGTTTAATACTTGTGTTCTGTTGCTATTGAACAGATTGATCTTAGGTTTGCTATGTATGCTTTGTTATTACCTATGTTTGTTGAATTTATTTTTCTTGCTGGGCCTTGGCTCACAGGTGCTATGTGGTGCAGGTAAAGGCAAATGAAAACTGGACCAACCATGAGTTGGAGAGCTCTGGGGGCGGAGTGTACATCGACAGCTGCTCGACCTCCATGGCTGAGGGAATTACAGGAACTAGAGCTCTAAACTGTATTTTTCCATTTAGACTGGCTACTGCTGTATTAACTTTTGAGAGTCGTTTCCGCCTTGTAAATCTTATTTTTGGGATCCCATGTATCAAACTCTTATTTTTAATGAAAATCAATCATTTTATAATCAAAATCTTTTAACCCTAATCTGTCAGATGACTGTAGAAACACATTTTAGTTCAAACAATCTAATTAGCAGGTCTTGCACTATTTTAAAGACACAATGTAATGATCCTGGTTACCCATGGCATTACAATAGCCTTTCCCTGGGATCGTGTGCTTCATCAGGGAGTAGTATCCCCATTTTTCTCCTTTCTTCGCGCATTGGCGAAAACTGTAGAAGTACAGTATTTCGGCTGGGGATGGAGTAGGCTGGTTCTGCCTCTTGTACAATACGTATAGCTCTGCCAGCACCCGATATCCATTCGGAGATAGTAGGAAAGGATCTATGTAATGCCCCGAAATCCTTAATGTGGTTTAATGGCTGGATTAGTAGGCCGGGAGGGCCATACTTGTTTAATTATGCCATTAACTGATAATAGGCATGTTTATATGAATTATATTATAATATGATGTTAAATGCATGCATGTGGGTCCACATTTCATTCCACATGTGTTTTGGTAATTTGGCCCGTTGAGGGTGTAATTGTATATTTGTATGCATGTCGATGACCTATTATTGAGACCACATTATAATGTGGATTTGTTCGAGCTATTCGGCATGAGACGATCTTAGAATATTAATTAGCGGTCTAATCATAACAGGTTTAAGTTCGGCGCTCGAGATGAGTCTCGAGGTGATTTTAATGATTAGAGCGTTGCCGGGAATGAAAGGGTAACGAGGTATGAATAATTGGTGTTTGATAATATCGAGAATAGCGGGAATTGGAGAGTGTGAATTATGATTAACGAGATAGGTGGGAAATATCAACTTTGCCCTAGGGAGCCTTTAGAAACCTTTAATTGACCTAGGGGTATTTTGGTCTTTTCACCCCTAGGATAGATATAAGCCATTGAAGGCTGTAGAAAGAAGAGAAAAAAGAGCATAGATTGAAGCTTCTCCCATACCTATTTTCCTTCTTGTTTTCTTTGGATTTTTAAGCCATTCTTGAGGATTCAAGCTTGGGAAGTAAGCCTTGAGAGTTTGGGAGTGTGTTCCACCATTGAAGAGCATCATAATCTGAGCTTGAGGTAAGTTTCTAGCCATTAAATTCCCTGGTTTGCTCTGTTTTAGTTTTGCTTTTCAGTTGGGATTTATAGGTTGGATGATTGGTTTTGTTGGGAGTATTGGCTAAGGTTCTTATGGTTGTGATGCTTGGAGTATGTGAGGATGGTTTTTGGGTTCATTTGGCACCAAAAATGGGGTTTGGAAGCATTGGAATCGAGTTGGAATTGAAGGAGTCGAAGGAAGAGATTTCAGGGGAGTTCATGGTTGAGGGTAGCGCTACACGCCCATTAGAGGGCGCTATAGCGCTACACAGAATTTTGTTGGGCGGTTTGGGGTTCTAAGTATAGTGTTGTGGCACTATTGAGCAGCACTGTAGCACTACTCTGTTCCTCCAGAATCTCGTTTTGAGTGTTTTTAAGGGTTTTTGGCTCGGGGTTTCAATCCTTAAGGCCCGGGATCGAATCTACTCACCGTGTGGGCATGTTTCGAGGTCCCGAGAGTGGGGTTTAAGTTAAGACTCTTTTATTGTTGATTTTCATTAATGGAGGTTATAATTGGTTATGATTAGGTAACCGCTAAGGAATCAATAGGTCGATCGTTCTCAGGAGTCGTTCTTATTATATTTCTCGCTCTAACCAAAGATAAGAAAAAATGGGGGACCCTGTGTATATGACATGCATGATTGTTGTTGAGGCATGTTGGTTGATAAATGTGGACATTGATTGCATATTAAATGCTAGCGGATGTTGTTTACTTGTGTATGGTACTGATTAGTCAGGGATGGCACTGGTCGCATATCACTAACCTGAGAGTCAGAAACGGCATAAGCGTCCTAAACGCAAGGCCGATTAAAGATTAGATCTAATCGATATCAGCGTGGAATGACTCTAAGGCATTAATGATGGACCGACCCTAAGGTCAATGAAACCTATAAGCGCTTGACTAGTCTTAGCTAGTTACTCAGAGCCAGGGCCAAAGGCCTAGGTGACAGCTTGTCACATGGATAGGGAGCAGTATCCCATGGTTATGACTCTATGGTCATGAGGAAGGTTATGTTGGTGACTAGTCATCATGCACCTATCCTGTATAAGCTAGTGAAAGGTTCACTTATTTGTTAGGCCCCAGTGACTCTATCGTCACATGGCTAAAGGGAGCTAAACCCGCCTTAGTGACTTTTCCAATTGTCACTCATCTGTTTTAGACTGAAAGTCCTTAATGATTATTATGATCATTGTTGATGTTATATTCATGCTATATTGTGTTTTCTTGCTGGGCTTTGGCTCATGGGTGCTATGTGGTGCAAGAAAAGGGAAAGAAAAGCTCACCCATCCTTGAGTGGAGAGCTTAGGTGGTGATGTGTACATATGCGGCCACTTGACCACCATGGCCAAGGAGTTCTCAGAGGAACTAGGGGTTGACCCTATTTTTGCCGCTTAGGTCGGCGGGTTTGTAAATTTGAAACATTAATGACCATTTTGAGTTGTAAATAACTTGTAAAAGTTTTTGATGGGCCAATGAACAGTTCTATGTATTAAATAAAATATATATCCCTTTCCTTTTGATTGGTTTTTCACCTTAGCCTGTTAATAACACTTAGAAGCACGTTTTTAACCAAAGGACTCGAGTAGCGAGTTAAATTTCCGGTTCACCGTTCACCGTAACTGTTCTGGGGTAACCAGGGCCTTACAAGCTATGCCAAAAATCTTGAGAAAGTCAACATAGTACTGGTGCAACGGCAAGGCTACTCCTGCCTGAAGATGAGAGACACTCCAGGGCCCAAGCCCATGAATGCTCTGTTAGAAACGGTTCCTATTGCGCAGCGGAAATTGCAGTAATGGTATACAACAAAAAAAATTCATATAAACAATCTGTATATGAGGATCCTTTAATATACAATATGTTAATCAATATATAATATGAACATAAAAAAAATACGAAACGATTTACCTCTTGTAGCCTATCAAGAATCCTTGAATCTTTTCGTATGTATTTTGATCTTCATATCCTTGCTTGAGTACTCACCCCTAGATCTTTCAAGACGTTCTCTACACCTCAAGATGTGGGTGGGCACATAGAGAACAAGGATCAATTTTGTGAATCAAAAGTATTCTCAACACATGAGACTTTTGATTTCATGCTAGAGAGAATAGGTTTTCTTTTGTGAAAAAGATGATAGCTTTTTCTTCTCTATTTCAAACTTGTCAAAAACTTGTTGTTTCTTTTCTATCAAATATAATATATAGACATTATTACCATAATAATCATAATGAAGAAAAGTCAATTACCTTTTATAATAATAATGATGATGGACAAAAATGTAACATACCATTTTAAAACCCATTTTAAAATGTTTATTTAATTAATTGAAAAACCAATATCAGATACATTTGATGTGCCACACGCATAGAGCAGTCCAAGCCCTATGCATGTGGCCTATCCCTGAAAAATGGGATTTTGATTTTTCATGTGTTTTTATTTTCAATCAATCAATAATTAATTATTCAAATAAGGTATCATCATTTTTAAGGAAAAAGATAACAACTTAAATTTCAAAATTTGAATTTCCATCATCATCTTATTATTAATTAAATGAATATAATAATCAAAACCAATAGTGAATATCCATATTTATTTATTCACACTTAAATAAAATAATTGATTAAAATCAATTTCTTTTATTTCTACACAATTTCAAAATTGCACAAATGCAATAAAAAAATGTGCAACTTCAATTATCACATAATTGCACATTTATCTCGAAGAATAAATATTCTCTCAAATAGCTCATTCATAGTTTAACCCTTGTATCAACTCTTACCTTGATTAGTGTTGACAGAGCCGCCTCAGAGACCTGTGCACCAATAATTCCAAGCTCCAATAAATAAAAGATTATTAACCAAAACTCTTTGATTCAATAATCATATTTATTAATCTCATGATCGTTCCACTATAAATATGAGGCCAAACTCTTGAGAATTAAAAACATATATTTACTGAGTAATTTATTGTAACCACAAAGTGTCCATTGATATAATCATTACATACAAATTAATCCTATATTGATGATTCATAATTAAATGGGAATAAAATTACCATTATTCCCTTTTAATTATATCTTGATTCCTAGTGTACCATTGACTTTACTAGTGAAGGTTAATTCATAATCTGATTATGAATTTGACGTCAATAACCTTTTCAGTTCCAAAAGCCAATCAAAAATGGAATCATCATTCAATCTATAAGAAGGTATAGATTCCATATCTATTAAACTATGTCCCCAACCATATAACTCATTGAGTCCCCAAAACAATTGTTCTTAGCCTGATCATTCTGACAAACTGTAACGCATGAATCAAAGGATCAAGTAACATATATAGGAGTTCATAGTAACTTCAGGATTAAGATCAGTTTGTATATGATCATCAATTGATGTGTTTTATAATACTATGAAACGTATTTAAACGAGTATTATTAAAACACATTTGGTCCAGTTCTACATACTCTCAGCATGCAAAGTACCTCCACTAAAGTGTCCCACTACACTAGCAACCTGGATTTAGGTCACATGTATTCATAATACTAGTGGACCGTACTAGCAGTATTAATCTAAAGATTCCATAACTTTATTTTACTGCAAACTATTTAAGTTCATTATCTCAATCTCGATCATCTCATACCAATATGAGGTTGAGACTACAAAGATGAACTTGGGAATTTTCTGATATTTACTTAATATTATAAGTAATAATATAGTAAATAAGCTACATATATACAATAATTCAATTCATTTATTTATTTCATTAAAACCAGTGTCTACTACAATTGCTTTTAGGGCACAATTCCCAACAATCTCTCACTTGCCCTAAAGCAAATGAGGCATTTCCCTTAACCCCATGCTTCTTACATGACCGTGAAAAGATTTAATAGATAAAGTCTTTGTGAACGAATCTGCAAGATTATCCTCGGAGGCAATCTTCAAGATAGCAACATCTCCTCTGTTGACTATCTCTCAGATTAAGTGATATTTCCTCTCGATGTGCTTTCCCCTCTTATGACTTCTGGGTTCCTTTGAATTAGCTACTGCCCCACTGCTATCACAGTATAGAACAAGTCACTACAAGAAAAAATGCTTTTAATAAGACCAAAAATGTGTTATCAAAACATACCATAACACTTTTTGATGTGTTAAGACCGACTATGTTATCGTAGGTTAGGCTACTTTACATAACACTTTATCATTGTTATACAGATGTGTTATTATACTGTCAACGATAACACACTTTCAGTGTTATTTTAATAAATAGATAAGTGTTTAATTATATTATTTATAGTCAATTATATAACACATTCCAATACTTATAAATTTCTGTTATACTACACTTTAGTATAACACATTATTTGTGTTATATAATGAAGTTTGCATAACAAAATTCTTTACTTATAAAAAGTGTTATTGTAATAGATATTATAACACATTTTTCATATTATTTTAATATTTAGATAAGTTTAAGTTCTCATTATATATTCATTTATATAACACTAATTTATTCTATTACATTTTAATTTTTTTTATATAATTAAAATTAGCTTTCTAATATATACTAGCATCATCAAATGAACTTGATTTTCAAATAACAAAAAGTACAAACATTCAACATTGTATTAACAATCCACAAATTAGTTTAAAACATTCAACACTGTCATCAACAACAAAATGTTCTTAAAATATTCAAGTAGTCTTAAATATTCAACATATTGAAAAGTTACTACTTTCAGCACAAAATATTCTACAACTGCCCAACACAAATCCTTCAAAATTAAGTATCCTTTTCTATTTCGCTTGTCACATCTGCAAAATAAACAAAGAAATATTTTATTGTTATTATCTAGCATCACAAATTACTTCAAGAAAAATGTTATGGAAATTATATCCAAGAGAGGACACCACATACAAAATAATGAATTCACAACTACACCAAAGCAAACAAAGAAACCAAACACTAAATTATAAGGCATTGGTTCTTTTTTGAGTATGAAAATGTACCTCTTGGAATAACTTTTTTAGAAGGCCATGCAACTGTGGAACCAACTGCTTCTTGTATTGTAAGCATCGCATTATTAGGACAAAAGAAGTAAGATTCTGGTACAATATCAGCATCAACCCATACTCACATAAAATCTGGTCCAAGAGGCTTTCCATGTACAGCTAACTTTGGATCACTAGAATCCCAATGACCTTCAGCAACAATTACATCTGCCCAGTCAAGCAAGTAGCAAGCACTCTTCCCTTCTATAAAGTTATGTCTTTTTTCTAGTGCAATACTCTACCAAATTGATTTTAAAGACAATATATTAGTTTTTGTATTTGTTCTTCTAAAATGAATCATTAAAACAATAACAACTTTGATAATTTACCTTAGGGGAATGAATATTGTTTGACTGCGGTACATTGCGAGACTGTCCTTTGCTTGGTGTCGCTTTACCACCAACCTAAATATAAAACCAAGATAAGTTTCATTAGAAGAAAAGAAAACTAAGGTTTATAAGTGCAAGATAGAATTACCACCAAGTGTTCTTTAAGTAGATTCATCATTTCAGTCATTTTGAGCTTCATATTCTGTTGCTCTTCTTCTAACTTGGAGATCTTGCTATTACACATATTAACAATAGTTAGCTTCGAACTTGTTATGCCTCTTCCATGTCCTATTAAACGACCAGATTTTGGGTTACCAAACAATTTTGTAAAGGCATCCTCATCAGCATTGTCTGTAGTTCCAAATTTTGGGTCTTCAAGGAGAATCTCATTCAATGAACCTTGCATATAAATTAGTATAACTAATGTATGAATTATGGAAAATAAATAAAAATTCACATAAATTAAATGACTAATACTCACAAAAATATTAGATGCCGTTAGGTTTACAGGTTCACCATTCTTCTTGGTATGGGCTCTCCGAAAAGCATCGATTCTAGATATTTTAACATCCTCATTTTCTTTTTTTCTACACAATACAACAATAGAGATTACAAAATAGAGACTACAATAATGGAAGCAAAAATACAAACAATATAAAACTTAATTATTACCATATCATCGATTGTTTGAGCATATCCTCTTCGACTTAAGGTGTGTGGAACAACTTTCTTTCTTCTCTCTTGGTATTTGGCCCTTATATCCTATTTAATAAATAAGTAAAAGAGGCATAACAGTATTTAATTTAACACCAATAGAGATAAAAGAGGCAGCAACATCACTTCTTACATCATATTTCTTACCAAATGTTTTTTACTAATTTTTTTGGCAACAAATGCTCTCCATTCTACATCACTTTTTATGCAATCCGGCTTTAAGGCTAGTCGTTCACTCTCATTTTTTGCATTGATAATATCCTTTACAAGTCTAGATTTCCCAGATCTCCATAGTTCTGCCATCATTTCAAAGCACATATTTTTTTGCCAATCATCATGTAAGTCATATTGTGCCTACAATAGAATATAGAATAATATATTATATGTTTAAGTGTAGAGCTAAATATATAAAAAAAAATACAGTCATAAAACTTGTAATTCTACCTGAATAGATGCCCAAAGAACATCTCTCATGAGTGGTGAAACTTTCCTCCAATTTGAAATAGTGTAAGGAACAACCTCTCGCACAAGAGCGCCCACAAAAGAAGAAAATTGCACTGAGTTAATACCAACTGGTTTCCCTTTTTCATTCCAATTTATTATCCTTAAGTCATTGTTCCTCTTGGTAAGATTTTCCAATAGAGTTTTTCCCCTTGTCTTCTTGGCTAAGTTCATTACATTCGCATCTACATCTTGAGGTATTTCTTCAATCTCAGTTTGATTTGCCTCATCAGTTGTTTTTTGTAATCTAACAGATTTTCTAAGAGGTTGTTCAAGTTCTACCTCAGCAACTTCTTCACATTCTGCAGGAGCCACTTCTTCACATTCTGCAGCAGCCCCTTCTTCAAATTTTGCACCAACCCTTTCCTCATCAACTATCTCTTCATGTTCCTCCCTTACACCCTTTTCACAAACACTATCAACTACCTTATATACTTCATAATTAAGAGATCTTCTAGTTTTTGAACTTCCAAGTGACATCTCCATGTCTTCCACATCAGTATTTGGATTTGGCTCTATATTATAGACCCTACGACGAGTTGTTGCTCTAGTACTAAGAGCGAGTGGTGAGTCAATTACAACTCTAACAGGTGCAGAAAACCTACGAAGAGCACTCTTTTTCTTTAAAACAGGGCTTCCAAGCAACGTATCGTCCCATTCAGCTTGAGTCTTCAATGATGCTTTTCTCTTTTTGGCCACAAAATTGCATAAAGAACCTGGACAAAGATTTTTTTTTGGAGATCTTCGTAATGTACTCATTTTTCAAGTTGAAATTGCTGCAATATAAAAAGAAAGATAACATAAGAATATAAATCAGAAATGCAGATCATCAAAGAGTAATAAACATACACCAAAACCATAAAACCAGAATTGTTTCATTCAAAGTAATTAACATGCATGTCTGGTCATTTGAGCTACCCTTGCTTGTGTGCTTTTCATTGAGGTTCTGAATATCATAGAAACAGAATTTGTACCCATAACACTTTGTTAATTTTTAAATTAATTTTTTAATATCATAGAAACAGAATCTGTACCCAGAATTTGTACATTTTGTTAATTTTTTAAATTAATTTGCCAAATTGGTAAATGATTTTTCATTTGTAATTAGTTTGTTCTAAGATCTCTTTCTCATGGTTTATGGTATAGACAATATTGTGTTGGGTCCTTGATGTTCACTTTAATCCATAATGTTTTGTCTTGTGTTTGTGATATTTTAGTTTAACTTTTAAGCCTTGAATAAGGACCTATTATTTATTTGTGGCATTTAATTCTACAGTGGCATTTAAGCCTTGATTCTCTTAAAATATAATTTAAAAATTTATGGTAGCATCCCACTTGGTTTTGCACTAAGGAATAATTTTGGCTGGTTATATATTAGTATAACTTGTTTTTATCTTTGATTATACATATAATTGTTATTTGAGTTATTTTTCATCAATATTTATGGCTGAAAAATCTAATCTATACATATGGAAACAATGAAAACAATATGACTAAATGAAAAATCTAATCTGTACATATAATAAAAAATCTAATCTATACATATAAAAGCTTACCTAACCATCTATCAATACCAAGTAAGAAAATTCAAACAACACACAATAAGTTTTCTTCCTTATATCACCGCAACACACAAACAAATTTTCCAGAACCTACTTCTCTAATACACACAAGTTTTCAACATTCCGTTATCACCGCAGCATACAATTTTAATCTCATAACCTACTTCTCTATGAATGAATATATAAGATATTCAAACTCCTCTAACATTTGTATGATATTAATAAAAGAGTTAAGAGAACATACTTCCGTACCTCTTGCTATTAATAATCAAGTTAATTAACTTTGCAATGCTCCTTTCCAATTCGATCCACAACCAAAAGAATATAATCAATACCTAAAAGATTAATACAATATTAAAATTAAATGATACAATAAAACCATAAAATTCATGAAATTACTTGTTACGAGTCTTAAAATCATAAACTATATTCATTAATGGTTCAAACTTAACATAAAGAAACATATTCCAACTCAAATGTCCAAAAAAATCATCATTTTCATAATCACCATCATTTCCGCTCATTCTATCTTAAATTCAGCTACTAAAATACTAAAATAAACATTATTTCAGCAACTTAATACTAATAACAATGCTGCTCTACTAAATTATGGTAGCCAAATAATTTAGTTGCTAATTCTAAAATAATAAGACTAATTAATTCTACTACCAAAATTATTAGTAGCTAATTTATTATTTTAGCTACCCATTTTCTTTTGGTAGCAAAGAAAAAACATTTACCTACTAATTTTTTGGTAGCTAAAAATAAAGTTTCAATCATTTTATTTTGCAAAATTTAGCTACTAATGATTGGTTTAAATTTTCAGAGGATGACACAGATGAATAAAATTAAAAGTAAGCTTATACACAGATGATTAGTTTATACAACATTTTACAGAATATTTTCTTGAATCCAATATATTTAATTCAAAACAACCAATGAATAAAATTAAAAGATAAGCTCCCATTGAAAAGCTCCTCAATCTACACCTATTAGCAATCATAATCAGTTTCAACAAATTCATAACCTCACAGTAGAAAGGCAAAAATTAATATTCTATATTCATATATATGTATATTTAAATTTAATGAAATCATCTTTCAATACTCAAAAATTACACTTGTGGTTTAGGTTTACTAATAAACAAGATAAATGGTACAAATCTAAGTATAAATGGTTGATATTATGACTTATCATTTAGAACTTATTAGGATAACAAAGTCCAACAATCCACTTATTAACAATGAAATATTAACCAATCCAAACTTTACCACCTTAGCTCATTTAGAATTTTTTTATATTAAAAAAAATCTAAAGTCAGGAATAATACTGATTTATTGCTAGAGTCAATAACTTCTATTTCCCTACCAATCACTCTATATAGCCAAAACTAATATTAATACATGATTTATCTTATTTAGATCAACCATGACCAAGTTATGCAAGCTTGCAACAAAAGAATATGAATATGGTTCTTTTATCTGTATTCTGGACAAGTAAGTTTGAATATGGCTCTTTTATCTTGGATAAAAAAATTGGTTCTGTTTTTCAAAGTTTGTTCTTTAATATGGTGAGAAGATAATATGCTTGTTCAAAACTTGGAACTTTGTATGGACACGTATATGTTTGTGTTCACATCTATACATGTACACATGTTGGTTTGTTGGAGTTTTCACAGTTCTTCTTGCGTTTTATTTATTTATTTGAACTTTTAGATTAATATGAGAGGATTTGTTGTGTAAATTAGCCTGGATGGAAATTCCCTAAAAGTGGCTGAATTATTGTTCAAGAATGGATTCAAAGCGGCTTATGCAATCAAAGATGGAATTGCAGGCAAAAAGGGGTGGATGGTAAGCTTCCTAACTTTTATGTTATCTTGAAAGATTCTTCCTAACTGTTTCACACATAGAGATTTAGTGATTGGGACAGCTTTGCATTGTTATTTTGAAAGATTAAATCAAATCTCATATGAATGCGGAATAAAATTGTATAGGATAGGATCATCACAAATTTAAGGCCAAAAATATATTTACCTCCAGTCATTAATATACTCACACAATGCACACAATGCTTATATGTGCAAAAATAAAAGCAAATGATAGTTAATATTAAACCTTCTTGGGTATATAATCTAGAGAGCATAGAATACAGCTTAAAAAGCTACTTTCTTGGGTATATAATCTAGAGAGCATAGAATACAAGTTTCAAGATAAGTTACAAAAGTAGAGTCAAGAAACAAATAGTAAACAAAAAAAAGTGAGTGAAAGACACCCACTATATATATATATATAGAAAAATTAACATACAAGGATTATATTACAAAAGATTATGGAAATCAGCAAAATAATAATGGGCATTGAACATTCAATTTTGAATGAGTTCTAGAAGTTGAAAATTTGGATGAGAAAGTCAGAGCAATGATCATCTAAGAGAAAGAGGAGGAAACTATAATCTAAAATACAAATACTAATTAATAATCTCATTCTCTCTAAGTTCTCAAGATCACTCAAACAAAATACACAACTCAACAACAAAACATAAACTGATTTTCATCCCAATCCAAGTTCCTCTACCAGAACCAACAAACGAAAGATATCATACATTTCTCTAATATTGGGGCAGAATTAGATACTATATGACCAAACCAAAAAAACACTCAATATTGATAACCTTATACTAACAAGTATATGCTCCTTTCTGCCTCAATTCAATATATGACATATCATATTTGACAACCACTGTCTTTTTTGGCTGGTAAACTTTGATAACTTTATACTAACAAGAATGTATCTTCTTATCTCTTCTATATACTAATGTAAACTTTTTAAGCTGGTGACAACCACTGTCTCAAGCGTGCATACCACTGTCTCTAACCACTGTCTCAAGCATGCATGCCACTGTCTCTAACCGCTATGAATTTAAGCTCATTTTGACAATATAGCTAAGACTGTGTTTAGGCAGAATACCAAAAAGGATAAGTAATTTGCAAGCTATGAGTGCTAATAGAAGTTTGGCTCAAAAGGAGACTGAATATATACACATTGCATCTTTTTGTGTCAACATATTTCTTTTAATTTTAACAAGATTGAAATAGAAAGTTAGCAAAAACAAAAGGACAAACCCTATTGAGTCTTCTGAATGCTCTAAAGCCTACCTCAACTCTGCCATTCGCTTCTTTCGTAGCTCCTCAAACCAAGCCCTGAAGTGAAATTGCAACAAAATGAACATAAAAAACGGAGGCATTTTGCCAAGAATTTAACCAGATAAAACTCCACTCTAATCATATCCCAGAAAGACAAAACACATAAAACTCAACCAAAAACGTTTTAAAGTCAAAGCAGGGGAAAGGGAGTGCTTTAGGTCTTCTTGAAATGAGACTGATAGACTGAGGCTCGGATTGAAAAAACCCCAGCAATATGCAAAATCAAAAATTAATTTTGAAAACCACAGATTTTATAGATTCTATGAGATTCAAGCTGATAAATCTAACATCTACAACTAAATACTTACCTGGCTTTCCAAGACCGAAGAGAAGAACGAATCCGAGAAGCCCAATGACTGGAAACGATTGACAGAGAGATAGAGAAAGACGAGAGAGAGAGAGAGAGAGAGAGAGAGAGAGAGAGAGAGGAGATTTGAGGGATGGAGGAGATTTGAGAGAGTGAGGAGTTCGGAGACCGTACCAAGCCGAAGAAATGGGTCTCTTCTTTGTGTCTAAATGTTGAAGGAAATAGGTCTCTGTTCTTTGTTGAAGAAATGTTGAAGGAAATGAAAAAAAAAAAAAAAAGCTAAGTGGTGGGATGACTAAATATTACCGCCCTTTTTTCATTAAGTTGCCCAATATAATACTTTTTTATTAGTATTATATTCATGTGTTATGGAAAGGGTTATTTGGTGTAGTGAGTGGTTGATCCATGCCTGGAACAACTTCCAGATCAATATATAACTTCTTGAGCCACACAGCCTCTTTAGCTGCTTCACAAGCCGCTATGTGTTCGGCTTCCATGGTGGAGTCTGCAATGTTGGATTGTTTAATACTTCTCCAAACTACAACACCTCCTCCAAGTGTGAAAATTGATCTAGATGTTGACTTTCAACTATCTTTGTCTAATTGAAAATTAGAATCAGTATATCCAATGGGGTTTAGGTCTCCATCTGAATACACAAGCATGTAATCTTTAGTATGTCTGAGATACTTGAGAATGTTCTTTACTACTGTCCAATGACTCAATCTAGGATTGGATTGATAATGGCTAACTATCCCTACTGCATAACAGATGTCAGGTCTAGTGCATAACATTGCATACATTAGACTGCCTACTGCAGAAGCATAGGGATACTGTCTTATGTCCTCCTCTTCTTGAAGTGTTTGTGGACATTGTTCTTTAGACAATTTAACTCCTGACCGGGTAGGCATAGTGCCCTTCTTGGAGTTTGGCATGCCAAAGTGTTCTAGCACTTTATCAATATAAGTTGCTTGAGACAGTGCCAAATTTTTGTTCTTTCGATCTCTACAGATCTGAATTCCCAAAACATATTTGGCTTCTCCCAAATCTTTCATTTGAAATTGCTCAGCTAACCATTTCTTTACTTTTGATAAATTTTCTATGTCATTCCCAACGAGAAGAATATCATCAACGTAAAGAACGAGGAATACTACAATCTTATCTTTGATTTGTTTATAAACATGAGGTTCATCAACGTTTTGTTCAAAAATAAACGTTTTAATTGTTTCACCAAATCTAAGATTCCAAGATCTCGAAGCTTGTTTAAGTCCATAAATAGACTTAAGAAACTTGCAAACTTTTTGCTCTTGACTTTTAACTTCAAACCCTTCTGGTTGGGACATGTAAATTGTTTCGTCAAGATATCCATTCAGAAAAGTTGTTTTAACGTTCATTTGCAAAATCTCATAATCCATGCATGCAGCTATGGATAAGAGTATGCGGATAGATTTGAGCATGGCCACAGGTGAAAAAGTTTCTTCATAATCAACTCATTCTTTCTGTGTGCAGCCCTTTACTACTAGCCTTGCTTTGAAAGTCTCTACTTTTCCATCTGCTCATCTTTTCTTCTTGAATATCCATTTGCAACCAATAGGTTTAACATTTTCAGGTGGATGTTCAAGAGTCCAGACAGAATTGGAATACATCGATTCCATTTCAAGGTCCATGGCGTTTTTCCATTTTTCTTTGTCAGAATCTTCCATTGCATCTCTATATGTCAATGGATCATCTTTGTTTATGTCAAACACAAGCATCTGAACTTCATGTTTATAGCGTACGAGTTGTTTACCAACCCTCCCACTACGATGAAGCTCTCTATTGTTATGACTAGAACTGGCAATACCCTCGGGTCATTTACCTCTTGCCATTGCTGGTGATTGGTCTTGTTTATTTGAGACCATTTCCTCAAGTATAACTTTACTTTGAGGTTTGTGGTTATTTATATAGTCATGCTCCAGAAAAGTAGCATTTGTAGATACAAATGTTTTGTTATCTTTAGGACTATAAAATATACCACCTTTTGTTTCTTTGAAATATCCTACAAACATGCACACTTCAGTGCATGATTCTAACTTCCCAGTCTTTCCTCTAAGCACGTGTGCAGGACAACCCCATATACGAAAATGGTGTAAACTAGGTTTAGTACCATTCCATAATTCCAATGGTGTTTCCTTAATATAATTAAATGGAACAACATTGAGTATGTATAGAGCACGTTTTATTGCATAACCGCAGAATGTCAAAGGCAATGATGAGTAACTCATCATCAATCTAACCATATCTAATAAGGTTCTGTTCCGTCTTTCTGAAACACCATTTTGTTGAGGTGTTCCAGGTGCAGCGAGTTGGGATTGAATTCCATGCTCACGCAAATGGTCCTCAAATTCATAATCTAAGTACTCTCCACCTCGATCCGATCAAAGTACTTTTAGTGATTTACCTAATTGCTTTTCAGCTTTTGCTTGGAATTCCCTAAACTTATCATAGGTTTCAAATTTCCTTTGCATTCAGTACAAGTAACCATATCTTGAATAGTCGTCAATGAAAGTGACGAAATATTCATAACCTCCTCTAGCTTGGACATTTAGTGGACCACAAATGTTCGTATGTACAAGTTGAAGTGGTTCTGTGGCTCTTGAACCTTTAGTAGAGAAAGGTCTTTTGGTCATTTTGCCTTCTAGGCGGGATTCACAGACTGGGAGAGAACCAATAGATAGTTCTCTTAAAGAACCATCCTTTGTTAGTCTGTCAATTTTGTCTAGACCAATATGTCCCAATCTCAAATGCCACAGATATGTTTCACTATCAGAATCTGTCTTTTGTCTTTTAATAGATCTAGGATTTGCAATTTTAAATAATTCAAAATTACAAACATGCTCGACGCTGGGCTCTATCTTGTAAAGTCCACCTTTAGACTTTGCAGAACAAATGTCAAAACCATATTTTGAAATAACAATCGAATTATTATTAAAATAAATATTAAAACCTTGTTCATGCAATTTTGATTAGGAAATTAAATTTCTAGTAAATCCAGAAATAAAATAAACATTGTCCAACACAATAAATTTATTATTATCAAAATCTAGGCGAACTTTTCCAACTTCAGCTGCCAAGATCTCCTGACCACTTCCAACTCTCATGTTCACTTCTCCATGAGCGAGCTTCCTTGAAGTACTAACAGTCTGCGAAGAAAAACAAACATGGTTAGTGGCTCCAAAATATCCTATCCAGGATGATAAATCACTTTCCACTAAGCAAGATTCTAAAACAAGCAAATCAAATTTACCCTTCTTTTTGTCTTTCAGTTCAGCCAGTGTAAAGAAACGATAATTCTGCATTTCTTACTTTTATTATTTTAAAATCAATAGACATATTACATGCTTTATTTTTCTTAAAATTTCTAAGTTGATTAAATTTCTCAAAACATTATTTTATTTTATAAAATTATTTTATTTTAGCTCAAAAATAAAATATGTGACAAATTTCATTCATTAATCTCAAATTACAAAGAATTAACCAAAAAGCTTGGATTTAATTAAAATGCCTATTTTTTAATATGTTTCTTTAGAAAAATAAATTTTATCATTGTGTTACATAAATGATGTGAAAAATATATTTTTTTAAGTGTGGAAAATATATTTTTATTTAAATTATTTAAGACTTAGTTTATGTAACAAAAATCCATATGTGACAATTAAATAACAATTTTTAACCTTTTTAAAACAAACTTTCAGCCACCATTTATTTTCTTCAAAAATCACAAATAAATAGAATCTAAATATTTTTCTCAATCAAAACAAAGGAAAAATCATAACTTATCAAAATATGCATTCATACCATTAAAAATACAATTTTTCAATATTACCATAACTTAGGAAAAATAATTTGTTCCAAAAACTCATCACATTCATTCTAGTGAAACTCACTTCATATTTTCTTACAAAAATTCCAGCAACTATTTTTATCATTAAAAATCACCATATTCAATTTAAAAGCTCATATTTTCACAAAAATTCAATAAAAATTCTGTAGGTAATTATTTGAGTAAAATATCATTTTAATGAGACTTAAAATCCTCTTTTTAATTTCATATAATTAACATAACATCAAGGACATTACTTATGCATGCAAATCATCTTTTTATCAACGTTTACCCAATTATTTACAAGAAAACAGCAAGCTTAATTCCTCATGAAACTCATCTTTTATCCCAAAATTTCACATAAAATCATACATGTCCAAAATCTCATCATACTCTTATTATATACATGATTCTAATATTACTAACATATTCACATGAAATCTTATAAAACCATTTTTTTCTATTCCATTGAATCTACACATGAAATCCAACAACAACAACCATGGCAATAGCATACATAAATTCATAACACCATATCTCATTAACATGCCTTTACAAAAACCCTAACATAATTATTATCATATTTTTCTAAAATCATCATTTACCATTTACATAAATCAAAGATTACAAAGATAACCATAGCAATATAAACACAACATATATCCTCATTATAAACCCTATCAAATCCATTCCCTCAATCATACCCATGAACCTTTTTAAAAAAAATCATATTCTCAAAAATATACAAATCATAATCATCAATCCTACAATAATCAACCATTAGCATCACCATCAAAAACCTCAAAGATAAACCCATCAAAACCAATATATAGGCTAAGAAAGACCATTACCTCTCTTGATTGTAAAATCAAGAACACTTTAGCAAGAAAACCTTGTCACCTATAGAGGATTTCCAAACACCATATACCCAAAGAAAGAAACCACAAAATTAACCTTAGATTAGAGAAGAGGAGAAGATCCAAATGCACATATGTGAAACACTAGTTGATAGATTCTTACCTAGGGTTCGAAACCCTCTTCTTCTTCTCCTTCTCTTTCTTTTCTTCTTCTTCTCTAGAAAATATGGCAGCCCTTGCTTTCCCTCTCTCTAGCTCGCCTCCCTCTCTCTCTCTCTCCTCTCTAGGTCACGGCCAAATGGCCTAATCTCTTCTTAATCCCCTTTTTAAATTCTCATTCCCATAAAGCCACTATCAAGAGGAAATGGTAAGTTTCCTTTCTTCCTCATTTTCCTTTAATTCCCTTTCATTTTTCTTTTATTATAATAGATATAAAATAATAAAGGGTGATCACATTCCTATCCCAAAATAACTAGTGTCTTCAAATTTTGACTTTATTACTTAAAAAGAAATAATCCTTTTCCCACTACACACCACACACTACACGTCCACACTAGCCATTTCCTTTATTTTTTTTTTTATTATTATTAACTAAAATAAATCCCATAAAGGAAAGAGTGTGTAGAAAATCTACACATGTGCACCTCCTTACCATGTACTAGCACACACTAAAACACTAGAGTGCATTACTATCTACCATGCACCTTAGTGCATTCAACCATAACTCACATAATTACCTCAATTGTCACATTTATTTAAAATGTAACACTAATAGTAAAATAGCACATGTTACACACTATTCACTTATTAAATTAATTAACCAAACAAACAATTAACAAATTTAAATTCCAAAGATTATACCAAACAATTCTAACAATTAAATAAAATAATAAACAATCAAATAAAACAAATAATCAACTAAATAAAATAACAACACTTAAATAAAACAATTCATCACACTTAACATTTAAATAAAATAAATCACAAAAATTTAAATAATCTAAAAAAAAATTTGATGCACTACAGCCAGGTACTTAGAACAATTCCTTTTCTAATGACCATCAACTCCACAATGAAATCATTCTCCTTTCGGTGCCTTCTTTTTGGAGTTCTTTGCAGAATTATTCTTCTTGGAAGACTTGTTGGTCTTGTAACGTCCTGCGTTTCGAGTACCTTTAAACGACTCGGGTCGGGATTTTTTTTCCCCGAGTTAATAATATTATATTTTTTTGGAATTTATTTCCATGAGTTATTGCTAGCCAAATTATGAATGTTGTGATTTAAAATTCAAGATAAGACTTTCAGTCTTGGACCGACACGAAAACCCTAATCGAGTAAAAATCTCGAAAAATAAAATGAAAAATTATGGAAAATATATTTTGGGCATAAAATACATTCACAAAAATTAAAGTTTGGTCAAAAATAATAAACCTAAGAGAAAATGGAAAATTTAGGGGCATTTTGTGTTAATACTTAATTTTATCGAAATGGGGAATTTTATTCCATGAATGGACCTTAGGTTAAATTTTATTGTGTGATTAATTAAATTAAATTTGAGAGACATTTAATTTAATTATTATTTGCCAATTTTTGTTTTTAAAACTTAATAAGAGTGAAAAAGGTTATCGAAAGTCAATTTGGATTTTTCTTCTTAGGAAATATTGATTCACCTTTATAAAAAAAAATATAAATGCATATATAGGAAGAGGTGGCCGGACATGTCAGGTTTTAAATGGTGTGAACAAAATTAATTAAGTTTTAAATCTCACTTTAAATATTAGGGATAAGGGCAAGTGGATAGTAAAAATACTCAAGTGTTTTTGGATATTTTAGAGTAGTCTAAACCCTTCTAACCCCCCAAATCCGACCCTCTCTCTCTCTCACACAATCACTCTCATCTTATTTGAAAACTCTCTATCAAGTTTTCTCTCCATCTTCAACCTCAAAAACACTAAGAAGGCTTGGAAGCAAAGCCTTGGTCTAGAAAGGGTTTCCCTAAGTTACAGTATCAAAAAACTAGACGCTTGTAAAGTTTTAACCATAGATTTTTCAATAGCTTATTATATATGTTGTTGGAGGAGTTGGTTAAGGTTTTGAAAGGGTTTTGAAGGAGCCAAAGTTAATAGGAAGATCCAAACCTTAAGCAAGAACAACAAGAGGTAAAAAGTTTACTTATATGGTTGTTATTGTATGGTTTTTAGTTTTAAGCATTAATTTGTATAGTTAATGCTTAAAGTTTCTTATTGGTGATGTAATAAGATTACGGTAGTTGATTTATAATATTTATGATGCTTGTGTGTTGATTTTTGAAAATAGGGACCAAAACCCCAATGGTTTTGTAGGAAACCCTAAAACAAAATACATGTTTTGAGCTGTGACTTCCAAGGAGTCCAGCATCAACTGTATATTGATTTTGTAAAATTTAATTATACTGTGATGTTTTTGAGATTGAGTACATAAAATTGAGATTTTTAAACACTCAAAAATGTTTAAAAATGAGTGAGTTATGCTATTTCAAAGTTTAGGTAAAAAACTATTTTTTTCGTATTCTTAATTTCGGGACCAAGTTTGGACAGCCACTGTATAGGGAAAATGAACCCATTTTTTTCTAAAATTTAGTGGACATATTAACGCGTAACCTAGTATTCCACTGTAATATTTGATAAGAAAATACTGAACGGTTTGAAAGTTATTAAGTGTCAAAGTTTGGAAAAAATAAGGACTTGAAAATAAGGTCATGTTTACCTCATTGTTGGAAAATAATTTGACCAATAAAAAATGCTCATTTTGACCTAAGATTTTACAAAGACCTAAAAGGCATACCAAAAATGGAATTGGGAAATTTTGGTAACAATTGGGTAAGTAAATTTCAAGTTATGAACTAACAAAGTATGTAGTTAAAAATGTGAAAATAGAGTTTTCACACTTAGTGCAAAAATGAGATTTCGTAACTTAAGATAAAAAGTAAATTTTTTCTTATTGCAAGATAAAAACTTGGCAAGTCTTGAAAACATATTTTGACCTAAAATACCACTTTGAGTTTAGTGGGAACTATTTTTATTCTTTCTAAAAATAAAAGAATTTATTTATTAATAAATTAAAAGAAGGTTTAAAACCCTATATTTATAGAAAATAATTGAGTGAATTATTTTTTTAGTAAGTAAACTTGATTAATTGACTTCGGAAAGAATAACTAGTCAAGATGAGAAATTTTTAACAATTTTCCTAATTAAGACAAATTACACAATTTTCTTAAAACGGTTTTTAGAGATTAAAACCTTAAGAAAAATAAAAGGAAAATTAAGAGTTTATTTTCTTTAAAAATAATTAAGGAATTTAATTAGTATTTTCGGGATATAATACTGGCTAAAATATTTTATATATTTTATCGACTGTTGAAAGTACGGGTTAATAGCAGAACTTTTAAAGAAAAAGACTTTTAGCAGATTGTGGGAAAATACTATTGTGATACCCGAGCCTAGGTATCGAGACCATAGGATAGGTCTCCCCGAGACTTAGGGTTTAGTCTCAAATATTTTTGTATGAATTTCCTTAATGGGTTTAAAACCAAATAAGGATCATTTATCCTTACAAATGATTTTTATTAAAATGACCAAACTGCCCAAAATAATAATAATAAATTATGAGTTCCATAATTAATCCCAGAATACTGTATGAATAACTACAGTATTGGCTAGCCCAACTGGACTGAACGTTAGAAGGTGAAATCCTGCTGAGAGCTAAGGACTCCAAGTAAGTCAACTTATATTGTGTGGCTGCAACATGAAATGACTATTGTATTGTATGTTGGTATATGGACACATGCACATATATACACGGTCGTAGAAAGTTGCTTAGATATGTTAGTCTAGTGAGTGCTGATTTAGAAAATATGAACGGTAGATATCCGTCATATCCTAGACGGCTGATCCTCGTCACACTGCTTGATTTTATTATGTCCGGTTCATTACCGCGACGAGTGGCCAAGAGGTGAGGATTGCTGGTTAAACCTAGGGGCGCCAAAATGAGTGGGACCTAGGGGCCCTCATGCTTACTTAATTAGTGAACAGTTAGAACCCAAGCAAGTGCTCTGATAAGTTATTCCCGGAAAGCAGCCGTGAATATTGGCCATTCAGTGAGAGTGCCTAGAGATACTAGGGGTTGCCAAGTTTGAGTGAAGCTGAACACCCTAGGGGCAACTGCTCACCAGCACCACTAATTAACATAGAAGTCTCTGTAGAACCGTGTAAATTCGATTACACTCTTGGATATGTAGTGATGCCCTAGGTAACTTGATGGTTACCCTTGTGAAGGATTTACTCTTGGATAAGTAGCGATGCCCTAGATAAAATGATGGTTACCCTTGATGGGGATATTTATTGGCTAGATCTTAGTGTTGAGACTCGGTTCTCTCTTACATATTAGCATTTATGCTGGAGGGCGTGTTACGCCCGAATTGTTGGAAATTATTGAGCGTTGGTCTCAAATTATATTGTGATATATTATATCTTCTTGCTCTGGGATTTTCTGAGTGCAGGTATTTATTTGTTGATAAGAAATAGTTGTGATATAATATATCTGCTTGTTCTGGGATTTTCTGAGTGTAGGAATTTATCTGTTTAGATGATATAATTTGTCATTGGTTATCAGGCATGACCATAAGTTTACTAGGACACTTTTGCGTTCTTGAAATTGATTGTGTAGGGTCCGTATGGATCTGGAACCCTAATTCTCTACATGCTTTTGTTTTAAGGTTGACCTTACTAAGTGTTTTCGCTTACTTGGTTGTTTCCTGTTGTAGGTAAAAACAAGGACAAGGCAGAGCAGTGAGCACTGAATTCTACCTTGCAAATGTACATGTGGACCGACCTTTTGGGAAGCCGTTTTATTTTTGGAAATGTTGTGTTATTGTCCTAAACTAGGCTCACTCTACTCTTTATAAAATATGTTTGTAATCAAATGTTAAGTATGGCCATATGAGTTTTTAAAAAAAAAAAATTATACGGGTTTTTGAGACATTTTGTTAAATGAAAACATTTATATTTCTGCATTATCGAGTCTTGAAAATCCGGGTCGTTACAGGTCTTTTCTGGTTGTTTGTCCTTTTTCTTGTCTCTTCCTTGGCCTTCCTTCCTCTTCCTTGAATTATTGTTTGAAGTGGAAGGCTTGGTTTCAGCAACATTTGCCCCCTCAACCTTAGTGGAACTTTTTTTTAGAGATTCAAAAGTTTGCAACTCATTCAGCAGTTGAGTCATATTATACTCCAACTTGTTCATAACATAATTGGTAGTGAATAGCGAAAAAGCTGATGTGAAAGATTCAAGTATCACACTTACTTGAGTTCTCTCATCAATGGTTGCTCCATGGATTTCTGCATCGTGCAATATGTTGATCGTGTCTAGGACATGTTCTCTGACAGAAACATTTTTCTTCATTTTCATATTCACGAAGCTTCTAGTAGCATCATGTTTGCACTTATCAGATTGCTGGCCAAACATGCTTTGTAGAGATTCCAAAATCTCATAGGATGTTTCAATGGTTTCAAAATTCTTTCTGAGCACATCGCTCATACTATCAAGCATATAACATTTGGCCTTATTGTTAGATAAGATCCAATTGTCATATTTCTCTTTTGCAGTTTTGGCAGCAGCGAGAGCAGGTTTTTCACGACATTCCTCATTAAGAACAAACATGTGGTTTTCACATATCAAAACAATGTTCATGTTTGATTTCCATCTCATGTAGTTATCACCAGTCAATTTCTCATTAGCAAGTAAAGCAGTTACAGGGTTTGGATTGGACATATTGTTGAAAATTAAATAAATAAAATATAATGAATTAATATAATAAATATCAGTTTATTTTTTGAATAATAAATATGATGCTTGAATGCAACATAAAAAATAACACATAAAAATAATTACTAATTCACGATAGATTAATTTGAAAATTAATGGACCGCCTTAGGGTAGGTCAGACTAATCACAAATTAACCTTGAGACAAGATCTCAACTCCATAAGTGAAAACTTAAAAATTTATTTTTCTCTTTTGACTTATGAATTACTACTAGTTTGGTCAAGATGTACTAGTCGCGCTCGAAAGCCTAGATACATCTTCAGAGTGTAACCCATCATTTTTTATTAATGACTTAACTCAAGAGTGTGCCTTAGGGTCAGTCAAACTTGAAATATATCACTAATCTTATTCTCATAAGAGAAGTCAACCTTGAGATAAAAATAAACATATTCGGAAGCATTTCCTTAGGGAGGCCACAAACGGAGGCGACACAAGGACCTTCCTATGCCTCTCGGTGTTCAACCAATAATGGAGACCATGGGACTTATTGTCATAATTACCTCTCTCACTCACTATTTTAAAATTGTGTTTTTCTCAAAATCAATATTTTTTTTAATTTGGTTGTGAAACTAATTAAATTAATTTTACCAAATGATATTCTAATAAATACTAATCCAATTACGCAAAATAAATAATCGTGTTCTAGATTTTATTTTTCCTTTTTAAATAGAATACTATTTTATTTAATAAAACAATTTTATTAAATAAGAAAATAAAAAAATTTAAATTATTTTTCCATCTTAACTAATTAAGACTAAATTAATTATATGAGTTATCAAATAAAAACATATAATCAATCTTAAGCATGTTTATAAAAATATGCATGCTTAATATGTACTATGTAGGTAATATGTATGGCATGTTATTATGTGTTTATCAAAAAAATAGTTGTTGATGACATGGCAAGAATTTTCGACATGTGGCCAACACGTGGCAGAGATGCAGCTCGCCTATCGACCAGAGATATTTCCATATGCGAAGTTCAAGTTTTATATACAACCAGCCTAGTCGTATACTCTGTTTATTTATGAAATAAATCTGTACAATTGTAATGATATCTGATAATATCTCTTCATTATGACCTGAAGATCTGTTTATTAAGGAAAGATATGACTAATTGACTCATGTAATCCTCCTTGAGCCTATAAATATACAAGAAATAGGTCAAGGGGGGATCTTTTGATCTTTTTCCGAATTACATTACTATTATCCATCGTATTGTATTGTTTTCTCCTTCTAAGGTCTGTGAAACCCAGGAACCCTAGTTCTTTGATCACACCTTTGAAGCTCAATATTAATAATAGTATCAAGTGGACGTAGGTCATTACCAATCACTGGGGTCGAACCACTATAATTCTTTGTGTTCTTTATTTCCCATTAGATTTTTAGATCAAGCTTTGTACTATTTTCCTGTCGTTTATCTGACTCCGTGTCGTTGACCAAAATGAGGGTCAACATTCTAGTGCTTTCATTGAGAGTTGAACTCAAGAAGATCTAATGGCGAAAACTACCAAGAAGACTGGACAGGCTGCCACTGCACCATCCCAGCCTCCTCCCCCAACTATGGCTGAAGACGAACCTCATTTGGAGTTTGATGAGGAGGAGTTGGATTCTGAGACACTGAAGGCAACACTGGGAGTGTTGCAGGATGAGTTGGCCAATCTGAGGGCCAATCAAGCAAATGCTGCCGAGATAATGGCGATGCAGCAAAGGGAGATAGAGCGCCAATGCCAGGAGCTGAGCGAGCGGCAGGCGGAGATGGACTGTCGGCAGAGGGATGCCATGGCAGCTCTCAAAACAGCCATCCAGCTGGCTAGGAATCAGGCTGCGCTAGCCTCCCAGCCAGATAAGCTGCCAAGCGGGCCACCTCAAAGGGGCCCCAATCCTAGTCCTCCACTCCAGCCAATAAGCCCTCAGAGGCCGGAGCAGCCACCTATGCCTCAGGATGATGTCCCACCTAGAGATCCTGAGACGCAGCCTCCGTCTCAGGCTGGTCGAGGCAATCCCCCGCGCCCGAGGAAGAATAGGGTCGGGCAACAGCTCCTCAGCCCTAGATGCCCAGGGGGTGAAGAGCCGCATCCACTGAGCAGGGGGCAGTGTCCTTCTGCCAACAAGAGGAACTTAGAGACAGACTCTGCGGTCAGGGGCCCCCCACAGCATGACAATGCACGGGGACCCACCGACCAACGCAGGCCTCCCCCTAATGCTCGGGAAATGCCTGCCCAAGGAGGCAATAGAGGGAATAGTTAGTCTCACCATAACCAGCCACGGTTCTGAGATGGCCACGACTACAATGAAGCCGACTTAGGCAGAAGAAATGCTGGTCGAAGGGATGAAGAGAGAGGTGGAGGTAGGATCCCCCCACCTAGAGAAGACTGACCAGCAAATCGTAACGCTGGGGGGCAGCCCAGGCAGAATAACGTCTTTAGTCGACTTGGAGCCAGCGAGTAGCGACGAAGAGACGATGACTTGAGGGATGTACTCAACGACCACCGAGAAAGGCACGATGAGTACATTCCCCCAGCACCTGAGGCCCCAGCAATCCCAAAAGTCGTTCAGGCTCCCTGAACCAGGCTGTGCAACAGCTGGTCGGGGGGCGAACATCACACATTGAGTACGATCGGAGGAGAGGCACCCCTTTCGTACAAAGGATTGTTGTGGCAGAAACCCCCAGTAAGTTCAAGATGCCGACACTGCCAAATTTTGACGGGTATGGAGACCCAGTATCTCATGTCAATAAGTTTGAGATACAAATGGACATTCAAAAAGTCTCTAAAGATGCTCGCTGCAGTATCTTCCCAGCGACACTTTCTGATATCACCCAGGAGTGGTTCTTTAAGTTCCCTCCTGCAAGTATAGTATCCTGGGAGATGTTTGTGAAGGAGTTTTACGGACAGTTCTACGCAGGTCATGTACACCCCACCGAGGCGAACCAACTGGTCGAGATACGCCAGAAAGAGGGGGAGCCCTTGAAGGAATACGTCCAGCGCTTCATGCGAGCCGTAGTAGGAGCCAAGACTGTGGGTGATGAAGGCAAGATGATGGCCCTAACTGCTGGGGTTAGGCGTCATTCTCCCCTCTGGAGTAGCCTCAGAAAGCATGGGGTTGAGAGTACCCAGGAGTTTTTAGATCGAGCTGATCGATACATCAAGCTTGAGGACGCGATTGCCAATGAAGGGAAATCGCCAACAAAAGACAAGGGGCCTAAGGAAGAACCCGCCAAAGCCGCCAACGGGTCGAAGCCCAATGGAAACGGAAAAGGCAACGGGAATGGCAATGGTAAGAATGGTGGAAAGCGGGCGAGCAACGAACCCTCGACCTCCGAGAGTAAGCGCCCCAAAGGTAATCGGTATGAACCGAGATTCACCAATTACACTGCCCTTGTTGAAAGCCAAGCCGAGGTTTACCAAGCGACCAACTCGAGCGTGCCCTACAAACGACCCGCACCAATAAGGAAAGATATCTCCAAGAGAGATTCAACAAAGTTCTGCTGTTTTCATAATGACTACGGGCACGACACTAATGAGTGTAACCAGCTGAAGGATGAAATTGAGTTCCTGATAAGATAGGGACATTTAAGAAGTTATGTATGAGTCGCAGGAGGTTCTCAGCGAGAGGCTCAAGGTGGCAATGAGTCGATGCCTGCACGCCAACGCTTGCCACCTTTACAGCCAGCTCCCATGGCAGGTACCCTACTCACCATCTTCGGAGGCCCACATCTTGCAGAAGATAGTGGGAAAGCGAGGGAACGATATGCTCGAACCCTGGGCCACGACCAGGACATCGAGATGATGAGTGTCGAGGATCATGCACCAAAAAAGGCTCAAACAGAGGAGGAACTGATCACCTTCTCTGACGATGACGCCCAGCACATGCGATTCCCACACTCCGATCCACTGGTCGTGGACGTACAGATCGCGAACATGATGGTGAAAAGGGTGTTGGTCGATACAGGAAGTTTGGTTAACATCCTATATAAGTCCTCGCTGGAAAGGATAAAGTTGTCCGTGAAGGAGCTGGAGCCATGCAACCAAACCATTTATGTTTTTTCCGGAGAAGGGCTCGCCCCAGTGGGGTCGATTAGACTCCCAGTCACAGCAGGCACTGCACCTGCTAATAGGACATTACTCGCTACTTTTATAGTAGTTGATTGTCCTTCAATGTACAACTCTGTGATAGGGAGACCAATATTGGTCGACCTGCGAGCCGTCACTTCTATATGGCACCTCGCCATGAAATTCCCAACAGACGCAGGGGTAGGATGTGTGTTGGGAAACCAGAGGGAAGCGAGGGAGTGCTACAATGCCTCGATCACCAAGGCAAAGAAGGGTGTATCGAGAGATGCCACCGGGAAGGAGTTGCATATGGTGACTGATGTTCAAGCCCGCTCAGGTGATAATCTCACCAAATAGGGCGTTGCCCAAAGTGAGGATAGAGACTTAGATCCTCGCTTTGGGGATTTTGAAGAAGAAGTGGGACCCATCGAGGACCTTGAAGAGGTCCAACTCGATGAGGAAAATCTGACCAGAGTTGTGAGAGTCGGTAAAAACTTAGTTACAATGAAAAAACAAGCACTGGTGGAGTTCTTGAGGAGGAACCATGATGTATTTGCCTGGTCGCACAAAGACATGGTTAGGATAGATCCTGCAGTCATCAGCCATGTCTTGAACATCGACAAAAGCTTTCCACTAGTGCAACAAAAAAGAAGGCTACTCGACAAAGATAGATCAAAGGCCTTGAAAGAGGAAGTCGAGAAGCTGAAGGAGAATGGGTTCATCAGGGTGCCGTTTTATCCATCGTGGGTCTCTAATCTCGTACTCATGCCCAAGCCGAATGGCAAGTGGCGTACGTGCGTGGATTTTACAAACCTAAATAAAGCCTACCCCAAAGACTGTTTCCCGCTCCTGAGGATCGACCAGCTGGTCGATGCAACTGCAGGGCACAAGATCCTCTCATTCATGGATGCATACTCTAGGTATAATCAAATCAATATGCATCCCCCTGATGAGGATCACACTAGCTTTCGAACAGATACAGGGCTCTATTGTTACAAGGTGATGCCCTTTGGTTTAAAAAACACTGGTGCAACTTACCAGAGACTCGTCAACCACATGTTCAAGGAGCTGATCGACACAAACATGGAGGTTTACGTCGACGACATGCTGGTTAAGTCAAAGAAAGCTGAAGGGCATGTAAGGGATTTTCAGGAATGCTTCAACATCCTGAATAAATATAGGATGAAGTTAAATCCCCTTAAATGCTCCTTCGGAGTAGGATCAGGGAAGTTCTTGGGATTTATTGTTAACTCAAGAGGAATTGAAGCTAATCCCGAGAAAATAAGAGCCCTGATCGAGATGAAGTTGCCAGTGAAGATTAAGGATGTCCAAAACCTGACCAGGAGGATTGCTGCTCTTAGTAGATTCATTTCGAAGTCGACAGACAAGTGCATCCCATTTTTTAATCTACTTAGAGGCAATAAGAAATTTGAATGGACAGATGAGTGCGAACAGGCCTTTCAAGCACTAAAAACGCATATGGCGCAACCACCCATCCTGTCAAAGTCGGTCGATAAAGAGACTTTGTTCATCTAACTGGCAATCACGGATTACGCTGCTAGTGTTGTTCTAGTAAGAGAAGAAGAAGGTGTGCAGAAGGTTGTCTATTATGTAAGCAAAAGGCTGATCAGAGCAGAGTTGAGGTATCCCCCCATTGAAAGGTTAGCTTATTGTTTAGTTTTGGCCTTTAGGAAGCTGCGGCCTTACTTCCAAGCACATCCAATTATGGTATTGACCGACCAGCCTCTTCGACAAGTCCTGCAAAAGCCAGAGGCTGCAGGAAGATTACTGAAGTGGGCAGTCGAACTCGGGCAGTTCGACATTTCTTACTTGCCGCGAGCAGCGATAAAAGGACAAGCCTTAGCTGACTTCATCGCCGAATTCACAGAGCTCGCG
Organism: Humulus lupulus; assembly: GCF_963169125.1. Taxonomy (NCBI): domain Eukaryota; kingdom Viridiplantae; phylum Streptophyta; class Magnoliopsida; order Rosales; family Cannabaceae; genus Humulus; species Humulus lupulus. The sequence goes on from NC_084801.1 coordinate 129,577,852, forward strand.
GGTGGCTAGCAGACTGAAGAGCCTAGTGAGCCTGAGTGTCAAATCCAAGCACCCTCTTGGAAATTGTTTACAGACGGTTCATCTAACGAATCCCACGCAGGAGCAGGAGTGATATTGATAACACCGGAAGGGCATCGATTTCACTGCGCAATTAGATTTGACTTCACTGCTTCTAACAATGAGGTTGAATATGAAGCATTACTCGCTGGACTGCGGTTAGCCAAGGATATGAACATAAAAGCGCTTGACATATATAGTGATTCTCAGCTGGTGGTGAATCAAGTCTTGGGAGAGTACCAGGTGCGAGGTTTGAAGATGGTCATCTATCTGAACAAAGCAAAGGATCTGTTAGCCCAGTTCGACAAATACACTCTCCAGCAAGTACCTCGCGATCAGAATTCCAACGCAGACGCTTTGGCAAAGTTGGCAAGTGCAAAGGATGTTGATACTCTGAACATAGTGTCAGTCGAGTGACTATCAGTACCAAGCATCCAAGCAGCAGAAACCACTATAGTCATCCAGATGGCAAACACATGGATGGCACCTTATGTAGAGTATCTGTCAAGCAGCGTGCTACCAGTGGACAGAAACAAAGCCAGGACCCTTCCGCGACAAGCTGCTAGGTATATCCTGGTCGATGGGATCCTGTACCGAAGGGGATACTCCATGCCACTCCTCAGATATATTACAAAGGAGAAATCCAAAGAGTTAATGAAAGAGGTGCACGAAGGTTTTTACGGGGACCACGTTGGGGGGCAAAGTCTGTCAAAAAAATCCTAAGGCAGGGCTATTTCTGGCCAACCATGAATGAAGACTCAATGGATTTCGTGCGGAGATGTGACAAGTGTCAGAGATTTTCTAAAATCCCACGAGCAGCTCCCAACGAGTTAAAAATAGATGTAGAGTCCATGGCCCTTCGCAGTTTGGGGAATAGATCTAATTGGATCTTTGGCTACAGGAAAAGGTGGTGTAAAGTATGGAGTGATTGCCGTCGACTACTTCACCAAATGGGCCGAGGCTGAGCCACTCGCAACCATAACGACCAAGAAAGTGCTTGACTTTATAGTCAAGAACATCATTTGTCGCTATGGATTACCAAGGAAGATAGTCTCGGATAACGGCACCCAGTTTGACAGTGATCTATTCATGAACTTCTGCAAACGGCATGATATTATCAAAATATTTTCTTCAGTCGCTCATCCCCAAGAAAATGGGCAAGTCGAAGCAGTCAACAAAACGCTGAAGGATACCCTGAAGAAAAGACTTGAAGAAGCTAAGGGAGCATGGCCAGAGCAGTTGCCTGAAGTTCTTTGGTCGTATAGAACTTCCCACCGAACAGCAACAGGTCATACCCCATTTTCCTTGGCGTACGAGTATGAAGCTATGTTGCCTGTCGAGTTAGATCCACCCTCACACCGCAGATTAACATACGACCAAGACTCTAACAGCCCGCTATTGGTGGAATCCCTGGACTCAATTGATGAGAAGTGTGAACAAGCCCAACTCCGAGTAGCCACGTACCAGCAGAAGGTCGCCCGGTATTTCAACTCTAAAGTGCGAGAAAGAAAATTCAATGTTGGAGATCTTGTACTTCGAAGAGTTTTCCTAAACACCCGCGACCAAGCTGCTGGAGTACTCGGGCCTAATTGGGAAAGGCCTTACCAGATTGATGAGGTCCTTCACCCAGGCACTTATAAACTTGTCCTCTTAAACGGAGATCTCGTTCCTCTCTATTGGAATGGAGAACACCTGCACAAGTATTAACAATGAACAATTCTTCTTAAAGAATTGGCTTGTATAAATTTTATTTTTTACAAGTTTTGAAAAAGTGTAAGATCTTATTGATCACTCGTACAGACATGTTTAGTCCATTTATTACGATAAATAAAAGGGACTATGCTCAGCCAGTCATTTCTTGCCAACTATTGTATTTATTACAAGTATTTGCTCATTACGTGTGTTGTTTTGTTGTATTATAATTCTAATCATATTGCTACGAGCAGTAATGTTCGAGCAGGTTTTGGTCAAGGCAAGTGACCAAGGACCTAAAGCCCCTCGATCACTTGGGGGTATATAAGGTTTAAGTAAGCAAAGCATATCGTTAAAAGGTATGTAAACATATGAGAAAAATAAGTGAAAGCATGCTAAGGCACTTAGAGTATTTTTCAAAATTTTGTTATTTTGTTAAATCAAACCAAAGTGTTATGCTAAGTTCGGTCATGCGAACAGATGTTATAATAATATGCAAATATATTATAATATCAAAATGAATCCTTTTACACCGCAAGCAGTCACTGCTCAGATGTAATTGTTCAAGTAAAAGTAAAAGCTGCCCATGCAGTAACAAAAAAATTATATTGTCTTTACATCACGACCCGTAGGTCATGTAGTTAAAAAGATAAGATATAAGCAGAAAAGACTAGGGACCTCAAGGAGCCGAAGGGTCTTGGGAAAGATTCTGATCGACAACGCCTGCAGCCTTGTTGTCTGCCCCGTCCATCCCAGGGGCCAGCGAGATTTCAGGGGAAGCGGGAACCCTTGATCTTTCTTCCTCAGACAACTGAGCAGCGCAGCAAGCAAGCTCGGCGTCTCTCGCATTCTCGGGAAGGTAGTCGAAGTTGGCACCCTGATTATGCTTCCAGAAATCATAGAAGCATCGAAGAGTGGCACTCTTGTACCTTTCCAAGTTGTCGGCGTTGGTTTTCTCCAACTCCTCAATCCGACCCTCCAGAGTAGCAGTCTCCTGCCTGCTCGCAACCAATTCCAACTCGAGTTGTTGAGCCGCGCGGAAATTGAAGCAGTTGGACTCCTTAAATTAGTCCCTCTGCTCACAAACTTTGTCCAGAGACCTCTGCTTCTCCTCCAACTCCTTAGCCAGTTTAGCCTTTTCCTCATCCACCACTGCCAGTTGTTCAGCGTATTTTTCCTCGGCAGCTTTAAGTTCATCCAGGTGCCGTTACTCCAAAGTTTTGGCCTACTCAGCGACAGCACCCGAGCGGATATGGCCGGCAGTGAGGGTCAACATGGCCTGCAGTCGGAGTAGAAGTTATACTAACTATAAAATAAAGAAGACATGTTTCCGCAGAAAAAGATGACTTACACTGATGAACTCGTTCAGAGCGCGGTTCAGGATCAGGTCAACATCCATCGCCTCTGTAGCAGCCATTGCCTCTCGGCAGTGATCATGCTTCACAATCTTAGCGACCCTCTCCTTGACCAATTTAAAGGTGCGACCAGTTATGTCGCCCCCGCTTAAAGTAGGATTAGCCTGCTAGTTTTGGTCGGTCGGGGTCGCGGGAGGTGGAGTTGATCCGGCTGGAGTAGGAGGAGTCTGTTGCTCGCGGGGAGAGGATGGATTTGTGGTGGCGGAGGGCCTATCCTCCGAAGGGCTTGCATTTCGAGCCTTCTTCGCCTGAGGCACTTTGCTGCTCTCCCCGTGGTGTCTCTTGCTGGTCTTCTTCTTGCTCGGGGGAGTCGCGGCAGCCTCAGGAGTGTTGTAGATGTCGAACACATTGACGGATTCCATGTCTGAAAAAGAAGAACAATATCGAACAGTGAGATAGCATAAATGACCAAGTATATTACATCAAAAAAAAGAAGTAAAGAAAGATTGCAAAGTCAAATACCCGAGCTATTATTACTGGTCGCTATACTATAGACTCTACTAGTCTTATACTCACTCTTCGACATGAAGAAGTCTGGACCTAAATTTAGAGCATATTTAAAATTTCCGTCCCCGTCGAATAGGTGGCAGGGAATTGGCAAGTTATCTAAAAGCGAAATAATTGTACCATTATCATCCAAAGACTCGTCCGAGTATTCGACAAGCTCGGTGGCCTTCTTCTTTCCCTTCCCCAAGGGGACGAAGGGCCTCTCTGTTGGGGGAGTGCCAACAGGTTCCCTAATCGTGACCCCAGTTGGTCTCCTTCGTGGAGGTGCCGCTGAAGGTTGCTGCTCGGGTTCCTCCTCAACTGTGGCACTCCCTGTACTTGACTCCCTCATGTCCTGATGAGGGGCCAGGGGGCCAACCAACCTAAGGTTAGCCTCAGTAACCAGATGCTTGACGCTCTTTTCTACGTTAGTCATGCTGGCTAGGACAACTCCATGTCCGGAGTTGGGTCTGGTTGCAGCCATGGGCCTGGAAGACATTAACAGTTTAAGAAAATGTGGAGGAGAACACTAAGTGAAGAAGTAACAGCCAGTGATACGAAAGTTTTACCTCCTTGTGCGAAGGCCAAGTTGTCTGCGATCATGTCAGTTGTGAGGAAGTACTCCTAGTAGTACCTCCCCACATTTGATATGTGGGTGGTGTCAGTCAGGAAGGTGCGCCCGGTTTCCTGATGACAGAAGTGAAAAAACCCCGTGCCTTCTTGGTTGGGGTTAGATTTGAGGTCGAACAGGTAGTTGACCTCATGAGGCGTTGGCACGGGCCATTTCTTGTGCTGTACAGGATATAGAGTGCAGCGAGCATCCTATATCTGTTTAGGGTTATTTGAAAGGGGGCAACTCTAAAATAGTTGGCCACCCCCTAGAAAAATGAGTGAAGAGGCAAGGTAGCCCCTGCCTCGATGTGAAACCTCGACCAGGCGCTGAAGGCGCCTCTGGGCAGGTTCGCCCTTTGGTCTTGGTTAGGTCTGACTAAGGTCACCCCTGTGAGACCGTACTTCCTTATATAATTGGCGATCATTCTGATCGTCACTCTGCTCTCAGGAACTACATTCCACTCAACATCTAGCTGGATGGCATGTCGGGGTCGAGCATGTCTTTGGATGTTGGGTTTGGGAGCATTTTCATCTTGACCACTGGTCGAGGGAGCATCAACCCTAAGAGCAGGCTGATGAGAAGGATCAGAGGTTCTCCTTTTCTGGGCTTTGGTTTTGGTGCGAGCCATACTTTGAACAGGGACAGGTGAAGTGTTTGGATTGGCACGAGAAAATGGAATTTCGGGTATCAATGACGATGGTTGTTCTTCGTCCTCGAGCAGTTGAGCCAATAGATCGTTGTCTATAGGTCTTTCTCCTCCCCATGGATCTTGCATGTAAACTGTGAACAGATAAAGGAGGAGATAAGACGCATAGCCTGGGAGCTTATGTTGAAAGTTGGAATAACGTTGCTTGCGTCTACGACCAGCAGCATTCTAATGGAAACACTAAGTTTTATGCGAGCAGTTTGAAAAATAGATCAAAAAGCATAAATAAAAAGTTTTTGGAAAAAAGTTTTTGGAAAAAACTTTTTCGACTCCGAAGGGGCGGGAAAAACCCTGTTTTTCAGCTAGCCTAAAAATCGAATTTTTACTTCGATTTTACGCCCTAAATTTACGATCTTGACTATCAAACTGGCTCCTAACTCCTACAGAGCATAACTACACTACCCTATCAAGCATCAATCAACATTCCCACAATCCTCATGCATTTCTACCCAAGAACACAAAAAGTTTCAGAACTCAAAACAGTCGTATAGCAGTATGCATGGCATGTCAAAGGGCTTAAAAGTTGAAGAAATTTACCTAGATGAAGGTCGGAGATTCTGAATTGAAGCGACTTTGGACGAGCGAACAAAGGATCCTTAGAACAGCGACGGAAGACCTTCAAAGTTTTGAGCTCTGAGATGGAGTTCTTGAGGGTTCTTGGCAAGAAAATGGCGAGTAAAAAGTTAAATGGTAAATGTGAGGATTATTTATAAAGGCTGAGATATGTTGAAAATGGGTAATCATGAGTTACCTTTTCAAGGCATGGGGGAGTGTAATAGCCGTCAGAGGGATTACTTGGAAGATGAAAAGGTGTGATTAGACGTGATTAGGTCACAGTTTTCGAGAACGCACGAGGGGCTCTGACAGATTTCGTGGGGCATACGAAAGGTTAGTTTCCTAAGTTTACTTATTGCTGGTCGCAATAAATAAACTTAGGGGGCAAATGTTTGTCCAAAAAACACATGTTGATGACGTGGCGAGAATTTTCAACACGTGGCAGAGTCTATAAATATACAAGAAATAGGTCAAGGGGGGATCTTTTGATCTTTTTCCGAATTACATTACTATTATCCATCGTATTGTATTGTTTTCTCCTTCTAAGGTCTGTGAAACTCAGGAACCCTAGTTCTTTGATCACACCTTTGAAGCTCAATATTAATAATAGTATCAAGTGGACTAGGTCATTACCAATCAATGGGGTCGAACCACTATAATTCTTTGTGTTCTTTATTTCCCATTAGATTTTTAGATCAAGCTTTGTACTATTTTCCTGTCGTTTATCTGACTCCGTGTCGTTGACCAAAACGAGGGTCAACATTATGCATGATAAAGTATTAAACAATTTAATCATGTTCAAACAAACAAATAAATAAAAGCGGGTTGGGTGTTTTGGGTATTTCTAGAAAATTACAACACTTGCAAAAAAAATACACAAAAATAATTAAACTAATTAAGGCCTAATGAAGAGCAACTCATTTGATCTTGGACCTTCAGTCTTTTGGGCCATTACTATTTTAATTAACCATTATGCGTTAAATAACCTTTAAATTATTTTAAACAAATTTAAAATAATCAAACTTTGGGTTTTAATACCAACCCAGTTATTGATGCCCAATTGGAATTTAGACTTATCACAATTAACTCAAGATTTATAATTAAAACACTTTTTAATTATATTGGGCTTAAACATGCCCAAATGGATAATTATGCATCCATTAGGGTTTGAAAAACACAAACCCTAATGGGTGTGTCAATGGTGGTCGGCGGCTGGTAGCCATGGGTGGTTGGCAAGGGCACGGGGTGCATGTGCGAGGAGCGTTGGGCACAGATGGGCAGGAGCTCTGGGCACGCACAGGGGTGCAAGGACGGGTGCACATGGACGTAGGCGTGCAGGGGCGCATGTGCAGGTGCGCATGCATGCGTGCAAGGGTGCATGGGCGAGCATGCATGGGCAGCGGCTCGGGTCTTGGGGTATATGCTCAGGGCTTGGGCCATTACAGAAATTTTCAGCATTTAAAAATAAATTATAAAATTCCTATGCCCCAAAATGGCTTACAATTTTTGTATATCTAGAAAAAATAAGAACATTTCCTAACTCAAAAACATCATGAAAACCAACCCTTAAGAACATAAACTTATTCATACATAAGCATCCATCCATTCATATATTACACATAATATAAAAATGCATATGATACCCACACAGTAATTAACATATGCAGGGATTAAAGATCACTCTGGTACCAATTGTTAGGAACGGTTCCTATTGTGCAGCAGAAATTGCGGTAATGTTATACAACAAATTTTTTTCAAATAAACAATCTTTATATGAGGATCCTTTAATATGCAATATGTTAATCAATATATAATATGAACATAGAAAAATACGAAATGATTTACCTCTTGTAGCCTATCAAGAATCATTGAATCTTTTCATATGTATTTCGATCTTCCTATCCTTGCTTGAGTACTCACGCCTAGATCTTCCAAGACATTCTCTACACCTCAAGATGTGGGTGGGCACATAGAGAACAATGATCAATTTTGTAAATCAAAAGTATTCTCAACACATGAGACTTTTGATTTCAAGCTAGAGAGAATAGGTTTTCTTTTGTGAAAAAGATGATAGCTTTTTCTTCTCTATTTCAAAGTTGTCAAAAACTTGGTGTTTCTTTTCTATCAAATAGAATATATAGACATTATTACCATAATAATTATAATGAAGAAAAATCAATTACCTTTTATAATAATAATGATGATAGACAAAAATCTAACATACCATTTTAAAACCCTTTTTAAAATATTTATTTAATTAATTAAAAAATAAAATTGAAAAACCAATATCAGATAATCTGATGTGCCACATGCATAGAGCAATCCAAGCCCTATGCGTGTGGCCTATTCCTGAAAAATGGAATTTTGATTTTTCATGTGTTTTTATTTTTAATCAATCAATAATTAGATATTCAAATAAAGTATCATCATTTTTATGGAAAAAGATAACAACTTAAATTTCAAAATTCAAAATTTAAATTTCCATCATCATCTTATTATTAATTAAATGAATATAATAATCAAAACTAATTTTTGACTATCCATATTTATTTATTCACACATAAATAAAATGATTGATTAAAATCAATTTCTTCTATTTCTACACAATTTCGAAATTGTACAAATGCAATAACAAATTGTGCAACTTCAATTATCACATAATTGCACATTTATCATGAAGAATAAATATTCTCTCAAATATCTCATTCACAATTTAACCCTTGTATCAACTCTTACCTTAATTAGTGTTGACAGAGCCGCCCCAGGGACTTATGGACTGATCGCTCAGCTCATCTCTTCATCAAAACCCGTCCTTTAAGCATCCTTGGTATCAATTTTAGTCCAATAACCGCCAAAAGCCTCGCTTTTTTCCACCATTTAAATTCTTTTTGCATTTTTCTCTTGATTCATCACACCAACCTACAACAAAGACAAACAAAATTGTAATCTTGCACAAAATACACATAAACACTCAAGATTACTACAAAATCACTTTCTATAATGGCCCTAAAATGAAGTTATCATGGACCAATAATTCCAAGCTCCAATAAATAAAATATTATTAGCCAAAACTCTTTGATTCAATAATCATATTTATTAATCTCATGATTATTCCACTATAAATATGAGACTGAACTCTTGAGAATTGAAGACAAATATTTTCTGAGTACTTTATTGTAACCACAAAGTGTCCATTGATATAATCATTACATACAAAGTAATCATCTATTGATGATTCATAATTAAATGGGAATAAAATTACCATTTTACCCTTTTAATTATATCTTGATACCTAGTGTACCATTGACTTTACTAGTGAAGGTTAATTCATAATATGCTTATGAATTTAACGTCAATAATCTTTTCAGTTCCAAAAGTCAACCCTAAAGGGAATCATCATTCAATCTATAAGAAGGTATAGATTCCATATCTATTAAACTATGTCCCCAACCATATACATCATTGAGTCCTCAAAACAATTGTTCTTAGCCTGATCATTCTGACAAATCGTAACACATGAATCAAAGGATCAAGTAACATATATAGGAGTTCAGAGTAACTTCAAGATTAAAATCAATTTGTATATGATCATCAGTTGATGTGTTTTATAATACTACGAAACAATATTTAAACAAGTATTATTAAAACACATATGGTCCAGTTCTACATACTCTAAGCATGCAAAGTACCTCCACTAAAGTGTCCTACTACACTAGCAATCAGGATTTAGGTCACATGTATTCATAAGACTAGTGGACTGTACTAGCAGTAATTAATCTCAAGATTCCATAACTTTATTTTACGAACTATTTAAGTTCATTATCTCAATCTCGATCCTCTCATACCAATATGAGATTGAGACCACATAGATGACCTTGGGAATTTTCTAATATTTACTTAATATTATAAGCAATAATATAGTACATAAGCTACATATATACAATAGTTTAATTCATTTATTTATTCATTAAAACCATTGTCTACTACAATTGCTTTTAGGGCACAATTCCCAACATGCTCTCATGCGCCCTCTCATCCTCCTGAGCTAGGCGCACCCGTATCTCGCTATCATCTACCCTATATTTCTTGAGGATCCACTGCAAGGTGCCTTTATGTCGTAGTTTGCTCGAGAGGTCTACCGCTTCGAACCCTATGGCAGGGTAGGGTGAGTCCAAAGGTGTTGGGCCCGTATTGGCCTTCTCCTCCAAGAGACCAGCTCGGAGAGGTCTCATCACCGCTGGTTCTGAGCTCTCGCGTACCACGAGAGCTTGGCTGCTACCATCCGCTTGTTTCCCCTTCTCAGGGCGTTGTTCCACTTCTCGGGCCATTTGAAGGATTTCGGTGTCGAAGGCGTAAAACCCTTGTTGATGAAGTTGATGAAGCTCCTTGCACATCTGAAACCAACACCAAGCAGTTAGTGCCTTGACCAGAAGAAAGTTAGGCCAAAACGAGAACCCCTAATACAATTACTCGGGGAAAGAGGAAGAAAATGACTAATGACATTGGGGTGTCCTCAGAGCCAAGCACCTGGTGCTAGAGACAGCACCGAAAAAGATGAATACCATCAGAGATGATGAACATCGCTGGAATCTAGAAATTCTCCAAATTTCGATCGAAGGCCCAGAATGAGGAGAAACGCCCCAAAACCCTTTAGAACCCCTAAATGAGCCATTTAGGCCATTTCCGACTTCAGATAAGGCAAAAACAACCTCTAAAAAGGCTCAAAAAATAACCCCTTAGCATGCATCCTAAATTCTTAAACACGCACGAAAACGGAAAGTCATAGTTCAAGGATACTTACTCGAAATGTAGCGTCGGATTGTACTGAATCGAGTACGAACTCTGAAGAACTGCTTGACGTTTACCCAGAAGTACAAAGCTTCATGCCAGTCATCTAGAATGGCAAGGGAGTTGGAGAGGATGCAAGGCTAGAAAATGGGTTGAGGGGCTGAAAGAGGCTGAAAAGTTGAAAGCACAAGAAATTTGAAATGGGCTAAAATAACATTGAAAAGTTGATTATCGACCTTTTATAGGTCCAGTTCTTGGGGCTGAAGTAAGTTCACTCCGATTGTCGGATTACCTAGGACATAGGTACTCGAGAACGATCTAAAGGTTGAAGATCAGATAGGTGTGGATCGTGATCATTGGCATTGGAAAAGGGAAATCTCAAGTATAAGTTGAAAGAACACCTAGGGTACGAAAAAGACGTTTCGAGCAGCAGACCTGACCCTTCATTAATTTCACTGATTGATGGGCCCAACAATGGGGGTTCAGCATGTGGCAGTAAATCTCGTAATGGCGTCAGCAGAAGTCCAAATGTTTCTATCGGAGGACTATTTGAGTTTTCCCTAGTTTTAAGTCTCCACTGCCTGAGGACGAGTAGAGACTTGGGGGGGGGGGGGGGGGCAAATGCTGTCCGTGTTTTCACCCAAGGACAGGTGGCGGTTCAAGTAGGACATGTGGCAAGGATGTGTACTTCTTCAGATGAGGCCACGCCCCGAGGATCAATCCTCGTAGGGTTGATCTCTCAGAGATTACTTCCCTCGGATAAAGGTAGGACACAGACGTCTCTCCGAGGCCATGCCCCAAGAACTGGTTGGCAGTCCATGATTTTCTTACCATCGGTTATCTTCAAGGGCGAGGATCTTGTCCTCGGGATCTAAAAGATAAGCCAGGTGTCGGCCAATGCAGGTTTGCAGCGTCAGAGGATTACCTGGCAACCTTTTAGGAAATCTGTCCATAGTGTTGTCGATTGTACGACTTGAAAATTCGCACTCCCACTACGCTGTCTGACATGGAGATACGTACAACATGCCCTGACAGTACCTGGGGCAATTTCCCCATAAAGTAGGTACATTTCTACAATGGGCCCCACGGATCTCGCTTGGGTCGTGGTCTCTATTCAAGGCAGCCCAATGCATTGAATTGGTATTAATCCCCCAATAACGGGAAGAATGTATATTAATTAAAGATGATTAGTGTTAATGACCCCAGCCTCTATAAATAGGGCTGGGAATTCCATTGTAAGGGGATCTGTTCTTTAGAGAGAAAAAGTCCTTGTACTCAAAGCAATCTATACATTGCATGAGAATACACCATTAGAATTTGCCTCAACAAGCTTCCAATCCTCTTAATACCAGAGACTCGGGAACTATGGCTCTTTTATAGCCTGAACTATGTAAAACCTTTGTGTTCGTGTTGTTTATTTCTTTGATCTCTCGTTTTAAGGTTGATAGCAAAAAAGACAGTCAACAATATCAATATAAATTCAAATGTTATATAATATTATTATTATGATAAACATACAATATATAATGCTAATATTTATAAAAAATTTATAGAATAAATATTTAGTAATTATATTAATATATATTCAAATATTATAAATATTATTATTATAATAATATTTAATACAAAACTCGATATTTAAAAATTATATTAATATAAATTTACATGTTATAAAATATTATTATTACAATAATATATAATACATAATAAATACATTATATATAAGTGTCGTGTGTGTACAAATAGTATGACTATGTAACTAAATAAAAAATTAGAATAACATTTATCTTCTATCAAGAATAGAGAAATTTCTTCTCTAATTATTGAGGTATGATTTGAATAATATCATGAATATTTTGTATCTTAAATAAGATAGTTTGTGATCTAAAAGGTCATCGTATTATTATTTTTTTTAAAACCATAAACAATATTTTAGTTTAATTTTTCTTTAAATATGTTTATGTAATTCTTTTATATATATAATATTATTTATTTATTTAAAATTTATATCACAATCATAAAATCTTAATAAAAATAATTAATAATTTTTTAAATAAAACTAAGCAAACGTGCATTGCATGTTATTTGTACCTAGTATATATATATATTTATATAGAGGGAGAGAATCCAACACAACAATCTTTTCTATAGGAAACAAATATATAATCAAGTTATCTTTGTAGCGACCCAAATTTGCTAATAAGACTTTGGGTCTTGATTAGCGTGCCTGGAGGGCAATAAATGGTTTATTATGATAATATATGTGTATTATATGATTATGTGATTAGAAATGCATGGTTAGGTGAAATAAATATGCATGTGGGCCCCATTTGGTAGTTAGGGGCAAATTGGTAATTTTAGCCCGTTGAGAGCATAAATGTAGTATATGTGATATTTTCGATATAATGGTGATATATTTGTGATGCACGTTCCGAGACGGTCCTAGAGAGCTATTCGGCTTAAAGTCACAACGGGATTAAATACTCGGCTCGGGAGGAGCCTAGGGGTATTTCGGGAATATTGTAAATTTAGTTGGGGACTTTTAATTAATGGTTAATGGTATTTTAGTAGCTTGGGTAACCATAGGTAACCATTGAGGATAGTTACTCTAAGTGAGAAAATGGTATGTTTGTAAGAGGATAGGAAAGGTCTAAGTTGCCCTTGAGGATTAGTTAGAATATGGGTTAGATGGAAGGGCAAATGGGTCTTTTGGTTGGGATTTAGATAGCTATGGCTAAGTGGGAAAGCTATTCACGTTTTCTACACTTAGACAAATTCAACTCTTGCTGAAAGTTAAGAAGCAAGAAGGAAAGGAAGGAAGGGCAAATCTCTTGGGATCAAGAAAAAGGGTTTAGGGCTGAGATTAGAGCAATTGAAGTCAAGCTTTAGCTCAAGGGTGTGTTAATCACAGAGGTAAGAAATTCATCCATGGTTTTTCTTTAAAGTTTAAGCTTGTTTTGAGGATTTGAGAATGAGGGTTGAAGCTGAATTTGCAGCTTGTTGTTTGTGAGAATTCAGTTGGGAATCAAAGGGCTTTAGCTTGGAGTTGGAGTAGGAAGAAGCTCAGGGTCGAATTCCATCTTGAGGTATGAATTCTATGCATACTTGAAAGTTATTTCTGGTTTAGTTTAAGAATTCTGAAGGCTGTCAGAGATAAGCTCGACTCAGGGTTGGTTGGTATGATTGATTATATGCCTAAATATGTGCTTGAATGCCCTGTTTGCTTGTTTATTTCATATAGAGCATGATGAATGAGTTAACATATGCATGATGTCAGGGCATGGCCCGCTGTGTGTTATATGCTATCTGTATGTTATATGAATTGCTGTTCATGGTTGGCTGTTGTGATTGGGAGGTGGTATTGGATTTTATTATCATGCCTGATGAGCGGCGTCGTTGGTTGCAGGCATATATTTGTGATGCCTCGACAATCATCTAGACTCCACGGCAGTCGGGCTGAGGATGACAATCAGGGTCAGGACCCTCCACCTACCCCACAAAATTGGCAAGAGATGTTTGCTGAAATGGAAGCAAGGTTGCAGAGAACAGAAGAAGAACTTCGTCAGTTGAGGCAGGGGGCCCCTCCACAGGTCACTAGGCTGCCAATTCAGCAGGGTGCGGTGCCAGTGCCGGTTCAGCCTGCGGTTGAGAACAGGTGGGAACCTCTGTATGAAAGGTCCAGGAAGCAGCATCCTCCCACCTTTGAGGGTGGACCAGACCCACTGCGGGCAGAGAAATGGATGAATATGGTTTCCTCTATCTTGGATTTCATGAGGGTTGAGGGAAACGAGAGAGTTGTCTGTGCTAGTTACATGTTTAGAGAAGATGCCCGCATCTGGTGGGGTGTTGTGGTTCAGAGAAGGAACGTGGCAGTCATGACCTGGGAAGAATTCAAGAATATTTTTAACGAGAAATATTACAGTGTGGCAGTCCGAGCTGCAAAGGTTGACGAGTTCATCAACATGACTCAAAATTGGTTGATCGTGACAGAGTATGCACTGAAATTTGATCGATTGGCGAAGTTTGCGCTAGATTTAGTGCTGATGGATGCGGCAAGGAGAGACAGATTTGTGCGGGGGCTGAATGCTATGATCGCCCGTGATGTGAAGATCACCTTGAATCCAGGGACTACTACCTATGCTCAGGTTGTGGACAAGGCCCTTACAGCTGAGGGGGCCGACGACCAGATCTGGAGAGAGAGCGTTGTTAGGCGCGATGCTAGGAGGACAGTGCCTCCTTTTGTTGGATCCAGTCGGGGTAGTGGCCCCAGTGAGCAGAAGAGGAAGGCCCCAGATTCCTTCGTTCCTCCCAGTTCTGATAGGAGGGCACGGGGTACTTTTAGTGGCCGCCAGGGCAGAAGTGACAACTGAAGGAGTTTTCCAGTGTGTCCTCGGTGTAGACAGCGACATCAGGGTGAGTGCAAGATCAGGGCCTGCTTTGTCTGTGGGAGTGCCAATCATTTGAAGAAGGACTGCCCACAAGTCAGGAAGGAGGAGCTGAAGCAAGGAGACAGTCTCGCTCCTGCCAGAGTGTTTACCTTAACTCAGATTGAGGCGGAGGCTAGCCCCTCAGTTGTGACAGGTAAGATTTCTAGTGCTGGGTTTTTGTATACTGCATTGTTTGATTTGGGAGCTATCCACTCGTTTGTGTCTGCTAGGGTGATAGATCAGCTGTGTAGACCTAGTGTTGTGTATGCTAGGGATTTTCAGACTTTGTTGCCAACTGGGGAACTGGTAGTCTCTAGGAGATGGATTAGGGCTTTACCAGTAGAGGTAGATGGTAGGGAATTGTCTGTTGACCTGATTGAGCTTGTGATGGATGATTTTGATATGATCCTAGGAATGGATTGGTTAGCAAAGTATGGGGCGACGATTGACTGCAAGCGCAAGATGGTGACTTTTGAACCAGAAGGGGAAGTGCCCTTTGTGTTTGTGGGGATGTCTAGTGGACCGCGAATACCTATTATTTCAGCATTGAAGGCTAGAGACCTGATGCAGGAAGGTTGCATAAGATTCCTAGCAAATGTTGTGGACAACTCTAGGGTTAAGTCGGTTGGACCAGGTGAGACTAGATTGGTGTGTGAATTTCCAGATTTATTTCTAACAGATCTGCCAGGTTTGCCGCCACAGCGGGAGATTGACTTTGTTATTGAGTTAGCACCAAGGGTGGAGCCAGTATCTAGGACGCCTTACAGAATGGCTCCAGCAGAGTTAAATGAGTTGAAGATTCAGTTGCAAGAATTACTTGATTTGGCGATCATCAGACCGAGTTTCTCGCCATCGGGTGCTCTAGTGTTGTTTGTTAAGAAGAAGGATGGATCTCTTAGGATGTGCATTGACTACAGGGAGCTGAACAAGCTGACTATTAAGAATAAGTATCCACTGCCTAGGATCGATGATTTATTTGATCAGTTACAGGGGAGTACGGTGTTTTCTAAGATTGATCTCCGGTCAGGTTACCATCAATTGAGGATTAAAGAGGAGGACATACCAAAGACTGCTTTCCGAACGAGGTATGGACATTATGAATTCCTGGTTATGTCATTTGGATTAACCAATGCTCCAGCAGATTTTATGGATATGATGAATAGGATTTTCAATGATTATTTGGATAAGTTCGTGATTGTATTCATCGATGATATCTTGGTGTACTCTCAGTCAGAGACAGAGCACGAGCAGCATCTGCGGTTGGTTTTACAGCGGTTAAGGAAGCATAAGTTATATGCTAAGTTTAGCAAGTGTGAGTTTTGGCTACCGCAAGTCACGTTTCTGGGTCACATCGTCAGTAAGGAAGGAATTCTGGTTTATCCAAGTAAGATTGAGGTAGTTAGAGACTGACCTAGACCGAGCAATGTTCCTGAAGTGAGAAGTTTTCTGGGTTTAGCAGGATATTATTGGCGGTTTGTGGAGGGGTTCTCCAGAATAGCTACGCCTTTGACAGAACTGACAAAGAAGAGGATAAGGTATGTCTGGACGGACAGATGTGAGAACAGTTTTAAAGAGTTGAAGCGACGATTGATCACCGCGCCAGTGTTGAGTCTGCCAACAGATAATGAGAAGTTTGTGGTTTACTGTGATGCTTCCAGACAGGGTTTGGGGTGTGTGCTGATGCAAGCTGGTAAGGTGATAGCCTATGCATCGAGACAATTAAAGGAGTATGAGCAGAGGTATCCCACACATGATCTGGAGCTGGTAGTGGTGGTATTTGCACTTAAGATTTGGAGACATTATTTATATGGAGAGAAGTGCGAGATATACACCGACCATAAAAGTTTGAAGTATTTATTTACTCAAAAGGATCTAAATATGAGCCAGAGACGGTGGCTGGAGTTGGTTAAGGATTATGATTGTGATATCCTATACCATCCTGGGAAGGCTAATGTAGTGGCTGATGCATTGAGTCGAAGAGGCCCAGGACAGTTGTTCAGTTCAAGACAGATATCTGATAAGCTGGCTGAGGAGATGACTAGAGCGGGAATAGAGTTGGTGTTTGGCCGGTTAGCCAACATCACTCTTCAGTCTACACTCCTTGAGAGGATTAAGGAGGCGCAGGGGAAAGATTCCCAGTTGAGAGGTCTCAGAGAGAACGTCTTAGTCGGAGTGGCTAAGGACTTTTCTCTTTCGGAGATGGGATTGCTGAAGTACAAGGGTCAGATTTGTGTTCCGATGGATTCAGTTATCCGACGGGAGATTTTAGATGAATCACATGCCACTCCCTACTCTTTACATCCAGGTACAATGAAGATGTACCAAGACTTGAGAGCTTTATAGAGGTGGTCGGGCATGAAAAGGGATGTGGTGGATTATGTGGCCAAGTGTTTAACGTGTCAGCAGGTCAAGGCTGAACATCAGAGGTCAGCGGGGTTGTTGCTGTTGGAAATGTGCCTGAAAGCATATGTAGTGGACATTGTTTTTTATGAAATAAATAAATAAATTGAATTTGTTATGCATATATTTTATGGACTATATTATTCTATGATAATATTATGTAAATATCAGGAAAATTCCTAAGTTCAAGTATGTAATCTCAAACACGTATTAGTACGAGAGGATTGTGTTTGAGATAAATGAACTTGAATAGTTCGCAGTAAAATAAAGTTATGGAATCTTTAGATTAATTACTGCAAGTACGGTCCACTAGTATTATGAATACATGTGATCTAGATCCGGATCACTAGTGTGGTAGGACACTTTAGTGGAGGTGCTTTATATATTAGAGAATATATAGAACTGGACCAGATATGTTTATTAATACTTAGTTAAATACCGTTTCGAAGTATTAATTAAATATATCAACTGATGATCATATACAAATAGATCTTAATCCTGAGGTTACTATGAACTCCTGTTTATGTTATATGAGTTCTTTGATTCACTTGTTAGGGTCTGTCAGAATGATCAGGCTAAAAACTTTTGTTTTGGAAACTCATTAATATAGATGGCTGGGGACATAGTATACAGATATGGAATCTATACCTTCTCGCAAGAGATTGAATGATGGTTCTCTTAAGGGTTGACTTTTGGGACTGAAAGGTTATTGAGCTCAAATTCATAATTTAGTTATGAATTAACCTTCACTAGTAGAGTCAATGGTACTTAAGGAAACAAGACATAATTAAAAGGGTAAAACGGTAATTTTATTCCCGATTAATTATGAACCATTATTAGAGGGTCAAGTTGTATGCAATGATTATATCAATGGACGATTTATGATTATAAAGTACTCAGTAAATGAAATGTCTATAATTACAAGAGTGCAGTCTCATATTTATAGTGGAATAATCATGAGATTAATAAATTAAGATTATTTAATTAAAGAGTTTAATTGATAATCTCAAATTTATTGGAGCTTGGAATTATAGGTCCATAGGTCCCCATAGCGGCTCTATCAACACTGTTCAAGGTAAGAGTTGATATGAAGGGAAAATAGTTTAAAGACATATTTAAGAAGAAACTTGTTCTTCAGGCCAAATATGCAATTATATGATAATATTGATTAATTAATTAATTACAAATTAGTTGTAGTTAACAAAATTAATTAATATTTAATTATTGTATAATTTTCGAAATTATACTAAATAATTAAATTAAATTTCGAAATTTAATTAAATAATTAATTAATTGTAATTTTCGAAATTATGATTAATTAAATATTTATTTTCGAAAATTTTGATTTTAATTAATTGGTAGTATTAATTAAATATCTTTATTTGAGTGGGAGAAAATAATCTGATAAGTTCAAATTGGATTTGAATTTAAAAGATTAATATTTATTCAAATAATTAATTATATTTGATAATTAATTAAATAGATAATTAATTTGAATTCAAATTTGAATTAGTTATCAGGTTGTTAGAACTTATCTGACAAAGTAATTTGAATAAATAATTAAATAAAATTTGAAAAACCAATATCCCTAAAAATTAGGAAGCTACACGTTCACACACAGTCCAGGACTGTGTGTGGCGTGTAGGACAGTATTTTTCAGGGATGGGATTTTCAATTTTATTTATTTAATTAATTAATTAATGGATAATTCAAAAAATTATTTTTTTGGATTTTTTCATTAATGGAATAATTAATTAATTAAAAATTAAATTGTAAAATGGTTACAGATTTAATTTTTAAATTTTGAATTTTTTCTGTTAAGTATGACTGATCAGAAAAATATTCAGATAAGAAAAAAAAAAAGAGTGAGACTACTCTGACAATTTCGCTCTGTGAAAATAGAACGATAGTTTTCTCTCCCTGAAAATAAAGAACCCATTCTCAGGCCTATTCTCTTGATCTCATGTGTTGAGTACATCAAGTAGAATCACAAATAAACTATCCTTCATTCTCTAATTGTCCACACATTTCTTGAGGTGTAGAGAACGCTTTGGAAGATCTTGGTGTGAGTACGTGGAGCGGCTTGGATAGGAAGATCATTCTAAATACGAGAAGATAGCAAGGACACTTGATAGGCTTCAAGATTTATGATTTCTATCACTATCTTGCTTATGATTAATGTATGTATATTAATGGATCCGCATATTTAAAGGTAGTTTAAATATGTTACAAAATTTTTGTTGTACACTGGGCCAACCATACCACCTTTCCGCTGCGTATTAGGAAACTCGTTCCTAACAGTTGCAGCCTCTAGGGATTCCGGAGTGGAAATGGGAGGATATCACCATGGACTTTGTGGTTGGTTTGCCAAGAACTGTGGGACAGCATGACTCTGTGTGGGTGATTATGGATAGGTATACCAAGTCAGCCCACTTTTTTCCTGTCGGGACGACTTATACTGTGGAGTAGTATGCTAAATTATATGTGAAGGAAATTGCCCGACTTCATCGAGCTCCGAGGTCGATAGTATCTGACAGAGAGCCCACCTTCACCTCCAAGTTTTGGGAGAGCCTGCAGAAGGCTATGGGCACGCAGTTACGGTTTAGTACTGCTTATCATTCTCAGACAGATGGACAGTCTGAGAGAACGATTCAGATATTGGAAGACATGTTTTGAGCCTGTGTATTAGACTTTGGGGGATCTTGGAGTAAGTATCTTCCTTTGATTGAGTTCTCGTATAATAACAGCTATCAAGTGACTATCGGAGTGCCTCCGTATGAGATGCTATATGGGAGGAGGTGTAGATCACCTATCCATTGGGACGAGATGGGTGAGAGAAATTATTTGGGTCCTGAGATGGTTCAGAGGACCAATGAGGCGATTGAGAAGATTAGAGCGCGAATGCTCGCCTCCCAGAGTCGCCAGAAGAGTTATTCAGACCTGAAACGCAGGAGTGTAGAATTTAAGGTTGGTGACCATGTGTTCCTTAGGGTTTCACCTTTGAGAGGAGTGAAACGGTTCGGTGTTCGGGGCAAGCTGAGCCCTAGGTTTGTTGGACCCTTTGAGATTCTGGAACGGTTTGGGGAGGTGGCTTACAGGTTAGTGATGCCTCCAGCTTTATCAAGGGTTCATAATGTTTTTCATGTGTCCATGCTCCGAAAGTATGTATCAGATTAGACACACGTACTGAGTTATGAGAGTTTGGAGTTGGACCAGGATTTGTCCTATGAGGAGAAGCCGGTTCAGATTCTTGACCAAAAAGATAAAATTTTGCGGAGCAAGACCATTGCCTTGGTGAAAGTGCTGTGGAGAAACAACAAGGTTGAGGAGGCGACATGGGAACTTGAATCAGACATGCGGGAGCGGTATCCCGAGTTGTTCAGGTAATTTTGAGGACGAAATCTCTGTAAGGAGGGGACAGTTATAGCGACCCAAATTTGCTAATAAGACTTTGGGTCTTGATTAGCGTGCCTGGAGGGCAAGAAATGGTTTATTATGATAATATATGTGTATTAGATGATTATGTGATTAGAAATGCATGGTTAGGTGAAATAAATATGCATGTGGGCCCCATTTGGTAGTTAGGGGCAAATTGGTAATTTTAGCTCGTTGATGGCATAAATGTAATATATGTGATATTTTTGATATAATGGTGATATATTTGTGATGCACGTTCTGAGACGGTCCTAGAGAGCTATTCCGCTTAAAGTCACAACAGGATTAAATACCCGGCTCGGGAGGAGCCTAGGGGTATTTCAGGAATATTGTAAATTTAGTTGGGGACTTTTAATTAATGGTTAATGGTATTTTAGTAGCTTGGGTAACCATAGGTAACCATTGAGGATAGTTACTCTAAGTGAGAAAATGGTATGTTTGTAAGAGGATAGAAAAGGTCTAAGTTGCCCTTGAGGATTAGTTAGAATATGGGTTAGATGGAAGGGCAAATGGGTCTTTTGGATGGGATTTAGATAGCTATGGCTGAGTGGGAAAGCTATTCACATTTTCTACACTTAGACAAATTCAACTCTTGCTGAAAGTTAAGGAAAAGTTAAGAAGCAAGAAAGAAAGGAAGGAAGGGCAAATCTCTTGGGATCAAGAAAGGGGTTTAGGGCTGAGATTAGAGCAATTAAAGTCAAGTTTTAGCTCAAGGGTGTGTTAATCACAGAGGTAAGAAATTCATCCATGGTTTTTCTTTAAAGTTTAAGCTTGTTTTGAGGATTTGAGAATGAGGGTTGAAGCTGAATTTGCACCTTGTTGTTTGTGAGAATTCAGCTGGGAATCAAAGGGCTTTAGCTTGGAGTTGGAGTAGGAAGAAGCTCAAGGTCGAATTCCATCTTGAGGTATGAATTCCATGCATACTTGGAAGTTATTTCTGGTTTAGTTTAAGAATTCTGAAGGCTGGTTTAAACTTTGCAAGGGCTGGTTTAAGTTTTGAGAATTTTGAACCACTAAGTGATTCTTGAGTTTGATTGTGTATCTAGGCCTGTTGTTGATGTTTATAAGTTGTTAGATGGCTTATTTAGGGTTTTGAATTGAATTTGGGACTTAGGTAAGTCTTGGTAATGATTTGGGAGTGTTTTGGCTCGGGGAAAATGCAGGGGAAAACCCAGAATTCTGGGTTCGCGTAGGGGCGCCGCGGCCCTATTCTTCTGTGCTACGGCGCTAGGTTGCATCAGTGGACGGGGGCCCTTCTGGGCGCTGCGGCCCTCATAGAGTGGTGCCGCGGCGCTAGGCCATTTCTGGGCAAGAGGAAATTTCAGTTTCTAGGCTTTTGCCCAGGGGGCTCGGGGGACGCTTCCGCCACCTTGTGTGGGGATCCGGGAGGTCCCGAGAGCTCGGGATTGGCTCCGGAAGATGTTTTTGAATTGATTAGTAATGGGGGTGTTATTTGTGTGTTGTGACTAGATTCTTAAAGAGGCTCGGACTAGAGGACCGTGCTCGAGGGTTCAGTGCTCAAGAAGCTCAGGACACAGGTAAGAAAGCTATTGTACCCATAGAGCAGGGCGAGGCCCCATAATTGTGTTGCAGGGCACGACCCTATATGATTATGTGTTGGGTGTGGCCCACTGGTTGTGTAGTATATGTTTAAGTTATGTTTTAATTATACTGTGTATGCATATATGTGAGGGAACGGCGAAGGCCGAGAACGGCAAGGGGCCGAGAGCAGCGTTTAGCACGCAGAGTGTGAGTTGCCAGGGTAAAACCCTAAAGGATACCTGGGATATCCTTACGGTGTAACCGCAGCCCAGAGCCTGGTAAAGCGCCTGGGATGGCTTGGCCGTATGTGTTTAGCTTGTTGGCAAATTGGTTATGTGCTAAGTGGTTCATATGCATATGTTATCTGTTTATGTGGAGTTTTCTTGCTGGGCTTCGGCTCACGGGTGCTCTGTGGTGTAGGTAAGGGCAAGGAGAAAGTCAACCGACCATGAGTATGGAGAGCGTGACGCGACGCATACATGCCTGGTCTGCTTGGCTACCACGGCCAGGGGTATTTTTGGAAGTTGTTTGTAAAGAACCCTATTTTGTCGTTTAGTCGACTTTAAGTATCTTTTGAGTTGTAAATATTTATAAACAGTATTTTGGGATCCCAAATGTTAAACATTTTATGATTTTCAGTAAATGAAATTATTTTCAAAATTTAGGACTTTGTTTATGGTTTGATTACACGTTTGCCTTAAAATCTCGATTAGCAAGTTAAAAGCACGTTTAAAACTCATTTAGTAACGGCTCTAAGGAAGTAGGGCGTTACAATCTTTGTAGATAATTTTTGTATTTATTTGTGTCCAACATAATTATGAAAATGAGTTAACTCGAATTTTTTTAAAAAGAATTTAAAAATAGAGTACCTTTTAATGTGATTGGACACAAATAAATACAAAACTATTTTTATAAAGGATATACAAAACTACTTGATAAACTAATATTGAGAAAACTTAATAAATAATTGAAATTGAATTAACCGTCTTTGCCTACATAAGTAATAATTTAAGTTTTAACTTATTTTTAAATATGAACTTATTTAACCATCCTTCTCGCATTTGTCACAATTCACCATTGTTCTTTTTAGGAATATACTTTAATACTTTGTTGTTTATTTTGGAGCTAGTTTAGTACTTACTATTTTATTAATACAAAATTACATTCTTGTATTTGATAAATTAGTTTAAAATTATATATTTCTTCTTATTTTGGTCAAAATAATTTAGTTTATAACATAAGTAACCCCAATTTAGTTAATTAAAATTATTTTTGATAAAAAAAAGGCTATAATAAATGTAACAGACCCAATAAGTTCTACAATTGAAAATTAAAAGGCAAATTTATACAAGTAAAATATGAATTTGCTTTCATCCAAGAGAATGGTACAATTTTTTTTAACCAAGACATAAAAATAGCAAGATTATTATATAATGAGGGGTAAATACTCATTTAATGTTTTATGTTTTATCAAAATACAAACTTTGTATCTTATCTTTTCAATAATACTAATTTGGTACTCTGTAATTTAAAATTGTACATATTTGGTACCCTGAACCCAAATTGATCAATAAAATTTTATCAATATAACCAAACTATCCTCATTTATATGTAATTAAGTAATAAAATTGGGGTTGAGTTGTTTGCAAAAGCTTTTGCACAACTCTACTTCAAGTAACTTCCAAATCTTCCATTTAATTCTATAAATACCAATGTTAACATTGATAACAACCAAGAGGTTGGTGAAATTTGAAATTTAAAGAGTGTCTCACTACTTTATAAATAGAGACCATTTGATTACTTATGAATATGAATTTTTCATCAATTTTAACACTTGGCTGAAAAACAATAAGACTTGATAATTCTAGAGAGTTTTTCTTAAACTTGAGAGTCCTTTTGTGCTAAGAGAATAGAGATAAATAAATTTTTAGACAAATATTTTGAATATTTTTCAAGTCTAGTAATCACATTACTCTTCACTTAACATTGTGTAAATATGAGAATCTTCTCCTTTATTCTTATTGTTTGATTTGTAACTTTTGTTTTGAGTTTATATTCATCTTTTTCTCTCTTTCTATATTGTCTATATTTATTTGTATTTTAAACATAGTGTTGTATTTTTATTTCATCAATCAGCTTGTCCAATTGTATTTCTTATCTAGAGTGGTAATATTTGTTTCTATTATTTTCATTGAAATATAATATTCTCTAACATCGGATTGAGAGAGTAAGGCTTCCTTCGTGGTTGACGGTGGTGGTTTTCTTTTTACATCGTTGTTGCTGCTGCTATTTAGTGCCTCCACCCTTCGATTAGTCTCTTTTATTAGATCTTTAAGGTTGGCCGGTCATGATAGACATCTCTTAACTAGCATATATGGCATGGAGGTTGGAAGTGAAAATTTTCTCTCACTGTTCCTCATTTATTTCTTAAGTAAAAATCACTTGTCATCAATCTCTTGCTCTTTCGGCCTACTGTTTCGATAGTTTGATTCAATAATGCCAGTTTATCAACATTGATCAATCTTTATAATTTTTTGCTATTTAATGAGTTTCTACCCTTTAGAAAAATGACACTTTTTTAATTATTTTTTTGGAAAGGAAACTATAATAGTCAAGTTTTAAAACTCAAGTGTGAAAATTGCAAGCCGAATAGGATGAATTGATCACGAGTTGTGTAACTATGTGGGGTTTCAACATTAAATCATTTGGAGAAAGTTGTAGATATAACCCAACTTTTAGCATTTTTACACTTAGGTCCTCCACTCTTAAACAATATCATAACTTCCACACTTTTATTTTACTGTAGCAAATTCAACCTTATGATTTTCTTTATATGTCCAATTCTAACTCAATTTTAAAATTTGGCCAAATATTTTTAAAATATTATATACGTTTTTATTCATCCAACTCAAATAATTAAAAAATCAATATGAAATAATAGATAAACAATGCAACTAAGACATAATAAAAACACATTTTCACTTACTAAAGTCATAATACTTATTCAAATTCAATATTTTAAAAGAAAAATATATTTTTGAAACGTGAAACAATCAAATATAATTAATCTAGTTCTATCATAGTAATTTTAATTACTTTAGCAATAAATTATATTAGCTTTTTTAAAAAGTTACTCAAATTAACTCAATTGTGATGATGCATAGACCAAAAGTGTACACGAGACATTCTTATTATCAATTTTAATTGAGCACCATGTGATTGTTATGTTACCAGTTAGCTAGATTTTCACCAAATTGGATTTACTTATATCATAATTTTTTTAAAATAAAGAGTAATATATTTTTTAAAAAGAAAAATGATATATATTTATTAACGAGACGGGTGAAATCTATTATTGGTCATGAATGTTCTAACCTAAAAAATACAAATTTCATATTAAGACGACTAATAAAATTAACATAATAGATTAAATTATACGAACCAATGTTAAAATGATTGAATATGCTTCTTTGAACTGTGAATAAATTTAGCCTTTCTTTGTGTAAAAATTTAGTCAAAATCAAACATTGGAACTTTTAAATGTGGGCTAAAATTAGCAAAATATACTAATAACCAACACAACATAACACATAAAAGAAGATAGAAAGATTAAACGAGAGGGGAAGCATTCGAAAGATCAAAGCCACCAATCTACAAAAATAACATTGATGACAAGATAGTCTAAAAAGTCCAAACGCCATGAGAAAACAAAAAGCTCCCAACACTTGAAAACAAAATACAACTACCAAAACAACGAAAGCGTCATCGCCACGATTTAAGAAGACAAAAACCTTTGATCTACACAAAATCAAATATCTTTCTACTAAATCCTAGTTGATGCTTGAAACGAAATTGATAAAAATTCTAAGTTTAGAAGAAGATGAGTGATCATTACCAAATGGATTTTATTATATGGTTACGTGCTTCTCACGTGGCTTTCAATATGGCAGGCATGGGAGAAGAGAAGATCAGTTTAGGGATCAAAATGTAAAACAATTAGAGGTTAGAGACATTTAAGTAAAACAAAAAAACTAAAAGCTAAAAGACCACATCTGCAATTTAGTGTAAGATATTTAGTTTTGGGCATAATTTCTGGCGCTTTTTCAAAATAAAAATATTATACCTTTTCACACTTCCCACTTCTCCACTATCTCATCTCTCCAATTCTCTCCTCTTCTGCAAATCTCACTCTCTCTCTCTCTCTCTCTTTCTCTGTGCAGAAAAAGGTAGAAAAAGAAGAGCTTAAGAATGGCTGGATACAGAGCTGATGACGACTACGACTATCTCTTCAAGGTGGTGCTGATTGGAGATTCAGGTGTCGGCAAGTCCAATCTGCTCTCCAGGTTCACCAAGAACGAGTTCAATCTCGAGTCCAAGTCCACCATTGGGGTTGAGTTCGCTACCAGGACTTTAAACGTTGATGGGAAAGTCATCAAAGCTCAGATTTGGGACACTGCTGGTCAAGAAAGGTCTGCTTTTTCTTCTTCTACTCTGCATTTTCTCATTTGGGTCTCTCTTTATTTACTCGTTTTTACTTTATTGAGCCTCTTTCTGTCTTTTTGCATTCTCTTCATGTTCATTTGGTTCCTTAGTATTTGCGAGATTGGCGAAATTCAGGGCTTGATTTGACTGTTTGTGACTGTATACTGATGTTTAGGTCCCAGATTTGTCGATACAGATACTATTTCAAGTCCTGTTGTGGAAATTTTTGTGCTTTGGATGATTCAGTTGAGCTCCATTTGCTTTTAGATTTGAGCGGTATATTTTTAAAAAAAAAAATCAAATTTAAAATAATAATAATAATAGTTGAATGTAGATGTTAGGGTGGTGGAGAGATTTGATTGTCGGTTTGTGTTTTCGAAATTAGATCCAAGTGTATCGTTTAAGAAATGAAAGAGATAACTTAGTGATGATTAAAAGCACATTTCTAATATTATTTTAGTGGTGTTAGGAGATAAAGACATTGCTTAAGCTTCAAACTTAGGGCTTTATGGGTCAATTCTAACTGATCCATAGTGAGAATTATACTTAACCATTTTACTCAATGTGTCCTAATATGTAGATGATCATCTTTAAATTAGTAGGTTTGTTGTGAACAATCAAATGTCATTCTTTCCTTTGTTGAACTAGATTAGGCTACTCGCCTAATCCTGCAATATTTGAGGACTAGAACTATAGCAATCACCCCTCTTGGGTGTTTTGTTGAGTTAGATTAGGATCTCTATACTCAAGAGGCATCTGCTTTTGTGTTGCTAAGAGATAAAAGAGAAGAATAAATGTTCATTGTGTAATTAGAAATCTCAGATCACATTGTTACCAGAATCAAATGGACTTGAAGTTATTCCATAAGAAGTGGACTAGTACTTGTTTTCAGAGGTCTTGTTAGACAATTACTATTCGTGCTGATAGGCAGAGAGTATGTTCCAAGGAAGTTCAACCACATTAGTATTAACATCAAGTTTATCTAGCATGCTGTTGATTGATGGAGATATATGTGGATTTGGTTTGGGTTAACATCGTCTTGAAAAGGGATCTTGTATTTTGCCATGTCTGTCTGCTATGCTTTTTATTTCTTTGCATGCTTAACTATTTAAGAATGAATGGTTCAAGAGTTTCTAAATACACAATACTAATTCTAATGTAAATTACTTAGCTATGTGCATGTTTAACCTTCTTTTTTACGATGTTAAAGATGATGATTTTAGATTCAATAAGATGTTTTGTTTATCTTTTTAATAAAAACACGAAAAGAAACGAACCAAGACTGAGCCAATCTTAAGGTTTCATTTATTGTTATATAGGTTCTCCTAATCATTCTTATCTTTTTTGCTTCCATTTTCCTTCAATTTTTCCCTTTTCCAAAAAGTTACATGTACCACTGGCAACAGTTACTCAAAGTTGTACTGCTATAAATTTGGGAATTGAGATCAGAATAGACCTTTTTTAAACTTTGTAGTTGTTGAGGTGTTACCTCACTGTTTTCCTTCATGATCCCAAAGAAGTGGTAAAATTTCCCAAATTTGGTTAAATCAAATGAGATTCAATAGAAAGAAAAAACGTATAAGTTTTGATCAGATCATTAGTTAGAAATATCTGACAACCTTTGGTAAAAAGATCAGGAAAGGAAATTAGAATCTATAAAATGAAATAAGGTGCCTGATATTGTAAGGTTTTACTATGTCACTACTTGATCCTCTTAAGTGTTGTTGCTAGTATGTGTGTAAAGCAGTAAACTTGTAATTATGAATCCTTTTTTCAAATGAGAAGGATATTTAAATAAAAAAGTAGAGTATATATCTGTATGGGTTGCACCTTTCGCTGTTAGACTGTAACTGGGTGTTAGTCTGTCTGGGTCTGATTTGCAATTCCAAGATTGGAGGTTTATTTCATTTCATTGATACTTAATGTTCAAGACTTTCTTAGTTAACATTCACATCAAAGAGTGCAAAAGCCAGTATATGATCATTTCGCTACAAATCTGGCATTTTGGTTGAAGTGGTAATTGGTCAGTTCTGGAGAGGAAATAAGAATGCAGAGAATCCCAGATCTGAACTTTGCTAGGGTCAACCATAGAACTTGAAAAAAGTATTGGATCAAGTCAAGAATAATGAGCATCTGAATTTTGCCACTTGAGATTAGCTCAAGTGGTTTGGTGGGTGAGTGCGTGTTGAGTGGTAAAAAAATAAGAGCATCTGATTTTACATTTATTTTTTCACTACATTATTGCCCAGCGAGAGAAAATTGGTTCATTCAAGTGTCTAATTTCTTTTTCTTCTTCTCCCTCTTATTTGGTTGTTTTAAAGCTATATTTTCTACACAGGCAAGATGGGAAAGTACAACAAAATATATTTGAAACATCCAGAATATTTTAAGAGTAGCCATATATTTATATAGTGAGGTAGGTTGTGATGATATCACCAGTCTACTGAACACCAATAGGACTCCTATTTGAAATAAAATAAAAAATGGTAAAGGGGAAAGACAAAAGTGAGGGAGATGATATTGGTAAATATATTTTAATTAATGACGCAGAAAAAGGCACTTACGCAGGCTTCAATTAAATTGCTCATATTCAGATTTTTATAAATGCAAATTTTATTATTGGTCTTTTTGCATAGTTAAGTTGATCTAAAGTGTGAATGATACTTGTGTTCTACATTTCTGTATGCAATTAACCATCCCATCTTGTGGCTTTTATAGGTACCGAGCCATTACTAGCGCTTACTACCGTGGGGCGGTGGGAGCGCTTCTTGTGTATGATGTCACTCGTCATGCAACATTTGAGAATGTTGACAGATGGCTGAAAGAATTGAGGAACCACACAGATTCCAACATCGTTGTGATGCTCGTGGGAAACAAATCAGATCTTCGCCACCTAGTGGCCGTCTCAACCGAAGACGGAAAATCTTACGCAGAGAAAGAGTCACTCTACTTCATGGAAACTTCAGCACTGGAAGCAACAAATGTTGAAAATGCTTTTGCAGAAGTCCTGACTCAAATATACCACATTGTGAGCAAGAAGGCAGTTGAGGGTGGAGAAAATGGAACAGACACTTCTGTTCCAGGCAAAGGAGAGAAAATCAATATAAAAGATGATGTGTCTGCTTTGAAGAGAGTTGGGTGCTGCTCAAGCTAGGCTTGGGAGAAGAGACCCCCCAAGACTAAGATTTAAATCAGTTATTAGTTACTTTATTGTGTCCGTACAACATTTCAGAGAGGAATATTAGTTAGAGAAGAAAAACCATAAAGGCAAGTTTCTAGAGATATTGATCCACTATACAGGATGATATCAGAAAAAGCATAATATAACAATTAAATCCCATCTGTGATTTTTATTTGATTTTTTTCCCTATCTTCTTTTGCAATGTGTAATTTTGAGAAATATCTTTCTTCTATCATCGTATTCACCAACCCCCCTTTGCTTTTCAAATCCTTATGTGATATTATTATTGGTATTCTAGGTACTTTTTTCTTTTATTATATGGTTAGTAGTGATCTTTTTATATTGTAGCATTTAAGTCTTTAATTCTTTTAAAGGTAAAAGTTTTTTATGTTAATATATTGGTGCATTTGGTCCTATGCACTCATTAATTATTTAAAAAAATTATTTTGATTGATTTTAAAATTATAAAAGTCAAATAAAATTGTATTTAATTAATAAAAAATGTAAATTAATTTATATAATAAATTAAAAAATATATGTTACTTTTTTTTTGAAGGAAAAAATATATTACTTAAAAGTACTAAAATAAAATTGTATATCACTTAACACATTTACATATTTACTAAAATATTTTTTTTACTTATTAGTTATGTGGACTACTTTTTTCGCTATCAACCTAATCTAAGAACTTGGTAAAAACTATAAGAAAATAATACAGAGGTTTTACGTGGTTCATGCTATAGAAGAGTCCTACTCCACGAGTCTTTTGTATCAGTGAGTTTGAAGATTGTTTGAGGAGTCTCAGGCAGTATATAATATTTGCTTTGAGTTTACAATGCTTAACTAGCCAAAATTCTGAACCTTTACAAGGAGATACCCCAACCTTATTTATAGTTCTGGATCATTAGTGCCATTAATGGACAATTAAATCAACATTCCCCATTATTTGGGGAGTAAACTACTAATTAATTACATAGGGATGCACTAATAAAGACCATTGACTCATGTAGATTGCACGTGGCCCATTTGCAGAAAACAGCCTACTAACCTTACAGGGAACAGGTATCTGACCGTGTCAGGATACAACGCACGTTAGCCCATGTCAGGCGACATTGTGGGAAATGTCGATTGTCGAGTGTACGATCTCGACACCACTACTCGAGGCTCACCAAAATTTGTCAAACGATCTTCTAGTGGGCCACAGGTGCAGCGATTAACACATGGGGGTTGGCGAATGAAGAAAGTGAGATGACCACCTGAATGGTCCTCGGGGCATGACCTTACTTGGAGACATCCACGCCTAGGAAACGGGTCACGGGATGTGGCCTTGCTTGGAGACATTCGTGCCTCAAGGACAAACCTCAGGGTGTGGCCTCACTTAGAGACATCTGCGTCTGACCAGATCATAGTATAAAACCTCACTAGCACTCGAGGAGCTTAATTACTCCTCTAATGACTAGCACGTGTCCTCTGGTGAAAACATGGACAACATTTGCCCCCCAAGTCTTTTCTTGTCTTCGGACAGTGGAGACTAAGACTAAGAGGAATAATTCGATAAGTCTTTGGGGGAAGACGCTTGGGATCTCCATGACGCCACACTCTTGAAAAAGGTACTACCACGTGTCGTCTCCTTATTGTTAGACCCATCAATTTGTGTCATTAATGAGGAGTCCACTTCACGACCCAAAACGTCTAATTCGTACCCTAGGTGTCCTTTCGCCCCATACTCGAGGTGTCTTTTTCCCATGCTAATGATCACGATCCACGCATCTTGGATTCTGACAGTTGGATTACTCTTGAGTGCCCATGTCGTAGGTAATCAACGGTTGGGGTGGAGTTGCTTCCACCCCAAGCTCTTCAAGTATAAAACTCAAGAACCGCCTCTCAGAAATCACTTTTAGCATCGAAATTCAAAACCTCTCAACCTTCAAACCCTCTCCTCCATTTTCCGAGTTCTCAACGCTCTAGGTAGTTGACGAGAATCATCCTACTTATGGTCAGATGGCAAACATTTTTTAAAGTCCAAAATCACTTCAGCACATACAAGCACTTCATTTTGAGAAAGTTTTTACTTCTCCATTTCTTGTTCGGCTCTGAGTTTGTTTTTGAATTCTGTTGAGGGTTTTAGGTGCATGCCTAGGATTTTGAATTTCTGGCTTTTATAGGTCATTTTGACCTCTTTTAGGCCTTTTCTGGGCACATTTTGACGTTAGAAGCAGTCAAAATTGCCCATTACGCCCTGTGTGCGTCTTTTAGCATTTCTGGACACTCGACTGGAATCTGGAAAATTCCTAGATTTCGGCGATGTTCATAGATTCTGGTAGTGTACTCCGACGTCCATCCTTTGGCTCGAGGACACTCCAACCCCTTAGAAGTTTTCTTCCTTCTCCTCTTCCCGAGCAGTAGTCTTAGGGGTTCTCATTTTTGGCCTATCTTTCTTCAGGTTATGACGCTAATTGCTTGGTTTCTTATTTCAGATGTTTGAGGAGCTTCAACAACTACACCAACAGTCATTCTACGCGTGCGACTCTGAGATAATAGAGATGGCCCGAGAAGCGGGAAGACTTCCTAATATGGGAAAGCGAGCGGCGGAGAGTAGTCAGGCTCTCGTGGCAAGGGAAGACCACCCCCTGGCGGCGGAGAGGCTCCTTCGATACGACATCTCGGAGGTCCTCTGTCGTCAGACAAAACCTACACCGTCGCGGGATTCAAGGCGGAGGTGACCCCCAACAAGCTCAAACACTGGGGAGCTCTAGAGAGGATTATAACCCACCACGGGGTGGACACCAGCTACATGTGGGTACGCCTACCTCGGGAAGGTGAGAGAGCACATGAGAGCGTCCACGACCTCGGGGCTTGGAGCGCATCTCATCTCCAAGTTAGTGCAACTTTGCCACTGCACTAGTACTATGTCAAATTTTTGAAGTTTGTCGAAATAGCTCCATTCCAACTATCCCTGAATGGATATCGAGTGTTGGTCGAGCTATTTATTCTGTATAAGAGGTAGAACTGGCCTGTTCCATCTCTAGTTGAGATTTTGTATATCTACAGCTTCCGACCATACCCGAAGATGGATGAGCGGGACGGGTACTATACTTTGATGAAGCATACGTACTCGGGGATGAAGTACAAGGCCTCGAGCAGCAATGAGAAAAATGTGAAGGACTACAAGGACCATTTCTTTTGGGCAAGTGGCTTTCCCACGTGGACCAACCCGACTCTTCTCCTGGACTTTTCCAGGATTGTTCATTCGGCCCGTATTAATCCTCCGCTCGTGATTGTTCCTTAGCCTTAACCGTTTCTTTTCAGGTCCCTTCCGCTGCACACCTTTTGTTGACGCTTACAACGAAAGGTTCAATAAAATGAATGCCCTCCCCGAGGAAGAGATGAGCCTCAGCTTCCTCGTCACAGAGGTTCATCTTCATCCATATGGCCTACTTTGGGAGGGGCAAAGGATACGCCTCGTGGTTCTCACTAGCTTCCGTGACTCGAAGAAGTTGCTTTACGAGGCGAGGCTCCACACAGAGTATATTGCGGCGAAGGCTCAATATGAGTATGAACAGCGTCTTCATGAGGAGCACATAGAGAATGCACTCGCGATCCAAGCTACCATGAAGGTGAGAGAGGACGAAGAGCTTGAGGCTGGGATCGAATCATCCTCCGTGCCTCAAGGTAAATTTCCAATCATTATTTACTATGCCCATCATGTTGGGGAAGGAACTAGTCCCAACCACTCCTTATTCTAGCCATCATTCCTCGAGTGTGGGAAAATCTCGGGGCATCCTTGGACTAATGAGGAGTACTAGGACTATCAAGACCTTATCGACGTTTTTCTCCGCCATCCGAAGAGGAGGAAACACCCTCAAGGGTTCGTGCATCTGGAAAAGGTGACGTCCATGCACGAGATATGGTTTTGTCAATACGACACCAATGCGACAAAGGAGATGGGTCAACTCATCCATGAGTTTGCCCACTCCCTTCTTCACTCGAAGGAGCCTTATTGTGGTAAGGCTCCCCAGGAGACTTCTTTTATGTCTTGCATCCATGATATTTGTCTTTACATATTCTTTCATTTCGTTTCCCTCTAAAGACTAACCATGTCTGTTTCTTTATGCAGAAAGCATGGGCCTGTCCAAATTGGTCAAGCAGAAGCGCTAGATGGTGATGGGGTCCTCTCAAATAGACACTTTGGAGGCATTGACCGTGGTGCTCTCGTCCTCGGTGGCTTTGCCTCTGGCTCCAGTGGCTCCTGAAGCTGCTCCATTGGCCACTCCTATGCGACCAATGGTTACAGATGAGGTCATTGACCTCAAGGTCTCCCCTCCTCGAGATGAGGGGTTCTCTCGGAAGGGAAAGGAAATCCCTTCCCAGGTGCCCGAGTGTCCTCCGGTCAGGATACCTCGCCTAATGGTCTTTCTCGAGCACCTCGAGGGAAAGGACTTTGAAAGGCACAGATGAGTGGCTGAGTAATTTAACATGCATCTTAACGAGTGTAACGAGGATTTCAAACTCCTCGCGGAGTACCTACGGGAAGACAAATCGCATGGTCCAGTCACTCCTCCTAGCCGCGAGGAGCCGAAGCCTCTCCTCGCGGGGAGGGTTGGAGAAAGGAAAACTCTGCTTGCTGCGGAGCTACCCCGGGGATTGGCGGGGTCCCTGTGCGATATGCCCTTCCGCATATTTGCTCCCTGTGGCAGCAACAACAAGATCTGGCTGATAGCCGCCAGTCGCCATATCACCTTGAGGGTAAGTATCAAATCTTCAACTCCCATTTTTTATTTAGGTTCTTCATCAAGCTAACAAGTATTGTTTTGATGCAGGGTGCGACCTTCAACCAACGGATCAGGAACATCATTACCATGAGGTCCTTCAAGCTGAAGGAGGAGATGGCGTAACTCAAGGAGACCAATGTCTCATTGGCAGAGCACTCGGTGCTCCAGAAGGACTTAGAGGACCTCAAGGCTCATGAATTAGAGTTGGAGACCCAGATGGCCATGGAGCAGTCAAAGTTTTCATCACTCGAGGAAACTTCCGCGAAGCTGCTGAAAGATGTTGTAGGTCAAGCTCGAAGCGTGGACGAGACCAAGGACAAGTTATCGGTAGTCCTCACAGCAGTTCAAGAGGAGCTCTGCCTGAACTAGGAGGAGCTCTGCTTGAGCTGCAAGGAGTCTTCACCTTGCACCATCGAGCTAACCAGAGTCTAGGAGGAGGCCACCAAGACCAAAGAGGAAGCTGCGCAAGCTGCCTCTACACTGAGAGCCTCGCTCAGGAGAACGAAAACCTCCGGCTCTGAGAAGGGGAGCTGGAGAGGTATCTCGACGTGATGGAAGATGAAACCTTGTTCGTGGCATGGTAGAGAAACAAGGGCATGGATCTATCATTCACAGAGGAGCCTAACATGCGGATGATGCTCGAGGAGCGTCTTCTTGCCGAGGAGGCTAAGGCAGCTCAGGAAAAGAAAGCTACGACAATTGGTCGTGCTCCCGAGACGGATCCCGTCATCGAGGTGGAAGTGAAAGTTCCTTTGGGAAAGGATCCGAAGTGATTTTTCTTTTCTTTGTTTTGATTAAGTAGGAATGCATGCCTTTTTGTTTATTGGGGTGTAAACAATTTAATGCTCGAGCCTCCGACCACAATTATAGATACCTTTATGCAGCTTGCACTACTTTTCTTGCCATTATTGCTTTTTTTTTTCACTAGCATGCTAGCACTTAGTAATTATGCAATTTGGCCTTATTGATTTGGTGGGTTTTAGCGCAACTCAATGTAGCATAACACCACAAGAGTCCAAAACCTCAACCCGTCCACATTTTGCAGGCCTCAAGTCTTAGAGACTTAGGTCTTGTGGTCAAATCTTGGTGACTCGGCTCTCTCTCGACTTCTCTTAATATTTGGATAGTCTTAGGCACTTAGTGTTGTCCCCCAGGCCCGCAGTCCTCGGGATTAACTTTTAGTGCGATATCAAGTCGGAACACTTAACGCAATCCTATGTCCTTGAGTCCCAACAACTTGGGGCTTAGGAAATCCACTATAATTATAGCTTGAAGATATTTCTCTTAGTGTTTAGACGCTTTGGGCGTTTAGCGTTGCCTCCCAGGAACGCAGTCCTTGGGATTAATTTCAACGCCTTGTCAAATGGAACATTTGACGGCCCCACGCTTTCGAGTTTCAACAACTCGGGCCTTAGGAGGTTTATTGCACTATAGGGTTCTAAGGTTCCTATCTCAGAATTGACGCTTTGGGAATTTAGATGTTGCCTCCTAGGCTCGTTGTCTCGGAAGTAACTTTAACGCCATTCAGTATCATCGAGTGCCAATCACTCAAGCTCTAGAAGGTGTCCCCGGGATGCTATTTTGGGATTTTCGCCTTGCCCCCCAAGTACAATTACTCGAGCCTTTGCCATGTGGAATTCATGAACGTGTTGCCCCTGGGCCCTAAGTTACCGGAGCATGCAACCGAGTTTTATGTCCTTAGGCCAGGCCTCACGATGTTAGATTTCCGTTCACACTCCGAGACTAAGGGACTTGTAACCTTAAGTTAGCACTCATGTTACTTGGATTTCTCATCGCCTAGGTGTTTTAGGGTTGTGCTTGAGTAAAAATGACTCGGGTTTCTGTTCACTTCTCGAGGATTATGACCTGGTTTTCCTTCCTCGGGCATGTGCTGTCCTTGGAAGGATAACTTTGGTCTATCATCGCATTACTTGGATTTGTTTGACGCTGGGCCTTTCCCAAGTCTTATCTTTGGGGTCCTATGACACTAAGGCTGCTCTGCTCGTAGACTAGCTTAGCTTTGCAGGTCAATGACTCCCAATGCTAGGATTAGCCTTACAATGCTCAAGTTTTGGCAACTTGAGGCCTTGGGCCCGAGTGCGGATGACTCAGGCTTCCGTTCGCATCTCGAGCTTTAGGAACTTGGTCATAGCTCCTTGGGCTCAATGTCCTCGGGAGGTAACCCAAGTTTGCTCTCGTGCTACTAGGATTTTTAATCTTCGAAGTCTCGTGACACTAGGCCTACTCCACTCATGACAAGATTAGTATCCTAGGTCTTTGAGCTCGAGTACAGATGAC
Organism: Humulus lupulus; assembly: GCF_963169125.1. Lineage (NCBI taxonomy): Eukaryota > Viridiplantae > Streptophyta > Magnoliopsida > Rosales > Cannabaceae > Humulus > Humulus lupulus. The sequence continues at coordinate 129,614,701 of NC_084801.1, forward strand.
TCGAGTTTCTGTTCGCATCTCGAGATCTAAGAACTTGATCACAACTCCTCGGGCTCGATGTCCTCGGGAGGTAACCCAAGTTTGCTTTCACGCTACTAGAATTTTTAGGTCATGGACTTCCCTAGACTTTGCTTAGCTCCATAAATTTATCTATTCTCTAGGTATTGCAACTAGGTCCCCATTTTCAGAAAGCATCCTACCAACCTTATGGGGAACAAGTATCTGACCGTCTCAGGATAGGCGCACGTTTTCCCATGTCGACGGCGTTGTGGGAAATGCCGATTGTCGAGTGTACGATCTCGACACCACTACTTGAGGCTCGCCAAAAGTTGTCAGAAGATCTTCTGATAGGCCACTGTAATGACCTAAAATAGCTAATAAGGTTTAGTGCCTTGATTAGTGTGCCAGGAGGGCATAATTGGATATATGTGTGTGTTTAATTGGTTAAATGTGTGACTATGTGGCATGCATGAATAATGTGATTATATGAACATATTATATGCATGTTTATGAGTATTAAATATGCATGTGGGCCCTTTAATGTTTATAAGGGCATATTTGTATTTTTTGCCTGTTAAGGGCATAAATACAATTACTGTTTATGGCTCGAGACGATCCGGGTGAGAGGATTATCGAAATAGTCACATCGGGGTCTAATACCCGGTTGGGGGGAGCCTAGGGGTATTTTGGGAATTTATAGAATATTTTGGGGATTTATTGAATAATGAATAAGTAGCTAGTAATTAATTGGACACGACATGATTAATTGGTTAATAGTAGTAACACTTGAGGAATTAGCAGGAATTGGGAAAAATGACTGTTTTACCCTTAGAAACCATTAGAGGGCTGAATAAGTTTAAGGGGCAAAATGGTCTTTTTGGGTTAAGGATATACTTAGATATTGACCAGAAACATTAGGAATACTCTTAAACTCTCCCTTTCCCTCTCACTCACGTACTCTCTCTCGACCTCTTCTATGCCTTGAAGCTGAGGAAATTGAAGGAAAAAGGCTTGGTTTAAGCTGGGAAAATGTCTGGGAATTGAGGCTTAGAGGCTGAAGAATCAAGCTAGGTTTAGTTAAAAAAATCTCTCAGGATTAAAGCTTAAACTAAGGTAAGGATCTTGACTTGATTTTCTGCTGGGAATCTAGATTAATAGGTTGAATTTGACTGGGTTATTAGGATGAACTTGTCTAGGTTCTTGGGTGATGACTGATTGTTGGTTTGGGATGTGAATTTTAGTAGGATTTTGAGTGTTTGTAAGCCTAAGCTTTGTGGTTATGGGTCCTAGACTCGACTTTGGGGTTTTGGCTGGAAGATTCAAGGGTTATGTGTTGTTTTGAGCTGGGAAAACATTGGAGAAACCCAGGGATTTCTGGGTTCACGAGGGCGCGCCGCGACCTAGCTCATGGGCGCTGCGGCTCGCGTACCCCAGAAGGCCATGAGGCTTGCTGACTTGAGGGTGCACCGCGACCCTAGGGGGACAAGTCGCGGCCCACCTCCCCCATATGCATGAGGTCATGCCTCTGACTTGAGGTGCGCCGCAACCCTTAGGGCCAGGTCGCGTCCCGGCTAGACAACTTTGGCCTAGGGTAGTTTTTAAGCTCGGGGAGGCTCGAGGATTCGAACCTAAGCGCTCAAGACGAATTCTACTACCCGATTTAGTAGAATTTGAGGTCTCAGAGGCTAGTTTTTGTTTCCTAAACATTTATTTGGATTAGAAATTGATAGTTACCCATTGTCATTGTGACTGGGATTATCTCTAAGGCTCAAGACTGAGGATCGTGCTCGGGATTGCTTTTTATTCTTCGCTCGGGATTCAAGGTAAGAAAACTGCACCCTTGAGGTTGTGAACGGGACTAAGGTTCCCAATAATTGAATATGTGTACTGTGTGATTGTACGATTGTATGTAATATGAGAATGAATGACCTAAGGGTGCCGGGGCTGATGATAAGCGTATTGAACGCAGCTCGGCCTAAGCGAGCCGGGGTCAACTAGATAAACAGAGGGCTCGGCCTAAAGGTGCCAACCCTGAACATTTGTGTAACTTGTTAAAATATGTACTTGAGAATATATGTTTACCATTGTTTAGTTTATTGCTTGTATTTTGTTAAATAATTGAACTGGTTTAATTAAAGTTGACTGAATGCTACTGCTGCTATATGTGTTTGTTGTTTATGGTTTTCTTGCTGAGCCTTGGCTCACGGGTGCTTCATGGTGCAGGTAAAGGCAAAGGAAAATTGGATTAACCATAAGTTAGAGAGCTTTGGGGGTGGAGTGTACATAGTCACCTGCTCGACCGTAACGACTGAGGGAAAGATATAGGAGTAGAGCTCTAAATTGTATTTTTCCATTAGACTGGCTTTTCTTGTAATAGTTTTTGGGAGTTGTAATTACTACTTATACCCTATTTTTGGGATCCCATCTATCAAACATTTGTTTTAATGAAAATTAACCGTTTATGATCAAAATCTTTTAACCCTAACCTGATAGTAGACCTTAGGATCACATTTTTGTTCAAACGACTTTATTAGCAAGTCTTGCACTATTTTAAAATACACAGTGCAACAGTCTTGGTTATCTGGGGCGTTACAACTTGGTATCAGAGTGGTCTAGGTTGAAGGGTTCATGAAGACTGGCTGGGCATGTACACTCGCCGCTAAAGACAAGCTCGACTCAAGGTTTGGTAACTGTATACATGTGATTACATGCTTAAATGTTTAAATGAAATATAAATGCTTTGTTGCATGATTAATAGGGAGCATGAGATACTGATAGGGCCTGGCCCTTGACTGTTGTGTGATTATGATGAGGCATGCTTATTAGTATTGCTGCTACATGTGAATGAATGTTTAAATGCTTGTTTGCATCTTGATTGCATATTGTTGGTTGAGTTTTAATGGTGGACCATGGAGAGAATGTTAACCTATCATCATTACCTGACTGTCGCGTCGTTGATTGCAGGTAAACTTGGATAGCTATGCGTCCAAGGCAATCAATATGACTAGCCGGCACAGGGGTCGAGGCTAGAGATGATGAGCAAGGCCAGAACCCTTCGTTAGTCCCTGAGAACTGGCAGCAGATACTTGCTGATATGCAAGCCAGGTTATAGAGTCGAGAAGAGCATATTCGCCTTTTGAGATAGCAGGCTCCGTCAGGGAGTGTTGAACCTATTGTGCCACCTGATATGGCACCAATTGTACAACCGCCTGAGGTTGGGAACAGGTGGGAGCCACTTTATGAATGGTTCAGAAGAAAACATCCTCCAACCTTTGAAGGTGGACCAGATCCACTAAAGGCTGAACAGTGGATGATTATGATCACCTCCATCTTGGATTTTATGAGGGTGGAAGGTAATGATAGGGTGACTTGTGCCACCTATATGCTTAGAGAGGATGCCTGTATTTGGTGGGAGACGGCATCACAGACTCGGGATGTTTCATCTTTGAGTTGGGATGGGTTTAGAGATTTGTTCAACCAGAAGCATTTCAACGTTGCTGTAATGACCCAAAATTGCTAATAGAGCTTAGGGCCTTGATTAGCGTGCCAGGAGGGCATAATTGGTATATGTATGTTTAATTGGTTAAATGCGTGATTATGTGACATGCTTGATTGGTATGATTATATGAATATGTGATATGCATGTTTACGAGTATTAGATATGCATGTGGGCCCTTTATAGCTTATAAGTGCATATTTGTAATTTTGGCATGTTGAGGGCATAAATGTAATTATATGTGATAAATGGTTGAGACCACATTATTATGTGGATAAATATTTGCAGCATATGTGGCTCGAGACGATCCTAGTGAGCGGATTAGCGAAATAGTCACAACGGGGTTTAATACCTGGCTCGAGGGGAGCCTAGGGGTATTTTTGGGAATTTAGAGAATATTTTGGGATTTATTAAATATGGGATAGGTATTTGGTAATTAATTGGATGATGGGATTAATTGGTAAATATTAGAAACACTTGAGGAATTAGACGGAACCGAGAGTGGAATGACCATTTTACCCTTAGAGATAATTAGAGGATTAATAAGCTTAAAGGGGCAATATTTTCTTTTTAGGGGTTAAAGGTTATACTCTGTAGGATTCTAGACTAAGCCAGAAGCCACTTGATAACTCCCAATTCCTACTATCTCTCCATCTCACGTTTTCCTCTCTCAAGAAGCCTAAGGGGATTTATGAATTTTGAAAGAAAAGCTAAGGACACAAACTGGGATTTGAAGCTAAACTTGGCTGGGTTAGATTGAGGAACTAAGCTGAGTTTGTGCAAGGATACTGTTGGATAAACTAGGCAACAATTGGAGGTAAGAACTCTAGTTTAATTCTCTAATTCTGCTGGGTTTGTGTTGGCATGAGTGTGAACTTGATAATTGATTTTGGGAGTTAGAAAGAGTATGGATTTTTACTGAATTGGGATAGAGGTTTCAGTAGGATTGCTAAGATTTTGTGTTTAAAATATGTGATTAAAAGTCCTAAGTTCGTAGCTAAGCTTGATTTTGGGTTAGAGTGTTTATTAAAGTTGAATTATGTGGTTTTGGCTGGGAAAGATGCTGGGGAAAACCCATAAATTCTAGGCACAAGGGGGCGCACCACAACCTAGCTCATGGACGCCACGGCCCGCATGCCCAAAACACCTGGGTATGCTCTCTGTTTTGAGGGCGCGTTGTGACCCTAGGGGTGGCAAGTCCCGGCCCGCCTCCTCCTGAGGCTTGGGGATTTAGCCTCTAACTTGGGGGCGCGCCACGACCCTTAGGGTTAGGTCACGACCCGCCTAGGGGTTTTTGCCTTAGGTTGGTTTCTAGGATTGGTACGGCTTGGGGGTTCGAACCTAGGTTCTCGGGACAATTTCTACTACCTGGTTTAGTAGAAATCGAGATCTCAGAGGCTAGCTAATGTTACCTAAGTATTTATTTAGATTAGAAATTGATGATTACCCATTGGCCACTATGACTAGGTTAATCGCAAAGGCTCAGGACTGATGGTCGTGCTTAGGACCGTTCTGTATCCTCCGCTCGAAATTCAAGGTAAGAAAATTGCACCCCTGTGTGGTTGTGAACGGGACTGAGATTCTCAACTATTGATTTCTTGTACTATGTGATTATAACATTGATGTGATATACAAGAATGACCGACGTAAGGGAGCCAGGGATGATGGTAAGCGTATTGAGCGCGGCCCGACCTAAATGAGTTGGAGCCAGCTAGATCAACAGGGGGCTCGGCCTAAGTGTGCCAACCCTGATTATTTGAGAACTTGAAATTATTTGTTTATCATTGATTAGTTGAATATTTGTACTATGTTTTATGTTTGAATGAGATAAGCTTAATTGAATATTCTTATTGTTACATGTGTTTGCTGTCTCTGGTTTTCTTGCTGGGCCTTGGCTCACGGGTGCTATGTGGTGCAGGTAAAGGCAAAGGGAAGCTGGACCAACCATGAGTTGGAGAGCTCTGGGGGCAGAGTGTACATAGTCAACTACTCGACTGCCATGACCGAGGGAAAGTACAGGGACAGAGGTCTAAAACTTGTATTTTTCCATAAGAGTGGTTGTTGTTTGTATCCCTGTTTTTGGGATCCTATGTCTTAAACATCCATTTTAATGAAAATTAACCGTTTATGTTCAAAATATTTTAACCCTAATCTGATGGTTGACCTTAGGTCACGTTTTTATTCAAATGACTTGATTAGCAAGTCTTGCACTATTTCAACTACACAGTGTAACAGTCTTGGTTATCCAGAGTGTTACAACTTGGTATTAGAGCTGTCTAGGTTTAAGGGTTCCTGAAGACTCGCTGGGCATGTACACTCGCCACTAAAGACAAGCTCGACTCAGGGTTTGGTAACTGTATATATGTGATTACATGTTTAAATGCTTGAATGAAATATAAATGTTTTAATCTGTGTGAGTAATAGGGAGCATGAGATACTGATAAGGACTGGCCCTTGATTGCTGTGTGATTATAATGAGGCGTGCTTAGTAACATGGCTGCTTCATGTGAGTGAAAATTTGAATGCTTGATTGTACCTTGATTGCATGATGTTGGTTGAGTTTCAATGGTAGACTATGAAAATATTATTAACCTGTCATCATTGCCTGACCACCGAGTCATTGATTGCAAATAAACTTGGATAGCTATGTGTCCAAGGCGATCTATATGACTAGCCGACACAAGGTCTGAGGCTAGAGATGATGATTAGGGCGAGAACCCTCCGCCAGTCCCTAAGAACTTGCAGCAGATACTTGTAGACATGCAAGCCCGGTTACAGAGTTAGGAAGTGCAGATCCATCTTCTGAGACAACAGACTCCGTCAGGGAGTGATGCACCTATTGTGCCACCTACTGTGGCACCATTTATACAGATACTTGAGGTTGGGAACAGGTGGGAGCCACTGTATGGGCGATTCAAGAGACAACACCCTCTAACCTTTGAGGGAGGACCAGATCTACTGAAGGTTGAACAGTGGTAAGTATTCCCGCCTGTCACGCGGGTGACCCGGGTTCGATCCCCGACAACGACGCCAAAAATTTGTTGTCCAAATATATATACGCAAGTGTATGTATCGCTAACAAGTAATATAATAATAAGTAAAGTATCGTTCCCACGAGGATTGATATTAATTACCAATAATTAACTCACTCTAATTGATTTAAATGATAATTTCATTGTACGCCCTGATATTCAGCCCGAGTATTTTATGAAGCTCGAATATAACTAGCTAGCTAAGAACAATACTAAAGATTCTACAAGTTGATATCTCCTCTGCTAAGGCAGTGTAACTCCCCCAGGTAACAACAAGAGCTGAGGAATACGAAGCATCAACGCCGAGTTGGAGATGGATATAAAGCACAACATTCTGGGCGCGGGCTAGCATTACGTTCAGGTCGTGGCATTCTGACAATCTGCCATATCCAGGAGTTTGTAAACCTGGATACGTTATTTATAAACGTGCGTGGTCAGACATTACATGTCCGATATCCCTGAATTCTCGAACACGTAATATAAACGTGCATAATCAAACAACATATGTCTGATTATGCTAGACGACCCATGATCAATTTGACCTAATGATTAGACCATACCTTAATATATATTTTAATATTCATCATTTGTGGGAGACAGGTCACAAATGGTATGGGTATTCACGTGATGACCCCAACACCTATCCTGGGATGGTTCTTCTATAAATACCAAGACCTTGGATAGAAAAAGGGTTTGGTTTTTTCTGTGTAATGCAAATACTTTGTCAAAATATAAAGAGATATACAGTAATAATATCGACTCATGGATTAGGGGATTTTAGCCTCCGAACCACGTAAAAAGGAACGAGTCTTCTTACCACCTCACTCTTTTCTTAAGAGTTATTATTCTCACAATGGTTTATCATTAAGCACTAATTTATTCCAGCTAATTATGTAATACACTGTTGGCAAAAAATTGTGTCAACAGTTTTGTAACGCCCCACATCACTATGGCTGCTTCCTGGAATGATGATTGGCCCTACAAACCAACACGAGTCTTTCCAGCGTGCTTTGTCCTCACTCACACGCTGGAAAGACTCGTGTTGGTTTGTAGGGCCAGTCATCATTCGAGGAAGCAGCCATAGTGATGTGGGGCATTACAAATGGTATTAGAGCCTTGACCCAGCCGGAAGTGTGGCTGATGGGGATGTCGAGCCCGTAAGGAGGGGTGATTGTGACAGTCAGAATCCTGTGATCCGTCAGGGGAAAGACCGGGTAAAGCTGTGCAATCCCACATCGCCTGGGGAAGGTCAAGTGTGATGATTCTAAGACTGCGTAGGTATGGGACTACATAGTTGAAGAGGGCTTAAATGGATTGATGGGTACTACCTATATCAACAAGATGCATCTTCATTTCAGTAGTCCATCACTTGAGAACTCCAAAGTTAAGCGTGCTTGACCTGGAGTAATCTCAAGATGGGTGACCTCCTGGGAAGTTTTCCCAAGAAGCGTGCGAGTAAGGACAAAGCACGCTGGAAAGACTCGTGTTGGTTTGTAGGGCCAATCATCATTCCAGAAAGCAACCATAGTGATGTGGGGCGTTACAAGTTTGGTACTTTCGTTGAGAGCTACAAATTAGTGCCATTGAAAAAGATTCAGAACAAAGTTCATCATGGTGGTCACTCGTTCAAGGCACGGTAATGAAATGGAACAACATGGTGGACAGGAGGCTCACCATATCGCTGTTTCCGACGAACAAAACCCGGAGATCTAGCAGCGGTCGGGAAAGCAACCAATGGGCCATAACGACACCGGAAGTTTAGCACCTCTACCGCCGAATCCAAACCCGGATTACTTGACTGCGGTGGAGTTGGAGAACATGCAGTTAAGGAGCCATCTAGCCAAAGAAAACAAGAAAATTGAGGAAGTCTTGGCTCGGCTACCCCCTCTTGCAACCGATGTTAACGTCGGAAAGAGGCAAGGTGGGACTCGTAAGCCCCGCCGGGATAGTCGACCTAGGCCCAGTCGGTTGGTTAGAACCTCAACTCCAAGTTCTACGCCTGTTTCGCACAATCACCAAGAAACCCTGTTTGGTGGCTTTCATAGAGATCATCATTGAGTCAGCCGGTCGGTCAGAACCTCGAATCCGAGTTCAGTGCCATCGTCAAATGCCCATGGCAACCCACACAGACGGTCAAGGATGAACTCGCAAAGACGACATGTCCCCACTGACTTCCCAGTACCGCGATCAGATCGCCAGGCGCAGGGAACTAGAAATGGTGGAGTAGAGCGATCACGGACTAATTTGGTCCGACTTGATGGGATGAGAATCGCCTCACCAATCAGACATCCTCTGTCACCGATAAGGCATTCGTCCCCACCTCGTTCAGCTTGAGATGTTCCTACCTACGGAAACGGCAGGAGGAATCCTCCTCCCGTTGCCCCTGCTCATGTCTCGCGAGCACGCCGCAATATCCCAGATCCTCATCCTCGGCTGCAAGCTCTAAGTTTTTCTAACGGAAGCTATTGGACGGAGTGCAAACATAAAGCAGTAGCCCGAAGAGCCTTTGAAAGCTTACTTGAGTAGGTTCGCCTACATTGCTACGCGAGCTAGAGACACGGATGAAAGCTCTAGGCTTATGGCGATGAGAACAAGAATCCTTGTTGGAGGAAACTTATGGAAAGAGATCCAGAGAAAGGGCGTCAACACCGTGGATGAGTTCCTGAACAGGGCTCAAAGATGGATCAACCTAGAAGAGGCGCGAGCTTCGGTCACAGGAACCAGCCAAGTCCCAGCCCAACCCATTGGAGCGGTAACAGACGTTGCAGCTATGGCTCAAACCGTTGCCCAGAATAACCAAGGGGGAGGAAGCAAGAGGAAGAGAAGTGGCGAGGGCGGCCATGACGGTTCTAAGAAGAATAAGCTCGTGGAGAAGTTCAAACCAATCTATGCAACTTACGCCGACCTCACGGATACCAGGGAGCGCATCTTCTTGGTAAATTCTGCCCGCCTTCCATGGAAGAAGTCGGAGCCTCTAAAAAATCAAAGGGCGAAGAGAGACCCTTCAAAAAAATTTTGATTCCACAATGACATTGGTCACAACACTGATGACTGCAGGCACTTAAAAGATGAGATCGAGACACTCATCAAAGTTGGGCCTCTGGCTCAATACGCTCGAAATTGAGTCACCCCTAATTAGCTCATTGGGAAAAACATTCTATTAGCTCTGGAAACCCCCGCAAATCATACCGGAGCTCTGGTGAATAAGGATACCCCTCCCCCAATAACAGGGGGAGAGATAACAACCATCTCTGGTGGACTTCGTCTGGCAGGAATGAGAAAAAATGCCCAGAAGAGATATGTCAATGAGCTGAGGTCTCACAATGGAGTCGAGTTCGTCCCGGAGCAACATTTATCTAAGCAGCAACGATTGGAGAAGCAACCCATCAGTTTTACTGAAGAAGACGCCAGTCATGTCCAGTTCCTGCATAACGACCCTCTGGTCATAACCGTCCAACTCGCCAATCAGAGAGTTAGGCGAACACTAGTTGATAACGGGAGTTCTGTGAACCTACTATTCAGGTCCACTCTGGTGAAAATGGGATTGTCTGTGACTGAGATGAAGGCAACCTCCTTGATGATGTATGGATTTTCTGGTGAGGGATCGGCAGCTATCGGGACAATCGACTTAGTGATAACTTTGGGGGAGGGACCACGAACTATTTCCAAGCTGCTTGAGTTTGTGGTCGTCGATTGTCTGACCGTATACGATGCAATCTTGGGTAGGCCCACGCTGATGGCATTTGAATCCATAACTTCAGTCTGCCACCTTGTGATCAATTTCCCCTCATCTACGGGAATATGTACTATCCGAGGCGATCAGCTCGCTGCCAAGGAATGTTATAGCATTTCCATGAAGGGAAAATCTCAACTCGGGCAGCAAGCGATGGCCGTGCAGGATGGAGGCGAGCAATCCTAGGAAATCAAAACTGATCCTGGGATGGAAGAACCTCAGCAAGTCAATTGCAGGGGAACCACCCCGAGTGAGGATATTGATCCCCGAATAGGCGAAGACAGGTCCGAGCTCTAGGCTATTGAAGAACTCTAAGAAGTAAACATCGATCCCAAAGATGCTTCGAGGGTGGTTAAGCTTGGGGAAAATCTTGACGCTGAAAGAAGGGCAGAGCTGGTAGAATTTTTACAAGAAAATCTAGATGTTTTTGCTTGGTCCCATGAAGACATGGTAGGGATTAGTCTGAAGTTCATCATGCATACGCTTAACATGGACAAAAGCATGCCTGCAAAATCCCAGAACCAGAGGCGTCTGGGTACAACTTGTGCTGAGGCCCTAGAAGAGGAAGTAGCTAGGCTTTTTAAATGCGGTTTTATTCGTGAGGCGAAGTACCCGATCTGGGTAGCTAATCCCGTTCTGGTCCCAAAGCCAAATGGAAAATGGCGGACCTGCATCGATTTCTCGGATTTGAACAAATTCTATCCCAAGGATTGTTTTCCCTTGCCAAGGATTGACCAATTGGTGGATGCCACCGCAGGGCACGAGCTCATGTCCTTCATGGATGCATACTCTGGGTATAACCAGATCGCTATGAATCCCGTGGATCAAGAGCATACTAGCTTCATGACTCCAACCAACGTGTACTGCTACACGGTCATGCCCTTTGGGCTGAAGAACACAGGGGTGACCTACCAGAGATTGGTCAACCGGATGTTTGCTGATCAGATCGGGAAGAACATGGAAGTGTATGTTAATGATATGCTGGTCGAGTCAAAAACTGTCGATAACCATGTCTTCGATCTGAAGGAATGTTTTGGGATCCTAAGGAGGTATAGTATGAAGTTAAACCCCCAGAAGTGTACTTTCAGAGTGGCGTTGGGAAAATTTCTGGGGTACATAGTCAAAACCCAAGGAATAGAGGCGAACCCTGACAAAGTCAGATCTCTGGTAGAGATGCCTTGGCCCAAGTCACATAAAGATGTCCAGAGTCTGATAGGAAGAGTGGCAGTCCTTAATCGGTTTATTTCTAAGTCCACCGACAAGTGTTTGCCATTCTACAACCTGCTCCGAGGTAACAAAAAGTTTGAATGGAATGAGGAGTGCGAGCAGGCTTTCCTCGACCTGAAGACACATATGGCCGAGCCACCAGTGTTATCTAAACCAATGGTAGGAGAGCCCCTTTTTCTTTATTTGGCTGTGACGGAGAACGCGGCCAGTGCAGTGCTAGTCTGGGAAGAGGACCGAGTTCAAAAGTCAATGTATTATATAAGTAAAAGACTGCTCGGAGCTAAATCACGGTATCCCCTGATGGAAAAAATGGCATTCTGCCTCATTACAGCCTCCAAGAAGCTTAGGCCATATTTCCAATCCCATTCAATCCACGCCATGACCGATCAACCTTTAAGGCAGGTACTGCAAAAACCTGAGGCATCGGAACGACTATTGAAATGGGCAGTCGATTTTAGCCAGTTCGAAATACTATATGTACCCCGAACTACGATCAAAAGCCAAGCCCTGGATGATTTCGTGGCTGAATGCACTGGATTCCAGGAGGAGCCCTTGAGAGAACCAGTGTGGGAGGTGTGGAGAATCTTCGTGGACGGTTCATCTAACGAGAACGGGTCCGGAGCTGGGATCATTTTGATATCCCCAGAAGGGCATCGTTTCCACTTCGCGCTGCGGTTCAGATTTGTAGCATCCAACAACGAAGCTGAGTACGAAGCCTTATTGGTCGGGCTTAGAGTGGCAAAGGAATTGAAGGCCAGGGTCGTCCAATGCTATAGCGATTCCCAACTCGTGGTAAACCAAGTAGCTGGGGAATATCAAGCACGGGGGACTAAGATGGCGGCTTACCTGGCCAAGGTAAAGAAGGAGCTATTTTAGTTTGAATATGGCCTAGTCGAGCAGATCCCTCGCAAGCAGAACGACAATGCCAACGCTTTAGCTAGACTCGCTACCTCCAAATAAGCTGAAACTCTGAGCATAGTACCAGTGGAATTCTTGGAAAGTCCGAGCGTGGCAGAAAGGGCGATGGAGGTCGAGATGATCAATATCAGGGTGACCTGGATGACTCCCATAATAGAGTATCTTACGACAGGGAAATTTTCTGATGAGCGAAAAGACACGAGGAGAATACTCTATCAAGCTTCAAGGTATACAATCATAGACGGGACACTGTACCGACGTGGCCATTCCTTGCCCCTTCTACGGTGTGTTCTGCCAGAGGAAGCCAAATTATTTTGCAGGAGGTACATGAAGGCTTCTGTGGGGATCACGCTGGGGGGCAAAACCTGGCCTTAAAAATATTAAGGCAGGGGTACTTTTGGCCCACGTTATCAAAGGATTCCATCTCCTATGTCCAAAAGTGTGACAAGTGCCAGCAATTTGGAATAGTCGCCCGAGCTCCACCGGTCGAGTTGAAAATGATTTCATCCCCATGGTCATTCGCGATGTGGGGAATCGATTTAAATTGAGCCCTGCCAATGGGGAAAGGAGGAGTTCGCTATGCCGTGGTGGCCATTGATTATTTTATGAAATGGGCAGAACCGGAGCCCTTGGCAACAATCACCTCAAAAAGAGTCCTTGACTTTGTAGTCAAGAATATTGTTTGCCGGTTCGGACTGGCAAGAAAGATTGTATCAGACAATGAAACTCAGTTCGATAGCGATCTCTTCACCAAATTTTGTGAGAGGCACATCATAATTAAAAGTTTCTCTTCGGTGTCCTACCCGCAGGCCAACGGGCAGGTCGAGGTCGTAAAGAAAACTCTCAAAGCAAGCCTTAAGAAGAGGTTAGACAAGGCCACGGGAGTCTGGCCTTAGCCGCTCCTACAGGTACTGTGGGCATACCGGACCTCTCACCGAAATTCTACGGGGCACACCCCATTCTCCCTGACTTTCGGGAGTGAAGCCGTCCTTCCCGTCGAAACAAAGATAACCACGCATAGGCTCCAGACCTTCATCCAGGAGCGGAATGACGAATTGCTCAGCGCATCCCTCAACCTGATTGATGAAAAACGAGAGGATTTGCAGCTACGGCTCGTGCATTATCAGCAAAAAATCACTCGTTATTTTAATTCAAAGGTCAAGAAGCGTATCTTTGGTTTAGGTGACCTGGTACTCTGAAGGGTATTTTTAGCAGGCAAGGACCACAAAGATGGTGCCTTGGGTCCGAGCTGGGAAGGGCCCTATCAAATAGTGGAGTTCATACAGGAGGGAACCTTCAAATTGGCTCGGGTTAATGGAGAAACAGTACTGCGGACCTGGAGCGCTATGCATCTAAAAAGGTACTATCAATGATCGTACCACCTGTCTATGTAAGGCTCGATTATAAAAGCAATTTAATTTAAGAAATAAAAATAATGGTATATTTTTTGTATCTTTGTATGGTTTCATCTGCGTGATAGTTCAGATGGTAGCGTTGGTCCAAAGTAACCTAGAAAGTTCACTTCCTGATTACTTGGGGGGCATATAACCTGAGAACCAGGTTTCGAAACTTAGAAGTTGGTAAAATTGATTAACCAGTGTTTTTTCTAAAAAATGCGAGGTGTCAATAAAACTAACATGAACTAAGTTTTAGTTAAATATCATGGATACGACCAGGTTCCGAAACTTAGAAGTTGGTCAAATTGATTAACCAGTGTTTTTTCTAAAAAAACGCTAGGTGTTAATAAAACTAACACGAACTAAGTTTTAGTTGAATATCCTGGATACGACCAGGTTCCAAAACTTAGAAGTTGGTAAAATTGATTAACCAGTGTTTTTTTCTAAAAAATGCGAGGTACCAATAAAACTAACATGAACTAAGTTTTAATTAAATATCCTGGATACAACTAGGTTCCGAAACTTAGAAGTTGGTAAAATTGATTAACCAGTGTTTTTTTCTAAAAAACGCAAGGTGTCAATAAAACTAACACGAACTAAGTTTTAATTAAATGTCATGGATACGACCAGGTTCCGAAACTTAGAAGTTAGTAAAATTGATTAACCAATGTTTTTTTCTAAAAAAACGCAAGGTGTCAATAAAACTAACACAAACTAAGTTTTAATTAAATATCCTGGATACGACTAGGTTCCAAAACTTAGAAGTTGGTAAAATTGATTAACCAGTTTTTTCTAAAAAACGCGAGGTGTCGATAAAACTAACGTGAACTAAGTTTTTAATTAAAAACCCCAGATACAACCGGGTCCAAGGCCTGATACTTAACAGGTAGGATATAAATCATCATTTTTTGTTACGACCAAAATTAAAGTATCTACCTCGACCTAAGGGACATTTCCTAAAAATTTTTTTTAATGAAGAAGTCATGAAGCATAAGAAAAATCAGGGAATAGATAAAAGGTAGATGCTTCAATTATAAATAAATTATCTCGAGGAAAATAACCTCGTACAAAAAGTTTACAAAAGAAAAGGTATAAAAATAAACAAAGGAAAGAGAAAATTAAGCCCCTCCTGGGCATTCAAAGGATGTCACCTCCTCGGTCTCCTGCCCGCCAGTAGTGGAGGCTTCCCCAGTCTCAGACTGCTCTTGTTGTGCCCGGACCTTTAACTTCTCAGGATAGAGATCCCACAAGTCAGAGGGAAAAAAGGAGAAGTTGCCTTCTTGGTTGTAGACCCAGCAATGATAGAGCATGCTCGCCATGAAGGATATTGAGGTCGCCTTCTCCTCCTTAGTAGCAGCCTCCGCCTCCAACTTCTTGGCCTTGGCCTCCGTGAGCTCGACCTGTAGGGCATCCAGGGAAGCCTTTGCCGCCTGCTCGCCCTCTTGGGTCGCCAATAAGGCAGCCTTTGCAACTTGCTCGCCTTCTTGTGCCGCCGTCAGGGCAGTTTTGGTGCTTAGTTCGCCTTGTTGGGCATCTTGGGTAGTAGACAGGGCGGTCTGAGTGGTCTGAAGCTCGGCCTTGAGCTCTTCATTCCTAGCCCTAGCCCGAGCTATGCTACGGTGCTGAGCCAATACCTCCTGCAAGGAGCGAGAAAACAAGTTAGACGCGTACTGGAATATAATCGAAAGAGCGTATTCGTATAAGAAAAATGGGCTTATTGTGAGGTTCATTCCCAGAGCTGACTCCATGACGTTCTCCGGGTTCCTCTCCTCAGTCACCCTCAGGTCCGTTGGTTTGGCCTTATAAAAGTGCTCCACCATGTGGCTCGCCGTCTCGTAAATGGTCCCCCGAAATGTGTCTGGAATTTGCTCCAAGTCCTGTGCATTGACCGGGATGCGTACGGTGGTGGCAGGGATGACCGGAGCTGGAGGATCAATCGGTGATGTTTGGTCCCGAGCAGGACCAGAAGGAAACCGAGGAGAAGGTAGAGGCAGACCCCTTTTGTATTGAGCGGCAACAGCTGGAGCTGTCGAGCTCTAGTCCTTCCCCTTAGCCGGGGATTTGGAGGTCATTCCTGCTGCGGGTGGCACCTTCTTGGATGAGAACCGGGGCTTCTTTACCGTCAGCCCCGAGCTGGATTTCCCTTCCTGAAACATCGCGCAGATGTCGAGAATCCCTTGTTGTGCTATCTCCTCGCCTGAAAAAGGAAGGGAAGTACGTAAGTATGTGTACAAATCCTTCAGTCCACAAAGTATGTATGCATGTATAGGATATAACAAAAAGTCCTACCCTCCAAGCTAGAGGAGGAGTCTACTGCCACGACCTCCGGCCTTGGAACCACTATAGGAGAAGGGGAACCTAAGTCTATAACTTCTTGGATCAAGGGAGGCTCGGGCTCAGGTTCTACCTAGGGGCTAGATTCTTCTACATATTGCCTAAGCCCAGGGGCAACAACACCTTGGAGAAGGGAAGGCCACGACCTAAGGTTGGTTTCGTACTCTTCGAAAAGGGCTGACCTAAAGGAGAGGGTGTTTGTAACGCCCTGGTTACCCCAAGACTGTTACGGTGAACGATGACCCGTGAATTTAACTCGCTAATCGAGTTCTTTGGTAAAAAACGTTCTTCTAGGTGTTATTAATAGGTTAAGGTGGAAAACCAATCAAAAGGGAAGGATATATTTTATTTAAAACATAAAACTGTTCATGGGCCCATAAAAAAAATATTTACAAGTTATTTACAACTCAAAATGGTCATTACAGTTTAAATTTACAACCTACCGACCTAAGCGGAAAAAATAGGGTAAACGCCCTAGTTCCTCTGAGAACTCCTTGGCCGTGGTGGTTAAGCGTCCACATATGTACACATCACCACCTAAGCTCTCCACTTAAGGCTAGGTGAGATTTTCTTTCCCTTTACCTGCACCACATAGCACCCATGAGCCAAAGCCCAGCAAGAAAACACAATATTACATGAATATAATATCAACAATGATCATAATAATCATTCAGGACTCTCGGTCCAAAATAAAGGAGTGACAGTTGAAAAGTCACTAAGGTGGGTTCCATTCCCTTTAGCCATGTGACGATAGGGTCACTTGGGCTTTACAAATAAGTGACCATTTCACTAGCTTATCAAGATAGGTGTTCGATGAACTAGTCACCGATATAACCTACTGCATGACCATAGAGCCATAACCATGGGATTCCGCTCCCTAGCCACGTGACAAGCAGTCACCTAGGCCTTAGGCCCTGGCTCTGAGTAACTAGTCCTAGACTAGTCAAGCGCTTATAATTTTCATCGACCTTAGGGTCGGTCCAGCATTAATGCTCCTAGAGTCATTCAACGCTGATATCGATTAGATCTAATCTTTTATCAGCCCTGCATTCATGGTGCTTATGCCGTTTCTGACTCTCAGGTTAGTAATACGCGACCAATGCCGACCCTGACTAGTCAGTGCCATACACAAGTAAGCAAGCTTTGCTAATCATTTAATATGCAATCAATGTCCACATTTAACAACCAACATGCCTCTACAATAACCACGCATGTCATATACATAGGGTGCAGTTTTCTTACATCTGGTTCGAGCGAGAGTTAGTATAAGAACGACCCTCGAGAACGATCAACCTTTTAATTCTTTGACGGTCACCTGGTTATAACCAAATATGGGATTCCATCAATAAAATGAATAGCAAAGGTTCCTGAACCAAAACCTAGCCTCCGGGACATCGAATCCTACTAAACCGGGTAGTAGGATCGATCCCGAGGCCTAAGGCTTGAATGCCCAAGCCAAAAACCTATTTCTGGCCAAAATGCCACTAAGGGTCGCGGTCCTCCCTGGCCATGCCGTGGCCCACCCCTCAAATAGAGGTAGCCTCCCCTCAGCTCCCAGCACAGGCCGCGGCCCTCCCTGGCCATGTCGCGGCCCTTCGGCCCTTCAGCCTCTTCCTCTCCTTTTCTCAAGCTTGGGCCGCAGCACTCTAGAACAGAGCCGCAGCCCCACCTGAAACTCAGCCAAAACCCCTGTTTTTCTCCCTTCAAACTCATTCTAAAACCTCATTAAAACTCTCCCAACATCACCAAGAAAAGCCCCCAATTTCTACAACAACTTACCCACCATACAAGCTTCAAAACCCAAGTGAACTTTCTCCAAAAACTTCCATTAATTCTCAACCTAACACCTTAGATTTCACAACTGAAAACCATAAGAAAATAGAGCATAACTAAGGTTTCATGGATAGATTCTTACCTCAAGCTGGATTTAAGTCCTCCTCAATGGTTGAACTAAAGTCCTGAGGTCCAAACTTTGATTCCTTAGCTTAGTTCTTCAAGTTGGGATCAAAATTCCAAAGGAAGCAAGACGAAGATGATGATCGTGAGGGAGGTAACCAAACATTATTTTGGTTCTATTTTCTACAGCCTTCAGCCCTTATATCAATCCTAGAGGTAAAAAGACTAAAATGCTCCTAGGTCAAATAAAAGATTCTAAAGACTCCCATGGGCAAAACCCTCCTTTTCCACCTATCTCGTTAATCATAATTAACGCTCTCCAATTCCCGATATCCTCAAATACCAATAATTCATATCCCGTTACCCTTTAATTCCTGGTAACGCTCTAATCACCAAAGCACCCCGAGACTCACCCCGAGCCCCGAGCTTAAACTTGTTATGACCAAACTGATAGTTTATATTCAAAGATCGTCTCATGCCGAATAGCTCAAACAAATCCACATTATAATGTGGCCTCAACAATTAATCACAAGCATGCACCAAAATATACAAATATTCCCTCAACGGCCAAACTATCAAAATACCCCTGTAATCAAATGTGGACCCACATGCATGCATTTAACATCATATTATAATATATTTCACATAAACATGCATATAATCATTTAATGGCATAATTAAACAATTATGGCCCTCCCGGCCTACTAATCCAGCCTTTAAACCGCATTAGGGATTTCGTGGCATTACAGTGTTATCTACAACTATAGTTCCCCTAGGATGGCCCATGTCATGGCAAACTACTAGGTGATCCACACACTAGAGCAGGGTTATGTTGCGATCAGAGTCATTAGGGTGGCGGTTCACGAGCTGGTTTGGGTTAAACCTAACTAACCTAAGGTCAGCAACATCTCTATCTAAGTCCCTAAAGGGGTACGAGTTACCTTGGCCGGAGGGGCCGGCTGCTGCCCCTGACGAAGCTCGTTCCACGTCTGGGTCCCGAGCGACCTCAGGAGCTCGCCTCTTTCGCACGAGCGGCACCTCGGCCTCTTCTTGCTCTTCATCGTCATCAGCCTCAACACCCCCTTCAGGGATGGACGCTAGCTCGCGGATGACTGGGTGGTTAGCCTGAGTCCTCCTCAAGGCCAGAGTCTGGCCTTCAACAATCAACTTACATGCCAACATCGTGTCATCAGACACGAGCTGGCAGTAATCCTTCTCTCTAGACAGAAGCCCCACCAAAGTGTCGTATTGACCACCAAGGGTCACTGATTTATCCGTCCTTGCAAAAATGGATGCACGAAGATACTCCAGTCAGTATGCACGCGAGAAGACTAAGTACAAAGAGAATAATTAAGCGAACTAAAAAATGAAAGAAGACTTACGAGGACGGTCGAAATATCAGTGTTCTCAGTTGCGAAACCCATTCGACATAAAGAACTGGTCTTTGAAGTCATTGGGGTGGCCAGGCAGCTCGATGACTGCGGGTGAGTTCGGGAATCAGGTCAGATAGTAGAACCCGTCGCCTCGTCCCCGCTGATCTAGGTTGGCCTTGAGGCAGAAGAAGTAAAGGATGTCCGTAGGGGTGGGGACCTCCCACTCATGCTTCAAGAAAAGGTACTTAAGCCCCGCCAACAGCCGATACGAGTTCGGGGGGAGCTGGAACGGCACCAACTGCACATAGTTGAGGAAGTCAGCGAAATACTGGTCGAGGGGAAGGAAGGCCCCGACCTTTAGGTGCTCATCACTCTAGGCCGCGAAATTGTCCTAGAGTGGTGCGCAGCTCCTCTCCCCTTCGAAGGGAGGTCGGGCAATGAGGATGCCAATCTCGACCTCGATATTGTGGGACAGCATGATCTTGTTGACCCTTCCTTGGGTTGTGATCTTGGAGGCTATCCTCTCCACCTCGAAGAAGGCATCAGGTCCGACTACGACCTCCTCCTCCACCACAGGGCCGAACTGAGGGATGGGAGATTCAGAGGCGACCTCTTTTCCTTTGTTGGCTCGTTGATATGATGAGCCAGCTGCGTTCTTCTTGGGCGCACTTTTCTTGGGTGCCATTAGCTCGCCTGTCGAACAAGAACGATGGAACTCTTAGTGGGCGACCTAGGATTGTTATACAGGCAACAAATAACAAAGAAAGGCTGAGGATTCTAACACATGAGCTGATGCAATCTCAGCCCGCGATGTAGTGACACGCGCTACCTATGCTACGCGCCTAGGTTTCCTAGCAGACCCTTGATGTTTAGGGATCTGTGTGTCAGAAAATCATGCCACTACCCTCCTTAGGAGGCGGTTTAGAGAAAAACCGCCCAAGAAGCGTAGCCCCTAAGAAACCTAATGTCGAGCTCTGAAAACCTTTCATCTTCTACATGACGAATGGGTATTTTCTAAAAAATTACCCAAGAATCACCCAAATATTTACCCAGTTTATGAACATCACAATCCTAGGTATGTTTTAGGACCTACTCAATAAACCTAAACCAAAACCTATGTACCAAAAATGTTTGGGAATAGCCTAATGCTAATGACGGTGAAGTGCATATTAGCATGATAAAGAAAGAAGAGAAACACACAAAAACCAGTAAAAGAAAAGCTCCAGTAAAACAGATTACTTACAGTGTATTCTTCGACGAAAGGAATGAGCAACGTAGAAGGAAAGTTCCTGGAGAGATCCTTGGTGACTGGGTTTCCGAAGGTTTTGGTTGTAGTTTTCTGGGATTTTTATGAGAAAAGGAAAAAGGGTTTTTGAAGTTCAGAAGAGAGAAAATTAGGAAAAGTTTCGAATGAAAGGTGATGAACACCTAAGATTGCTAGCCCTATTTATACATAATAGGCATGAAGAAACGTGGACCGTCCGATCAAGCTAATATGAGATACGAGGGTCATGTTTTGAAAGATTAAACGGCGGTAAAAAGGTGGCCAGGCCATTTAATGCAATCTTCGAAACCCGAACAGACGCCAATCGCGGCATCCCACGTGTCCCGTACTCAAGTAATGAAGGAACATGGATAATCGCAACAGAAGTTTAAAAGTCCCCACCATGTCAGTCAGAAGATAACATCATAAGACACGGGCAGGGACTTGGGGGGAAAATGTACGTCCTGATATTCAGCCCGGGTATTTTATGAAGCTCAAATATAACTGGCTAGCTAAGAACAGTACTAAAGAGTCTACAAGTTGATATCTCCTCTGCTAAGACAGTGCAACTCCCCTAGGTAATAACATGAGCTGAGGAATACGAAGCATCAAGGAACGAGCTGGAGATGGATATAAAGCACAACATTTTGGGCACGGGCTGGCATTACGTTTAGGCTGTGGCATTCTGACAATCTGCCATATCCAGGAGTTTGTAAACCTGGATACGTTATTTATAAACGTGCATGGTCAGACATTACATGTCCGTTATCCCTAAATTCTCGGACACGTAATATAAACGTGCTTAATCAAACATCACATGTCCGATTATGCCAGACGACCCATGATCAATTTTACCTAATGATTAGACCATACCTTAATATATATTGTAATATTCATCATTTGTGGGAGACAGGTCACAAATGGTATGGGTATTCACGTGATGACCCCAACACCTATCCTGGGATGGTTCTTCTATAAATACCAAGACCTTGGATAGAAAAGGGGTTTGGTGTTTTCTGTGTAATGCAAATACTCTGTCAAAATATAAAGAGATATACAGTAATAATATCGACTCGTGGATTAGGGGGTTTTAGCCTCCGAACTACATAAAAAGGAACGAGTCTTCTTACCACCTCACTCTTTCCTTAAGAGTTATTATTCTCACTACGGTTTATCATTAAGCACTAATTTATTCCAAATAATTACGTAATACGCTATTGGCAAAAACCGCGTCAACATTCATAATTATGAATTAAATAATTACTACTAAAATTAAAGAAAGCAATTAATCACTAAAGCAATTCAGAGATAAAAATATGATTTAATTCAATGGATGTAAAATTTAGGGTTTTAGTTTCATCAACCATCCACTTATGATTTCTAACCAATTTTCAATATTTCTTAATTCTACTGTGATAGCATATTAAAACGATATAATATAGTCTTTCTAGGATCTATAATACTCTACAACATATAATTTCCTACATCTCTATGGTAAATCAACATATTGCAGGCATTAAACACGTAATCCCTAAACTACACAAATTATAGAAGTACTCTCGTCCAATATAAATTTTTGATTATCTACCTATAGCATAATTAGCCTTCTTCCTTTATACTCAACTCGGATCAAGTCCTCCCCTCACATCCTTTAGAGCCACAGTAGCATGAGTTGGCTTTGCTTCTTGTGATTAGAAATTATCGGAACTTTCCCTCGCTCATATAACATTCAAAGTCTTTCATTAAAGTACTTTTTCAATCGGTTTCGCCCCTTTCTCATTCCAGTTTTCACTATGGAGCTTTTCTTAGAGACATCCAACTTGTTCCCTTCTTGGTTTACCACTTCAACTCTAAAACAAGTTGGAATTTCAATTGTTGTAAAAACTTTAAAATAACTTCCTCTTTTTGCACTCGCAACTTTAACTCACCCTTTTGTACATAAATTAAAGCCCTACCAGTCGCCAAGAATGGTCTTCCAAGTATTATTGGAATATTTTCGTCTTCCTCCATATCTAATACAATAAATTCCGCATGAAAGATGAATTTACCCACTTTTACCATTACATCCTCAATCACACCATAAGGGTGATTAACTAATCTATCTGCCATCTACAAAGATACCATAGTTGGTCGAGCTTCTCCCAAATTCAGCTTCTGAAAGATTGATAGAGGCATTAAATTCACACTGGCCCCTAAATCACATAAAGCCTCTGTTCCTACTAAACCCCCTATAGAACATGGGATATTGAAACTACCAGGATCTTTAACCTTTGGAGGTAGTTTCTTCTGCAGTATTGCGTTGTACTCTTCAGTTAGTGCAATCGTCTCATAATCCTCTAATTTCCTCTTTCTTGAAAAAATTTCTGTCATAAACTTCACATGGCTAGGCATCTGTTCTAATGCTTCTGCGAACGGTATATTAATATGTAGCTTCTTGAACACCTCTAAAAACTTTGCAAACTTCTTATCCAGGTTATGCTTGCAAAGCCTTTGTGGATATGGAATTCTAACATGATGGTCAATGCTCACTGGTGGTACCACTTCTTTCTTGTTAAGGTCTTCAGTAACATTTTCTTCATTAGACTCCTCTTTCTTTGGAAGGTCTTCAGTAACCTCCTCTTGTGCTGGACTAGTGACGTGTTGTTCCTCTATCTTCTTGCCCTTGTTTTCTACTGTAGACCACCCATACTTAGTCCCACTCCTCATGGATATTGCATTACAATGCTCTTTAGGATTAACTTCTGTAGTGCTAGGCAAATTTCCTTGAGCTCTATTAGACATTAAAGTAGCCAACTACCCTATTTGACTCTCCAAACTCCTTATGGACGCCCTGGTTTCAGTCATAAATTGGTTGATTGCATCAGGTTGAGGCTCAGCTGGTTTCATTGGCATTTGGTGTGGTGGTCTATTTTGTGGTTGATAATATCCAGGTGGAGGGTGTTGGTATTGTAATGCCCCAAATTTCCTAATAAGTTTTAGGACCTTGATTAGGAGGCCAGGAGGGCCATAATTAATTTATTATGTTATTAAATAGTTATATGCATGTTTATGTGAATTATATTATAATATAATGATAAATGCATGCATATGGGTCCACATTTTATTATAAGGGCATAATTGTGTATTTTGGTGCATGTTTGAGATTAATTGATAAGGCCACATTATATTTGGATTGGTCCGAGCCATTCGGCATGAGACGATCATGGAATGTAAGTTTTCGGTCTGGTCATAACGGGATTAGTTTTGGGGCTCGGGGTGAGTCTTGGGGTGATTTTAATGATTAGAACGTTTCCGGGAATTGAAGGGTAACAGGATATGAATTATTGGTATTTGAGAATATCGAGAACAGCAGGAATTGGAGGGTGTTAATTATAATTAACGAGTAGGCAAGAAAGGATGATTTCGCCCTTGAGGGTTGTTAAGGAAAGAATATAATCCTAGGGGCATTTAGGTCTTTTCACCCTAAGCATATATATATATATCAATCCTTAATGTTGTAGAATGTTAGAGAAAACAGAGTGTTCTCCATCTTCATACGATCATCATCTCTCCTCTTTATCCTTTGGAATTTTTGACCTCAAATTGAAGAACCAAGCTAGGAAATCAAAGTTTGGAGTCTATAATCTTAATTCATCCATTGAACAGGACTCAAATCCAACTTAAGGTAAGATTTCATCCATGAATTTAAGCTATACTCTGTTTTTCTAGTAAGTTTTCAGTTGATAATTTGAGGTGTTAATTGTGAGAATTCATGAAAGTTTTTGAGTTTGGTTGCTTGGGTTTTGATGAGGGTGTGTTGTAGATGAAGTTTAGGGGTTGAATTGGATGTTTGGGTGATGTTTGGGATTGGTTTGGAGGCTTGGTTTCAGGGGAAATTGCAAGGAGGGAAACCAGAACATGTTCTGGTCTGAAGCTGGCACCCCAGTGCTAGGCAGGGTAGAAAATCTAGGCTTCTCTGACTTGGGACAGCGCCCCAGCACTAGTGCACTTTCCAGCAAACCTATTTTGGAGTTTTTGATGACTTTGGGAGCTCGGGGAATGGCTGTTTTACCCCGTTTGGGTAGATTGAGAGTCCCGAGAGTGCGAGATGGATCCCGAGAGTGAGGTTTTAGATTGTAAACCTTTTTTTAATTTATTTTATTGATGGGATTCCATATTTGGTGATGACTAGGTGACCGCTAAAGAATCAAAAGGTTGATCGTTCTTAAGGGTCATTCTTTTGCTAATTCTTGCTAGAACTTGAGGTAAGAAAACTGCACCCCATATACGACATGCACGGTTATTCTTGATGCATGTTGGATGTTTAAATGTGAACATTGATAGCATATCGAATGCTTAGCAATCTTGCTTACTTGTGTATGGTTATTATTGAGGCATGTCAGGTGTTTAAATGTGATGCATATGATGCATGAGAAACATGTGATTAGGGCATGCCATGAACATTGAATATGAGATTGATCAGAGCTTGAGTCTCTGTGTTTGTGCACGATCATAATTATGCTAGCAATTGTTAAGTAAGCATGTTGAATGCCCTACCTTTGGATATTTTACATAAGATATATGCCTGGTAGCAATGCTTACTTGTGCGTGGCTCTGACTAACTAGTCAAAATTGGCAATGGTGTCATTATTAGCTGTGAAGATGTGACCTACTTGCCAAGTTCACCATAGTACTGAGCACTGATCACCTGGTATTGACTAAAAAGTCAAGGATGGACTTAGCATGTTTAATGCAAGCCGATAAAAGATTAGATCTAATCGACATCTGCATTGAATGACTCAAATCAGCATTAATGCCAGACCGACCTCAAGTTCGATGAAAACTAAAAGCGCTTGTCTAGCCAAAGGCTAGTCATTTAGAGCCAGAGCCAGCTAGCCTAGTGACTATTTAGTCACATGGCTATGGGTGTCGAGCCCCGTGTGACTTAACCAGTCACTCATCTGTTTAAGCTAGTGACTTACCCATCAGTCACTCAGTATGGTTTACCAGAACCTCAAGTGTTAAATCACTCATTTGATTAGAGCCATTGCAGGAAAGCCTAGGTGACGGTTCCGTCACAGGGCTATGGGTGTCGAGTCCCGTAGTGACTTACTTATCAGTCACTCATTATGGTGTAACAGAACCTCAAAGTGATATTCACTCATTTGTTCAGGGCTATAAGCTCTGTATGATCATTCTGATCATCATTTGCATGGCTTTTGGGTGCTGAGCCCCGTGGTGACTTGCTTGTCAATCACTCAGTATGGTTTACCAGAACCTCCAGTGTTAAATCACTCATCTGATTAGGATTGACTTGATAGTCATCCAATCAGGAGGGCAGGATTTCTTATCCTCG
Source organism: Humulus lupulus (assembly GCF_963169125.1). Classification (NCBI taxonomy): domain Eukaryota; kingdom Viridiplantae; phylum Streptophyta; class Magnoliopsida; order Rosales; family Cannabaceae; genus Humulus; species Humulus lupulus. Next base: position 129,640,706 of record NC_084801.1, read on the forward strand.
ATTCCCCAGCATTATCTGAATTTATTTGCATGCTTGAATAGAGCTATATTTGCTAGGCATGCCAGATATGATTTGATGTCATGATATGACTATTCATGAGCATATATTGAGTTTTCTTGCTGGGCTTCGGCTCACGGGTGCTATGTAGTGCAAGTAAAGGAAAAATAAAGCTGGACCATCCCTGAGTTGGAGAGCTTAGGTGACGATGTGTACATATGCGACTGCTCGACCGCCATGGCCGAGGGTTGAAAGAGGAACTAGGGTTAAACCCTGTTTTGTCGCTTAGATCGGCTGATTGTAAATATTTTCTTATAATAGACCTTTAAATTATATTTTTGGGATCTCAATGTATACAGTAAACGTTCTAGTGAAACGTTATACCTTAACCAAAAATTTTAATCCCTAAACCGCTAATCGTACTTAGTTACACGATTATGGCCAAATGACTCGATTAGTGAGTTTAGCACTGTTTAAAAATGCGCACTGTAACGGTCCCTGGAGTTTAGGGCGTCAGGTATGGTGGTTTATTTTGGGAAGGTTGATATTGTGGTTGAGGTGTAAGGTACGGTTGTTGAGTGTTTTGAGTATTGGACCAAGAAAAATTAGGAAGGTTCTTCCAACCTGGGTTGTAGGTCATGGAATTGGAATTATTGGGTTGTCTCTGGTAATTCCCTATAGCTTGTACTTCTTCCATGGGCATGTTATTCATATCTAGAGCAAGGCATTGGTTGGGTGGATGGGTTGTACCACACAATTCACATAGGTTTTGAACTTGCATAGCTTGAGATGGGAGTGTAGTCTTTTGAAGTTGCTTTGTCAAGGCTGCTACTTGAGCTGTAAGCATGGATATAGTGTCCAATTCCATCATTCCAGCAACCTTCTTTGGTTGTCCCCTTTCAGTTGGCCACTGATAATTATTCATCACCATCTCCTCTAATAGCTCATACACCTCATTAACACTCTTACTCATAAAAGCACCTCCCGTCGCAGCATCTATAATTGTTCTAGTTGTTCCATTCAACCCATTGTAAAAATTATGCACCAACATCCACTTTTCTATACCATGATGTGGACACTTCCTTAGCATCTCCTTAAATCGCTCCCAAGAATCATACAGTGACTCCCCTTCCAATTGATAAAAATTATTGATCTCTCCCCTTAGTTTTGCAACCTTCGCTGGAGGAAAGAACTTGGCAAGGAACATCTGAGCTAACTCCTCCCATGTAGTAATAGAATTCGCCTGCAAGGATATCAACCAACACTTCGCCCTATCCCTTAGTGAAAATGGGAATAGCCTCAATCTTATAGCATCATCACTCACCCCATTCATCTTGAATGTAGCACATAACTCCAAAAAATTAGCTATGTGTAAATTGGGGTCCTCCGTTGGCATACCTCCAAATTGAACAGTTGATTGGACCATTTGAAGAATTGCTGTCTTAATCTCAAAATTATTTGCAGCAATGGTTGGAGGTCTGATGCATGAATGCACTCCTGTAATAGTAGGAAGTACATAGTCTCTCAAAGTTCTTGGTCCTTGCTCCCTTGGAACCTCTGCAGCATTATTAGCACTGTTTCCCAAATTGTCAGCCATGGTAAACTCCAATCTTTTCTTCGCCTTTTGCTTCTGTTTGCACGTATTTTCAATTTCCATTTCTATTGGTATAATCTCCTTTTGTCTATTTCTTCGCATATACCAACAATTTCTGAAACACAATAGAACCTTGATCCAAATAAATGTTAAACAGAAATAAAAAAATAAGAAAAAAAAATCAAATTAGAACAAAAAATTAACTTTATTGATATTAATAAAATAATTCCTGGCAACGATGCCAAAATCTTGTTGTCCAAATATATAGATGCAAGTTTACGTATCGATAACAAGTAATATAATAATAAGTAGAGTATTGTTCCCACGAGGATTGATATTAATTACTAATAATTAACTCCTGACTCTAATTGATTTAAATGATAATTTCAGAATTATGAATTAAATAATTACTACTAAAATTAAAGAAAGCAATTAATCACTAAAGCAATTCAGAGATAAAAATATGATTTAATTCAATGGATGTAAAAGTTAGGGTTTTAGTTTCATCAACCATCCACTTATGTTTTCTAACCAATGTTCAATATTTCTTAATTCTACTGTGATAGCATATTACAACGATATATTATAGTTTTGCTAGGATCTATAATTCTCTACAACATATTATTTCCTACATCTCTGGGGTAAATCAACATATTGCAGGCATTAAACACGTAATCCCTAAACTACACAAATTATAGAAGTACTCTCGTCCAATATAAATTTGTGATTATCTGCCTATAGCATAATTAGCCTTCTCTTCTCAGAGCCTAGGTTAAAATCATCTAAAACGTGTAAATGGTGATCAAACACTCACAAGCATTAAGCATAAGATAAATAATTCACAATAGTAGAAAGAAACTCAAAAAAACTATATTAAGAAATCAAAAGCTTCAAGAAGAATCCACTAACACCCTAAAAACAAGATTAGTTCATGACAAACATAATGGAATCCATCAAACTAAATATAAACATAAACTCAAGAATAAAGAGAATAAAGAAAATAAAGAGATCAAGAAATAAAACTCTTAGATCTTCAATGTTATCTCCAAGGTCTCAAGTAATCTCTAAAATTAACTAATGACTCCCCCTCAATTAAATCTTAAAAAAAACATTTAAATAGAAACCCTAAAAACTATTTTTGAAAATAAATGACGATTTTGCCCTTCTGATAGCCACGAAAAGGGTACACGCACCACGGCCCTGGTGTTTAAGCGCCGCGGCCCGCCTCTATAAGTCTGCGCAATCCTGGTCTTGGGTTCTAGCACGCACCGCAGTGCTCCTTTCAAGCGCTACGACCCTTGAAAATTCCAGAAAGCAGATTTCTCTCTGCTTTTCCCTTGCGTCGCAGCTCTTCACTTGAGCAACGCAACCCTTTACATTAACCTCAAAATGTTACTTCCAAGGCTCCAAAATGAACAAGTCTCTCCGCGTATGAATCCTCAAACATCTTCTTGTCAAATTTTAGCAGAAATTTCCCAATTGCTATGATTTTTCATTCGTTTCCTCTACTCCATGCTTCCTCATTGTATTTCCTGCAAACATACCAAAACAAGCGAAATACCGCACAACATTCCACCAAATCGACTCAAACTTACCCTAAACATAGGTTAAAAACTATACTAAAAACTGACTCATCAGAGTGCTGCACCTATTGTGCCACCTGCTATGGCACCATTTATACAGATACTTGAGGTTGGGAATAGGTGGGAGCCACTGTATGAGCGATTCAAGAGACAACACCCTCCAACCTTTAAGGGAGGACCAGATCCACTGATGGTTGAACAGTGGATGAGTATGATCACTTCTATCCTGGATTTCATGAGGGTGGAAGGTAATGACAGGGTGGCCTGTGCCATCTATATGCTTAGACAGGATGCCCATATTTGGTGGGAGGTGGCATCACAGACCAGGGATATTTCTACTTTGAGTTGGGATGGGTTCAAAGGTCTATTCAACCATAAGTATTACAATGTTTCCATCAGGGCAATGAAGGTAAATGAATTCACAGGGTTGGTACAGGGCAGCATGACAGTTACAGAGTATGCCCTGAAGTTTAATAGGCTGCGAAGTTTGCATCAGACTTGGTGCCTACAGATGCGGCCAGACAGGATAGGTTTGTTCGAGGGCTCAATGCTATGATAGCCCAGGATGTGAGGATTACCTCAGTACCTAGGCAAACGACTTATGCCCAGGCTCTTGAGAAGGCTCTTATCGCTGAAGAGGGAAAAAATAAGATCTGGAGGGAGAACGCTGCGAGATGGGATGCTTGCAGGGTAGTGCCTCCATCCATAGGCTTTGGTAGGTACGGAGGCCCCAGTGATCTGAAGAGGAAGACCCTTGACACTTTGACCATTACTGGTCCTGATAGGAGGGGTCGGGGTGCTCAGGGTGGCCACCAGGGAGGCGGTGAGACATTGATGAGTTACCCATAATGCACGAGGTGCAGGAAGCGCCATATGGGCTCGAACAAAGGCTTGCTATCTGTGCGGGGTGGTGGGACACCTTAAGAAAGACTGCCCAATAGCGAAGAAGGAAGAACCAGGGAAGGTGGATAGCTTGACTCCAGCTCGAGTGTTCACCTTGACGCAGGCAGAGGCCGAGGCTAGTCCCTTGGTAGTGACAAGTCAACTTTCTAGCGCTGGCTCCTTTTATACTGTATTGATTGACTCTGGTGCTACACATTCGTTTGTTTCTAGTAAGGTAATTGATAGATTGTGTAGACCTAGTGAGTATTGTACTGCGAGGTTTGGGACTATACTGCCTACAGGGGAACTTGTAGTTTCTAGGAGATGGATTAGAGCACTACTGGTGATGGTAGATAGTAGGGAACTATCAGTAGATTTGATCGAGTTGGGTATGGATGATTTCGATATGATCTTGAGGATGGATTGGCTGGTCAGATATGGGGCTACTATAGAATGTAGGATGAAGATGGTGACTTTTGAACCTCAGGGAGAGGATCCCTTTATTTTCGTGGGTCTTGTGCATGGACCCCGCATACCCATGATATGAGCATTGAGGGCTAGGGACCTATTGTAGAGAGGTTGTATAGGTTTTCTAGTTAGTGTGGTGGATACCACCAGAGTTTTGCCAGTAGGGCCGGGGGAGACCAGATTAGTACGTGAGTTCTTGGATGTGTTTCCTGAGGATTTACCAGGGTTGTCGCCGCTCAGGGAGATTCAGTTTGTCATTGAGTTAGCGCCAGGAACAGATCCAGTGTCGAGGGCACCATATAGGATGGCTCCGATGGAACTGAAAGAGTTGAAGATACAGTTACAAGAGCTTCTTGATTTGGGATTTATATGGCCTAGCTTCTCTCCATGGGGTGCTCCAGTTTTGTTTGTGAAGAAGAAGGACAAGACTCTAAGAATGTGTATAGACTATAGGGAGTTGAACAAGTTGACCATCAAGAACAAATACCCCTTACCAAGGATCGATGATCTGTTCGATCAGCTACAGAGAAAGATGGTATTCTCGAAGATTGATCTTCGATCTGGTTATCATCAGCTGAGGATCAAGGATGAGGATATACCGAAGACGATCTTCCGAACGAGGTATGGGCATTATGAGTTCTTGGTCATGTCATTTGGTTTGAACAATGCCCCAACAACATTTATGGATTTGATGAACAGGGTGTTCAAGGACTTCTTGGATCAGTTTGTGATTGTCTTCATCGAAGATATCTTAGTTTACTCCAGTTCAGAGGCAGAGCATGACCAACATCTCCGTCATGTCTTGCAGAGATTGAGAGAGCATCAATTGTATGCCAAGTTTAAGAAGAGCGAGTTTTGGCTACCAGAAGTGACATTCCTTGGACATATTGTTAGTGAAGATGGGATTAAGGTAGATCCAGCTAAGATAGAGGCAGTGAGAGATTGGCCGAGGCCAAGGAACGCCTCAAAGGTTTGGAGCTTCCTTGGATTAGCGGGATATTATAGACGATTCGTGGAAGGGTTCTCGAAGATTGCTGCACCAATGACAGAATTCACATGGAAGAATATGAAATTCACCTGGTCAAACAAGTATGAGAATAGCTTCCAGGAATTGAAGCGACGACTGAGTACTGTTCCGGTATTGAGTCTTCCTTCGGAGGGGTGGAAGTTTGTGGTATACTGTGATGCGTCAAGGTTGGGATTGGGATGTGTGTTGATGCAAAATGAGAAGGTTATTGCTGAACAGTGGATGAGTATGATCACCTCCATCCTGGATTTTATGAAGGTGGAAGGTAATGACAGGGTGGCCTGTGCTACCTATATGCTTAGAGAGGATGCCCGTATTTGGTGGGAGGCGACATCACAGACTCGGGATGTTTCCACTTTGAGTTGGGATGGGTTCAGAGATTTGTTCAACCAAAAGCATTTCAACGTTGTTGTAATGACCCAAAATTACTAATAAGGCTTAGGGCCTTGATTAGCGTGCCAGGAGGGCATAATTGGTATATGTATGTTTAATAGGTTAAATGCGTGATTACGTGGCATGCATGATTGATATGATTATATGAATATGTGATATGCATGTTTACGAGTATTAGATATGCATGTGGCCCTTTATAACTTATAAGTGCATATTTGTAATTTTGGCATGTTGAGGGCATAAATATAATTATATGTGACAAATGGTTGAGACCACATTATTATGTGGATATATATTTGCAGCATATGGCTCGAGATGATCCTAGTAAGCGAATTAGTGAAATAGTCACAACGGGGTTTAATATCCGGCTTGAGGGGAGCCTAGGGGTATTTTTGGGAATTTAGAGAATATTTTGGGATTTATTAAATATGGGATAGGTATTTGGTAATTAATTGGATGACATGATTAATTGGTAAATATTAGGAACACTTGAGGAATTAGTGGGAACTAGGAGCGGAATGACCATTTTACCCTTAGAGATAATTAAAGGATTAATAAGAATAAAGGGGAAATATTGTCTTTTTAGGGGTTAAAGGTTATACTCTGTAGGATTCTAGACTAAGCCAGAAGCCACTTGAGAACTCCCAATTCCTACTATCTCTCCATCTCACGTTTTCCTCTCTCAAGAAGCCTAAGGGGATTTCTGAATTTTGAAAGAAAAGCTAAGGACACAAACTGGGATTTGAAGTTGAACTTGGTTGGGTTAGACTGAGGAACTAAGCTGAGTTTGTGCAAGGACACTGCTGGAGAAACTAGGCTACAATTGGAGGTAAGAACTCTAGTTTAATTCTCTAATTTTGCTGGGTTTGTGTTAAGAGTTTGGGTTGGCATGAGTGTGAACTTGATAATTGATTTTGGGTGTTAGAAAGAGTATGGATTTTTACTAAATTGGGATAGAGGTTTCAGTAGGATTGATGAGATTTTCTGTTTAAAATATGTGATTAAAAGTCCTAAGTTCGTAGCTAAGCATGATTTTGGGTTAGAGTGTTTATTAAAGTTGAATTATGTTGTTTTGGCTGGGAAAGATGTTAGGGAAAACCCAAAAATTCTGGGCACAAGGGGGCGTACTGCGACCCAGCTCATGGGTGCTGCAGCCCGCATGCCCAGAACGCCTGGGTGTGCTCTCTGTTTTGAGGGTGCGCCGTGACCCTAGGGGGGGCAAGTCGCAGCACGCCTCCCCCTGATGCTAGGGGATTTAGTGTAACAACCTACTACCCACGGACCGTTACGTTGTGCATTTTAAACAGTGATAAACTCGCTAACCGAGCCATTTGACCATAATCGTGTAACTAAGTATAATTAATGGTTTAGGATTAAAATTTTTGGTTAAGATACAATGTTTCACTAAAACATTTACCATATACATTGGGATCCCAAAAATATAATTTAAAGGTTAATTACAACAAAATATTTACAACCAGCCGACCTAAGCGACAAAATAGGGTTTAACCCTAGTTCCTCTTTATACCCTCGGTCGTGGTGGTCGAGCAGCCGTATATATACACATCGTCACCTAAGCTCTCCAAATCAAGGATGGTCCAGCTTTCTTTTGCCTTTACCTGCACCTGTGAGCCGAAGCTCAGCAAGAAAACTCAATATGCTCATGAACAAGTAATAACATGTACATGCATGCAAGCCGGTACAAATAAATGTTTGTGGAGTCCTGCGCTCTGAGTAGATGACTAATAAGTCTCTCGCTCTGAGGTAGATGACTAATAAGTCTCAATGAAGTAAATGACTAATAAGTCTAAATTTTTGTGGAGTCCTGTGCTCTGAGTAGATGACTAATAAGTCTCTCGCTCTGAGGTAGATGACTAATAAGTATCTATGAAGTAAATGACTAATAAGTCTCTATGAAGTAAATGAGTAATAAGTCTCTCTCTGAGATAGGTGACTAATGAGTCACACTTTGATTATGTGACTAATAAGTCACACTCTAGATAGGTGACTAATGAGTCACACTCTGGATAGGTGACTAATGAGTCACACTTTGTATAGGTGACTAATGAGTCACTCTCAAAATAGATAACTGATAAGTCTATATCTGTGTAGATGACTAATAAAGTCTATCTCTGTGTAGATGACTGATAAGTCTATCTCTGTGTAGATGACTAATAAGTCACTCTCTAAATAGATGACTAATAAGTCTATCTCTGTTTAGATGATTGATAAGTCTATCTCTGTGTAGATGACTGATAAGTCTTTCTCTGAGGTCCCATACCCTCCTAGCCATGTAACGTGTAGGTCACCTTAGCCTTTTTGGCTCTGGCTCTAAATAGCTAGCCTTTAGACTAGACAAGCACTTTTTTTTTTCATCGAACTTAAGGTCGGTCAAGCATTTCATGATTATTATGATAATGCTTATGTTGATTAGATCTAATCTTTTCGGATTGTGTTAAACACGCTAATACCATTCTTGACTCATAAGCCAATACCATACGACCAGTGCTCAGTACTACTGCTGATCTTGACTGATAAGTCACAGCTTCACAATCAATACTGACACCAATGTCGATCCCTGACTAATAGGTCAGTGCTTCCTCAATGAGGTAATGTAAACAGACATATATCATCTGTCAAATATTTAGATATAAGACATTTAGCATGCTTAATCAATAATCAGAAGCATAATTATAATCATGCACAAATACAGAGACTCAAGCTCTAATCAAACTCATATTAAACATTCATGCTATGCCCTGATCTCATGTATCTTATGCATCACATGCATCATATACTGGGTGCAGTTTTCTTACCTTTTGTCCAAGCACCAATTACCAATAAACGAGCCAGAAGCACAATCCTAATATGGCTATACTGGAGTTTCTGTTATTCGTATTAACAGATACTCTAGGAGGAAGCCCCTAGCAATAACCTAGTCACAACCATAAATGGTGCTTCAATGAGATCAAGTTCCAAAACCCAATCCCGGGACCAATCCCGCGCTCTCGGGACCTCCAATTCCACCAAACAGGGTGGTGGAATCATCCCCCGAGCCCTCAGGTCAAAACCCCAAAAAGTACCAAAAAACCTCATTCTGAAGACTGTATAGCGCTACATCGCTACCTTTGGGCGCTACAGGCAGACTCAAAACCCCCCCAAAACAGAGCACCTAGCGTTGTAGCGTTACCACCCTAGCGCTACAGCGCCCAAACCAGAAATTCTTGGTTTCAACTTCATGTTCTTCGGGTTTCAAAACTCCAAAACCGACCCCAACCTATCCAAATCTCAAAATTAAAGTTCCCAAACATCCTAATCTCCCAAAACCAATAAAACCCAAGCTTCAATTCATCCAAAAACTCATCAAAACACAAAATCCAATCCTAGCTTAAAAACTTAAAAAATTAAGAACTTAAAACTTGGATTACCTCTGATTATGTTGTTTCCTAGCTAAAATCTCAAAATTAAAGTTCTCAAACATCCTAATCTCCCAAAACCAATAAAACCCAAGCTTCAATTCATCCAAAAACTCATCAAAACACAAAATCCAATCCTAGCTTAAAAACTTAAAAAATTAAGAACTTAAAACTTGGATTACCTCTGATTATGTTGTTTCCTAGCTAAATCCTCTTGATAATAAGCTTCTAGTCTTCCCTATAATCGCTATGCCTTGATCCTCGCTTAAATCCAAGTCCTAGAACTCAATTTTCCTTCGAAAATGTGATCGAGTGTCGAAAATCACATGCCACATATATGCCAAATATACCCGAAATGGCCAAAATATGAAAATCACCCAATTAATCATAAATGGGTTCACATGCATATTTAATATACCTAAACATGCATATGAAGTCATATTATGATATAACTCACATAATGATACACATAAATATCATATAATTCCAATATTTTCCATCCTGGCCCCCTAATCAAGACCCTAAGCCTTATTAGGAAATTTTGGTCGTTACAACTATCCCCTCCTTACAGAAATTTCGTCCTCGCAATTTATCTAAACTGCCCGGAATATAAATTTTGCTTATCTGAATCCAGTTCCCAGGTTGCTCCCTCGAACTCACTATTTCTGTATCATACCTTAACTAAAGGTATAGCTTTGCTTCTTAGAACCTTGTTCTTTCTGTTAAAATCTTAACTGGCTATTCCTCATAGGATAACTTAGCCTCAATCTCCAGATTCTCATAACTCAACACATGAGTCTCTTCTAACACATGTTTCCTCAACATGGAAGTATGAAATACACTGTATACGCCAGACAGTGCCAAAACTGATGTCAACCCAAAGGCAACCTGACTGATCCTTTCCCGGATTTCAAACAGTCCTCACTAATCTATAGCTCAACTTGCCCTTATTTCCTCACCCCTTTCCATGGTGATATTCTAAGGAAGATACAGTCTTCCACTTGGATCTCCATGTTCCTGCATTTCAAATCAACATAACTTTTCCATTTACTCTTAGAAGTGAGCATCCAAGCTCTAACCTTTCAAATAGCCTCAATGATTTCCCTCGAACTACCTCAGGATCCAAATATAACATCTCACCCATCTCATAAGATGACCTTCCAATAATTGGATAACTCTCTCTGATTTACCATCAATCTGAGGATAATAAACTGTATTAAATTCCAACTGTATACCCATCGCCTTCTGCAACCTTTCCCAAAACTTGGAAGTAATAATAGAGTCTTCATCTTATAAGATAGACCTCGAACTCTATGAAGGCGTACTACCTCTCTCACATAGAGCTCTGTATACTGATCAGCTGTGTTACTTGTCCTTACTGATAGAAGTGAACTCACTTTCAATACTGGTCCATAATGACCCAAACCAACTCATGCTGACCCACTGTCCTGGGCAGCCCCACTGTGAAACCTATCGCGATGTTTTCTTATTTCCACTATGGAATACTCAAAGGCTACAATAGCCTTACTGGTTTCTGATACTCTGTCTTGACCTATTAACAGGTTAAGAACTTTGTCATGTATTCCATTATGTCCCTTTCCATCCCAGACCACCACTATAAAGCTTTCATATCCTAATTCATCTTTCATGGTGTCTGGATGATGAGAATAAGAGAGTAGTATGAGATTCATCCAGAATCCCTCGTTTGATCCCAGTGTCCATCGAATCCCAAGTCTGATCCTTATACCACAATAAACTCATACCTGACACTGTATAATCCTTAGCTAATCCAGCTAAGACATTCCCCTCAATTCTCCCATTTGTGGTTCACTTAACTATTTTCCTTTGATCCTCTCCACCAGAGTAACTCAAACATAACGTTGGCCACCTAGCCCACCAGTAACTCAATTCTAGTTCTGATCATATCCTTTAACTAACATGATGCATAGGCAATCCCATTTTCCATGTCGCTGAGGTGTCATTAACAACCTACTAGCTGGTTCTGATCTATAAGAAGACTCAGAACATTTCCCAAACACATGTAATATCCTACCCATCCAAGGAAAATCCTTCCCTCTAAGGCGTTCCTTGACCTTGGAAATTCTCCAACCGAGAATATACCATAATACCATCGATCAAGACGATCACAAATCCAATTCAGATAATTCTTAAATACTCTATTCATCTATTTCATCAAAACAACTCAGCACTCCCAGTGCCCTTATCTGATACTAAAACAGTCTTTTGCATATCCTTCTCCCTAATCTCTAGCTGGTAATAACTAGTTCAAAAATCCACTTTGGAGAATACCATCCTACTCAATAACTGAGCCTTTAGTTCTTACAGCTTTGCTGAAACCGTTCAATATGGTACCCTAGACCTGATTCCATCCCAGGCACCAATCCAATCACCATTTATCTCTTTGTGTAAATGTAATCCTGACAAATCCCTTGGAGACACATGCAGAAATTCACAGACTAATCAAGTTTGTCCTGGTCGCACTGGCACAACCTAAGTGGTATCCACCACACTAGCTAGGAGTTCTATGCATCCTCCTACAATAAATCTCTAGCTCTAAATACAGATGTCATAAGCATAAAAAATCCATGCACAGTGCCAACTACCACCAGGGTTTCCCACTCTCAAACCCAAGAGTTACTATCCTTTCCTTGCAATCTAGCATTGCCCCACACTTAGCTAACCAATCCATAACCAGGATCATACTGAAGTCAGTCATAACCAACTTTATCAAAACAACTGATGAGTCCTTTCCACCATAATCTAGGCCATCTCTTAAAAATCACCAGTAAAGTATCACATTCTCATTGTTGACGCAGTTTTTCGCCAGCAGTGAATTAAGAAACCAACAAAGGTTGATTAGTGCTTGATAATAAACCAAAAATAAGAAATGAACTCTCAAGAACACAGATCTTTTTACGTGGTTCAGTGGTTAAAATCCACCTAGTCCACGAGTCTATATTATTATTGTTTTTCTCTCTATTTTGGCAGAGTTTCAGTATTACATAATAATCGTCCCTCTTCCTGTCCAATATTCTCTGTATTTATAGAGAAATTCCTTGGATAGGTTTGGGTAACCGCGTGAGTCAATCACAGATTTACATATTTATTACATTTAATATAAACTATTCCCATTTATACGAGGATATGATCTGATCACGAAATAAATGGTCTCCTAATATCTGGGACATTAAGTATTATAGGCTGGCCATAAATGATCGTATAAAATATCCAGGTCATTGGGGATCCGCGGATACACCATATATTCGAGTTACCACGAACTGGATATGTCACCAAGCTTGTACTATGGAGGTCGTGTCGTATGAATATCATTAGCTCACGCTTCACAACTTATGCATCCCTAGCTCGTATAATCATCGTGAAAATTGTGTTGTCCACATGGACAATAAATGGATTCCTTGGCTATTTTTTCCATGTATTTATTTTCCAGCTGTACCCGGGCTGAGTGAAAGACTTGTGCTGAAATTAGGGTACACATTTTCCCCCCAAGTCCCTGCTCGTGGTTCATGACGTCACCTTCTGACCTACACAGTAGGGACTTTTAGACTTCTGTTGCATTAAACCATGCTTGCCCACTACTCGAGTACTGGACACGTGGGTTACTAAAATTGGCGTATATTCGGGTTTCGAGGACTGCAATAATTGCCTTGTCACCTTTTTGCCGCCGTTTTTTCTTTTGAAACATATCCCTTGGATTTTGTATTTGCCAAATCGAATGGCTCAAATTGATCTATGTCGTTTACGTATAAATAGGGTATGCAACTTCCACGGTTCACCACCTTTTATTCGAAATATTTCTACATCTTCTCTCATCTGCATTATCAAACCCTTCTTCTTTCTCAGAAAAAACCCAAAAACCATCTGTTGCAAAAACCCTTAGAAACCCAGTTACTCAGTTACTCAGGAGTCTTACAGGAACTCTCCCATGCAAAGTCTACTTCTTTTATTCGAAGAACACACTGTAAGTCTTTTGGTTTCGAAGAAACTTTTCTTTTACTGATTTCTGTGTTTTTTTATATCATGCTCATCCGCACTTCACTGTAGTCAATATTAGGTTGTTCTCTAAATGTTTTTGGCACATAGGCTTCGACTTAGGTTTACTGAGTGGGTCTTAAAATATCTCTAGAACTATGATATTCATAAAACTAGGTAAATCTGGGTAATTTATGGTGAATTGTGGGAAATACCCATTTGGGATATAGAAGATGAAAAGATTTTAGGGTTCAAAACCAGGTTGCTTAGGGGACACACTTCTTGGGTGGTTTTGCTCTAAATCGCCCCCCAAGGATGGTAATGGCCTAATTTTCAGACACACGGATCCCTAAACATCAGGGGTCTGTTAGGAAACTGAGGTGTGTAGCGTAAGGTAGTGCGTGGCATCACGCAACGGGCTGAGACTAACTCAGCTCATATATCAGAGACATCATTCTCCTCCTTACTTATGTGCCATACCATTTACAAACTCTTAGGTTGCCTACTAAGTAACTCGTCATTCTTGTTCGTTAGGCTATCTGATGGCACCCAAGAAGAATGCACCAAAGAATAATGCACCCATCTCGTCTGCTCAACAAATGAACAAAGGGAGATCGCCTTAGAATCTCCCCTTCCTCACTTCAGCCCAGTGGTGGAGAGGGAAGTTGTGGTTGACCCAGCGCTATCTTCGAGGCAGAGACAATCACTTCCAAGATTACGACACAAGGAAGGGTCAACAAAATTATGTTGAGCCATAATATCGAGGTCGAGTCTGGAGTCCTTATTATCTGACCTCTGTTTGAAGGGGAACAGAGCTGCTCCCCTCTCTAGGATGACTTCACGGCCCAAAGTAATGAGCATTTAAAGGTAGGGGCCTTCCTTCCCCTGGATCAATACTTTGCCGACTTCCTAAATTATGTGAAGTTGGCACCTTTTCAGCTCCCCCCAAATTCTTACAAGCTTTTGGCGGGGCTGAAATACTTATTTTTGAAGCACGAGTGGGGGGTCCCCACTCCGGCAGATATACTATAATTTTTTTGCCTTAAAGCCAGCCTGAAACCAAAGGGTCGAGGTGACAGATTCTACTACCTCACCAGATTCCCAAACTCTGCTTCGGTCATCGAGCTCCCAAGCCACCCCAACGACTACAAACACCAGTTCTTTATGTTGAACGGGTTCCGAAACTGTGAGCACCGATACTTCAACCGTCCTTGTAAGTTTTTTTTTTATTTTCTCTGATCTCAGCTCGTAATTTTTTTTTCTTTTCAAGACATTTTCCTTGTGCATGTGCTAATTGAGTTTATTTTTTGTGCAGTCATATTTGCGAGGACGGGGAAGTCAGTGACCCTCGGGGGTCAATATGAAACATTGTCTAGGCTCCCACCCAGCAAGAAGGATTACTACCAGCTCATGAATGACGCCACGATGCTGGCGTGTAATTTGATTGGCAAAGGCCAGACGTTGGCCTTAAGAAGGACTTGGGCTACCCTTCTGGTAATCCACAAGCTCTCGCCTTCTCAAGAAGAGGACTCACTGGCCACCGAAGGCGAGGAGCAAGAAGAGGATGAGGTGCCTCGTGTGCAGAAGAGGTAGGTTCTCGAGGCTGTTCGAGAAATCAATTTAGAACGAGCTGCGTCAAGGGCAGCAGCCGGCCCCTCCAGCCAAGGTAACCCATAACCTTATAGGAAACTAGATAGGGTTGTTGCCAATTTTAGGTTAGTTAGATTTTAACCCAAATCAGCTCGTCCACCGTCACCCTAACAATCCAGACCGTAATGTCTCCCTGCTCCAGTGTGTGGATCACTTAGTGTTGCGTCATGATAATAGCTACCCTAAGGGCACCATTATTGTATATAACAACTTAAATTTTAGGTCTGCCATCTTTGAGGAGTATGGTACCAATCGTAGGAGCTGGCCTTCTCTGCTCCAGGGCGCCTTTGCCCCTGGATTTAGACAGTATGTAGATGAGTCCAACCCCGAGGTAGAACTTGAGCCCGAACCTCCTAGAGTCCAAGAAATATTAGACTTAGATTCTCCTTCTCCTCCAGTAGTCCCAAGGCCGGAGGTCGTGATAATAGACTCCTCCCCTAGCTCGGATGGTAGGACCTTTATTTATTTCCTTTGTGTATGTTTTTAAATTTGCTTGTGAACTAATCCCCTTTTTGTTCTTTTTAGGCAATGAGATGGAACAACCCGGAGCTCCTGACCTCCGTACGACTTTCCAGGGCGGGAAATCCGGCTTGGGCCCTGTCGTGAAGAGGCCCCGATATACAAAGAAAACCCCTCCTACGGCAGGAAATACATCAAAATCCCCTGCTAAGGGAAAAGGCACAAGCTCAACAGCTCCGGCGTCTACTGTCACTGAGAGGAGGATTCCTTCTCCTCCTCTACCTTGGTTCGCGCTTGCTCAGGATCAGATAATACAAGCTGATCCTCCAACTCCTCCTGCCCTAGTTGCTATTGTCCACATACCAGTTGATCTCTAGGATCTGGAGAAGATCCCCGAAGCCTTTCGGGGAATCCTCTTCGAGACGGTGAGCCACATGGTGGGGCATGCTTACAGAGCTAGCTCGAGGGACTTGAGGACGATCGAGGAACGGAGCCCAAAAAACGTATTGGAATCAGCCTTGGGGATGACCCTCACAGTAAGTTATCATTCGTTGGTGACATTTTTCTCTTTATCTTGCCAAAGGATACATCTAACTTGCCTTGTTATTTTGCAGTTTGCCCTGGCTCAGCACCGCAGCATATCCCGGGCTAGGACTAGAAATGATGAGCTCTAGGTTGAACTCAATGCCGCCAAGACCGCCCTGACCGCTGCTCAAGAAGGCATGATGGAAAGTGAGCAGGCTACAAAGATTGCCGTGGTTGCTCTCCAGGCCCAAACTGCCCAGCTCCAGGCCGAGGATGCTGAGGCCAAAGCAAAACAGCTAGAGGTCGAGGCTGCAGTTAAAGAAGAGAAGGCGACCTCACTGCCCTCCATTGAAGATATGTTTTACCATTCCTGGGCTTTTAACCATGATGGAAACTTTTCTTTCATGGCTCCCGTGCTGTGGGACCCATACCTTGAAAAATTCAAGGCCCGGATCTTGCAAGAGCCGTCAAAAACGAGGGATGCTTCTACAACGGGTGAGCAGGAAGGTGAGGAGGTCACGTCCTCAAAGCATCCTGGAGGGATTCAACGACAGTCTTTTTTGTTTTTTTATATTTTTTTGTAAACAATTTCCCTTAGGCTTAGTTTGAGGTTTTTCTCCCCGGGACAAATTTAATTTCAATTTATATATCTAACTTTTAATCTATATGTCTTTCCTTGATTATCTCATTGTTTATGCCTTCTTAGACTTGTACATTCGAGATTTTAGGAATCAATTTTTAGATCGGGATAGATATTTTGAGTTCGGTTATATCCAAACTTAATGTGTTGATTTATATCATACCTATTAAGAATCAGGCCTTGGACCTGGTTATATCTGGGATTTTAAATATTTTAAACTTAGTTCGTGTTAGGTTTATTGATAACTCGAGCTTTGAAAGCCCTTGATTTAAAAAAATTTCCCAACTTTCAAAGTTTTGTATCCAGTGCTTTTAGTGATTTAAACTTAATCTGTGCTAGGTTCTTTGACATCTCGAGCTCTTAGAAAGCGGTCGAATAATTAATTTTCCAAGCTTCTAAGTTTCTGACCTGGTTGTATCTAGGATAGTTTTGTACCTAGTTGTGTCTAGGATTTTAAATGATTTATACTCATCCAATAATCTTATTCTGATCCACTTCGGGTTATATGCCCTCCAAGTAACGAGAATTTAGAGACTTTCTTGGTTGCTTTTACAAACATTAACACACGAGCTAGTACAACCTTACAAATAAAAAATTATTTAAAACCATTTCAACAAGAAAAATCATTTAATAATCCATCTATTATTTAACTAAGTAGCTTTTATATTTAAGCCTTACATGGACGACTGTATTATTGATAATACTTTTTTAAGTGCATGGTATTCTAGGTTCGTGGGACTGTTTCTCCACTAAGCCGAGCTAACTTGAAAGTTCCCTCGTGTAAAACTTCCACGAACTGATATCTTCCTTCCCAGTTCGGGCCTAAAACGCCGTCCTTGGGATCCTTGTTTGCCAAAAAGACCCTTCGGAGAACCAGGTCGCCCAATCCAAAACTACGTCTCTTGACCTTAGAATTAAAGTAATGAGTGGTTTTCTTTTGGTAATGTGTGAGTCGTAACTGTGAATCCTCTCGTTTCTCATCAATCAGGTCGAGAGATGCATTAAGTAACTCGTCATTCCATTCCTGGCTGAATGTCCTTAGTTTGTGAGTTGCTACCATAGCTTCGATGGTAAGGACGACCTCGCTTTCGAAGGTCAAGGAGAAAGGAGTATGTCCTGTGGAGGTCCTGTGGGAAGTTCGGTATGCCCAAAGTACTTGCGGGAGCTGCTCAGGCCAGACTCCTTTGGCCTCATCTAACATCTTCTTAAGGCTCGCCTTTAGGGTCTTATTCACAGCCTCGACCTGTCTATTGGCCTGTGGATATGCTACCCAGGAAAAACTCTTAATAACGTTGTACTTTTCATAGAAGTTGGTGAAGAGATCACTGTCGAACTGGGTCCCATTATCCAACACGATCTTTTTAGGAAGCCCAAATCTACATACAATATTCTTCACCACAAATTCCAGGACTCTCTTTGAAGTGATGGTTGCCAAAGGCTCGGCCTCTACCCATTTCGTGAAATAGTCGATTGCCACTACCGCGTAACGAACTCCTCCCTTTCTCATAGGTAAGGATCCTATTAGGTCAATTCTCCAGACTGCAAATGGCCACAGGGATAAGATCATTGTTAGCTCGACTGGAGCAGCTCGGGAAATCGTGGCGAAGCGCTGGCATTTGTCGCATTTATGAACATGGGAGATGGAGTCTTTCTTTAAATTAGGCCAAAAATAGCCCTGCCTCAATATTTTCAATGCTAGGTTTTGCCCCCCAGCATGATCTCCACAAAAACCTTCATGCACTTCTTGCAGAATGGTTTTAGCCTCCTCAGGCAGAACACACCATAGGAGAGGCAATGAATGACCGCGTCGGTATAATGTACCATCCACTATCACATACCTCGGAGCTTGATAGAGTATTTTTCTCGCGTCCTTTCTTTCCTCAGGTAGCCTTCTCATCGTAAGGTATTCAACTATGGGGGTCATCCAGGTCGGCCTTGCATCAATCATCTCGACCTCTACCATTTTTTCTGTTACGCTCGGACTCTCCAAAAATTCAACTGGCGCTACATTCAAAGTCTTTGCTTCCTTGGTGGTGGCAACCCTTGCCAAAGCATCAGCATTGGAGTTCTGCTCACGAGGTATATGTTCAACAGTTTTGTACTCAAATTCTAATAGCACCCTCTTCACCTTAGCTAGGTAAGCCGCCATCTTGGTACCACGAGCTTGGTACTCCCCCAACACCTGATTGACCACAAGTTGGGAATCGCTATAACACTGTACGACTTTCACTTTGAGCTCCTTCACCACTCTAAGTCCAGCTAGCAAGGCCTCATATTCGGCTTTGTTGTTAGATGCTTCAAATCTGAATCTCAAAGTTGTATGGAATCGATGCCCTTCTGGAGAGATCAATATGATCCCAACTCCGGATCCATTCTCGTTCGACGAGCCATCTATGAATATTTTCCACAACTCCTGCAGCGATTCCTTCAAAATCTCCTCTTGAAATCTGGTGCATTCAGCCACAAAATTAGCAAGGGCCTGGCTTTTGATTAGGGTTCGTGGTACGTACAGTATCTCGAACTGGCTGAGTTCAACCACCCATTTTAAAAGATGTCCCAACGTTTCAGGTTTTCGCAATACCTGCCTTAAAGGTTGGTTGGTCATGACGTGGATTGAATGGGACTGGAAATATGGTCAGAGCTTCTTCGAAGCCAATATCAGGTAGAACACCATCTTTTCTGTCAGTGGATATCGTGATTCGGCTCCGATAATTCTCTTGCTTATATAATACACCAGTTTTTTGGAACAATCTTCTTCTCGAACTAACACGGCACTGACTGCATTTTTGGTCACAGCCAAATAAAGGAACAAAGGTTCTCCAGACATAGGCTTAGTCAATACTGGGGGCTTGGCCAAGTGCATTTTTAGGCCGAGGAATGCCTGCTCGCACTCCTCAGTCCATTCAAATTTCTTGTTTCCTCTGAGCAAGTTGTAGAACGGCAAGCACTTGTCAGTAGATTTTGAAATAAATCAGTTCAGGGCTGCCACCTTTCCAGTCAGACTTTATATTCTTTACGCGAGCTAGGTGAAGGCATTTCCAACAATGATCTGATTTTATCTGAGTTTGCCTCTATCCCCCTTGTATTGACTATGAATCCCATAAATTTTCCCGATGCCACTTCAAAAGTACATTTCTGGGGATTCAGCCTCATATTATACCCCCTCAAGATCTCAAAACATTCATTTATATTGGATACATGGTTATCGGCAATCTTGGATTTGACTAGCATATCATCGACATACACTTCCATATTTTTCCCGATCTGACCAATAAACATTCTGCTGACTGATCGTTGGTAGGTAGCTTCGGCATTATTCAGCCCGAAGGGCATAACTTTATAACAATATACATTAGTTGGAGTCATAAAGCTAGTATGCTCTTGGTCCGCAGGATTCATCGTGATCTGGTTATATCCAGAATACACATCCATGGAGGACATGAGCTCGTGTCCCGGGTGGCATCTACCAACTGATCAATCCTTGGCAGTGGAAAGCAATCTTTAGGAAAAGCTTTGTTCAGGTCGGAGAAATTGATGCAGGTCCTCCACTTTCCATTTGGCTTCGGTACCAGAACAGGATTCGTGACCCAGATTGGATATTTTGCTTCACAAATAAACCCACACTTTAATAGCTGAGCTACTTCTTCTTCGAATGCTTCAGCTCGGACTGTTCCCAAACGTCTTTGTTTTTGGGATTTTGCAGGCACGCTTTTTTCCAAGTTTAGAGTGTGCATGATCACACTCGGGCTTATTCCCACCATGTCTTCATACGACCAGGCAAAAACATCTAGGTTCCCTTGTAAAAATTTAACCAGATCCTTTTTCCTTTCCTCACCAAGATTTTTCCCAATCTTAATGACTCTTGAAGCGTCTTTGGGATCTATGTTTATTTCCTCGAGCTCCTTAATAGCTTGGAGCTCTGATCTGTCCTCGCCTATTTGTGGGTCAATATCATCACTTGGAGTGACGTCACTATCCTTTGTTTCTTGAGGTTCTTCTGTCTCGCAAGCAATTCCACTTCTTGGGACTCCTCATCTCCGTCACTTATGGCCATTGCTTGCTACCCGAGTTGTTATTTTCCCTTCATAGAAATGTTATAGCATTCCTTGGCAGCGAGTTGATCGCCTCCGACGGTGCATATTCCCACAGATGAGGGGAATTTGATTGCTAGGTGGCGGATAGAGGTTATGGCTTCAAATGCCATCAACGAAGGTTGGCCCAAAATTGCATTGTATGTGACTAGACAATCGATGACCACGAACTCAAGCAGCTTGGAGACAGTTCATGGACCTTCACCCAATGTTACCACTAATTCGATCGTTCTGATGGTAGCCAACCTTTCACCAGAAAACCCATATAGAATCATTGAGGTTCCCTTCAGCTCGGTTACAGACAATCCCATTTTTTCTAAGGTGGACCTAAAAAGTAGATTCACAGAACTCACATTGTCTACTAGTTTCCTCCGAACTCTCCCATTGGTGAACTGAACAGTTATGACCAAAGGATCGTTATGTGGGAACTGGACATGGCTGGCATCTTCCTCCGTAAAAATGATTGGTTGTTTTTCCAATTGCTATTGCTTTGATAACCGTTGTTTCGGGACGAACTCCAATCTGTTATGGGACTTCAGTTCGTTGATGTGCCTCATCTAGGCACCTCTGCTCGTACCTGCCAGATGAGGTCCTCCCAAAATGGTTGCTATATCTCCTCCTATTATCAGAGGAGGGGCATCTTGATTCGCTTGGACTCCAGCTTGATTCATTGGAGCCTCAGGAACTGACGGAGGATTTTGCCCAGCGGGCTGACTAGGAGTCGATCGATTCTGGGCGTACTGGGCCAAAGGTCCTGCCCTGATGAGAGTCTCGATCTCATCCTTCAACTGTCTACAGTCATCAGTATTATGACCGATATCATTGTAGAATTGGCAAAACTTCGAAGGATCTCTCTTCGCTCTTTGGTTTTTTAGCGGTTCTGGCTTCTTCTATGGAAGGCGAGTAGAATTAGCTAAGAAGATGCATTCTCTAGTATGCGTGAGATCAGTATATGTTGTGTAGACTGGTTTAAATTTCTCCACGGACTTGTTTTTCTTTGTTCCGCTCTGGTCGCCCTCACCATTTCCCTTCCTCTTATTATTTCCCCCTTGGTTATTCTGGGCAACGGTTTAAGCCGTAGCTGCAACATCCATTACTGCTCCAACAGGCTGGACAGGGACTTGACTGGTTCCTGCGACGGAAGCACGCGCCTCTTCCAGGTTAACCCACCTTTGAATTCATTTCAAGAACTCATCCACAGTATTAACTCCTTTCCTCTGTAGCTCTTTCCGCAGGTTGCCTCCAACAAGGATTCCTGTCCTCATTGCCATAAGCCAGGAGCTTTCGTCGGCATCTCTAGCTCACGTAGCAACATTGGAAAACCTACTTAGATATGCTTTCAATGGTTCACTGGGCTGTTGCTTTGCATTAGCCAAAGAGTCAGCCTTCATCCGAGCTGCTTGGGAAGCCCTGAATGCTCTCTTAAAATCAGCGGAAAAATTCTTCCACAAGCTTATTGAATGCCTCTTGTATTGTTTGAACCACTGCCTGGTTGACCCAATCAGATTCGAGGGGAATATAAAGCACCTTAGCTCGGGGTCGATGTTGTGGGCCATCATTATGGTGTTGAACATCCCCAGGTGATCAGACGGATCCCTATCTCCATCAAACTTTGACAAATGTGGCATCCTGAAACCCAATGGATATGCAGTCGCCGCAATATTTGGGGCGAAAAGCTCGAGCTCATCCTCTGAGTCACATTCATCTTTCGCTTTCTCCGATAGAAGCTTCTTCATTAGCTCCTCCATCTGGGCTAGCATTTCGAGGGTTTTGTCCCTAGTTCCTAGGTTATTCTAGGGTTGTTCAACAGCTCTCATCCTATCGTACGCATTCTGCGGGTTGTTGTCCCTCCAAGTTCGGGCTTGGTTTTGTGGGACATTCCCATTATCCCATACTTGGGAAGGACCTCCCTCTTGACGATCATAACTGACTCCTTCATTTCGGGATGAATTTCTTCTCTGTAAACTCAAGCGATCTCCCAAATCAGGTTGTAGATCGTATCGAGGACTTTGTGCCGAACTTAGATGATTTCTTAGATTGCCCTCGGACCTACCACTTTGATGACTTTCAGTCCAATAACTTCTGTTTGCGAAGCTTACTGCTTGCGATTGAGACCGAGGATCTGGATTATCGACACGTGTCCACGGGATATGTCCCGTGTAGGAAGAGGTGGTGTCAGATGTCTTATGGGTGATGGGGGTGCCTAACTAGTGAGGCAATTCTTGTCCCATCAGGGTGAACTAAATTAGCCCGCCTCTGTTCCGCCCCATCATTTCTAGCTCTCTACGCTTGGCGATCCGATCGTGACGCAGGAGGATTGGCTGGAACATTTTGTCTCCATGAGCTTGTTCCAGCTCTTCCCCATGGATTTCCATGGGTACCTCAAGGCGCTAGGGAAGAAGGTACCGAACTCGGGGTTGCGGTTCTAACTGACCGACTGGCTTGCTGATGTCCTCTTCGAGGGCCACTAGGTTGAGCATTTTGGTGGTATTGCGTCATAGGCACAGAGCTTGGGGTGGCAGTTTTGACTGACCGACTTGGTTTGGATCGGCTATTCCTGTGGGACTTATGAGACTCACTTTGCCTCATTCCGACATTAACGTCGGTTTCTAGAGGGGGTAACCGAGCCAAAACCTCCTCAATTTGCCTGTTTTCCTTGGCAAGATGGCTTTTTAACTGCATGTTTTCCAACTCAACTGCACTCAAGTAGTCTGGCTTTGGATTCGGTGGTAATGAAGCTGAACTTCCAGTATCGTCGTGGCCCGCCGGTTGGTTTCCCAGGCGTTGCTAAACTTCAGGGCCATGCTCGTTTGAAACAGCGGTATGATGGGCCCCCTGCCCACCAGGCTACTCCATCTCATTGTCGTGCATTGAGCGAGTGACCACCATGATGAGATTTGACTAAGATTTTGATGAAAGCACTAATCTCTCTTGTCAATGAAAGCACCAAACTGTTGACGCGGTTTTTCGCCTGCAATGAATTAAGAAAATAACAAAGGTTGATTAGTGCTTGATAATAAACTGAAAATAAGAAATGAACTCTCAAGAACACAGATCTTTTTACGTGGCTCAGTGGTTAAAATCCACCTAGTCCACGAGTCTATATTATTACTGTTTTTCTCTCTCTATTTTGGCAGAGTTTCAGTATTACAGAATAATCGTCCATTTTCCTGTCCAATATTCTCAGTATTTGTAGAGAAATTCCTTGGACAGGTTTGGGTAACCGCGTGAATCAATCACATATTTACATATTTATTACATTTAATATAAATTATTCCCATTTATACTAGGATATTATCTCATCACGAAATAAATGGTCTCCTAATATCTGGGACATTAAGTATTACAGGCTGGCCATAAATGATCGTATAAAATATCTGGGTCTTTGGGGATCCGCAGATACGCCATATATTCAAGTTACCATATGTCACCGAGCTCGTACTATGGAGGTCGTACCGTATGAATATCATAAGCTCGCTCTTTGCAGCTTATGCATCCCTAGCTCGTATAATCATCGTGAAAATTGTGATGTCCACATGAACAATAAATGGATTCCTTGGCTACTTATTCCATGTATTTATTTGCCAGTTGTACCCGAGCTGAGTGAAAGACTCGTGCTGAAATTAGGGTACACACTCATCACAACATAACCATACATTCTACATAACAACTCTATGCCTCTCTATATGCAACAAACAAAGAAACAACATGGCACCAAAACCAATCAGCACAATATAAGAAAATCAAAACTAGAAAGTTGACCTGCCACCCCTGAGGAACCAGCCTCAGTCTCAGTCTCAATCTCTGACTGCTTTGGAAAGAACACTTGAGTTGGAGTTGAGCTATCCATCCCCTTTTGCTCATTTGTCCCTCGCCTTGGGCAATCCCTCATGAAATGCCCAACTATTCCACGTAAGAAACATGCATTTTCTCGGCATTCTCCCAGATGACGTCTCTTACACTGAGCGCATTTTGGATAAGTCCTCTAGTTCTTATTCTTTCTCGCTCCAATAAATAGAGGTGTCACTACTTGAGTACTATGCTCTCCAGCACCCTCCTTTATAATCTGATTTCATGTGCTCTCAACAGCAAGAGCCTTTCCTACCACCTGAACATAGGTAGAGATTTCATGCACTGGAGCAACTCTGATGCCCTGAGCTACTCTGGGATTCAATCCATCTTTCCTTCTGAGCTACATCCATGGGTACCATATCAAAAGCAAACTTGGCCAACCCATCGAATATATTAACATACTCTATTACTGTTGCATTTCCCTAAACGAGGTTCGGAAACTCATTCATCTTAGCAGTCTTGGCTGCATCACAGTAATACCTTTCATTAAACAGTTGCCTAAATTCTTTCTAGTCCATCACAGATATATCTCATGTATGGGATACTACTTCCCACCATGTCCGGGCATCATCCCGCAATACACATGTAGCACAGATGACCCTATCGTGACCTACCAGCCCCTACTATCAAGAATGGAATTGATCAAGCCCATCCATTGCTCAGCTCTGAATAGATCTAGGCCTCCCTCAAAGACTGGAGGGAAATACTCTTAGAATCTTCCACAAAGAAATTCCCACCTGTTCTCAACCCTAGGCTGAGCCAAAACTGGTGCCACTCCTTGCATAACAAAGGAAGAGGTGTTCCCTAACAGATTCTACTGTTGCTTCAAACACCTAATTTCTTCCTCTTGCCTCTGCAATCTTAATTTCATATCTGTAAACACCTATTGGAAATTCTGAGAGGTAGGTGAAGAACTCAAACCCTGGCTGTAATCCCTAGCCCCGGTATAACCACCACCAGGTCTCATTATCTACCTTGGATACATACCTGCTGATCAAATATGCAGTCAATAACTTGACCCATTAAACATGATGAGCATATTCAAAATCCTTCCCCACGGGAACAATCATACCACACTACAATCACAAACCACTGTAGTGCTAAAAATATGCCCATATCATGTTCATCAATTCATAAGCCCCGCTATTCCAACATACACACCATGCTTCCAACTCCAGCATGAAAATATCACATTTATATATATTCACGGAGCATGTAATCATATAATCACATTAACAGTCAAGAGCCAGGCTCTATCGGAATCTCATGCTCCCTAGTACAATGTGCATGTAAAGCATTTACATCCTATTTAAGCAGTTAAGCACATAACCACATAAATAGTTACCATACCCTGAGTGAAGTTATCTTTAGTGACGAGTGTACATGCCCAACTTGTCTTCAGAACCCCTAACCTTGGCTTGATTTGATACCAAGTTGTAACACCCTACTACCCAAGGATCGTTACGTTGTGCATTTTAAACAGTGATAAACTCGCTAACCGAGCCATTTGGCTATAATCGTGTAACTAAGTATGATTAACGGTTTAGGATTAAAAAATTTGGTTAAGATACAACGTTTCACTAAAACGTTTACCATATACATTGGGATCCCAAAAATATAATTTAAAGGTTAATGACAACAAAAGATTTACAACCAGCCGACCTAAGCGACAAAATAAGGTTTAACCCTATTTCCTCTTTAAACCCTCGGTCGTGGTGATTGAGCAGCCGCATATGTACACATCGCCACCTAAGCTCTCCAACTCAAGGATGGTCCAGCTTTCTTTTGCCTTTAACTACACCACATAGCACCCGTGAGCCGAAGCTCGGGAAGAAAAATCAATATGCTCATGAACAAGTAATAACATGTTACTAAGTTATAATAGGCATGCCTAGTAGTAATAACCCTACTCATGCATGCAAGCATGTACAAATAAATGTTTGTGGAGTCCTGCACTCTGAGTAGATGACTAATAAGTCTCTCTGAAGTAAACAACTAATAAGTCTCTCTCTGAGATAGGTGACTAATGAGTCACACTCTGAATAGGAGACTAATGAGTCACACTCTGTATAGGTGACTAATGAGTCACACTCTGGATAGGTTACTAATGAGTCATACTCTGGATAGGTGACTAATGAGTCACACTCTGGATAGGTTACGAATGAGTCATACTCTGGATAGGTGACTAATGAGTCACACTTTGGATAAGTGACTAATGAGTCACACTCTGGATAGGTGATTAATGAGTCACACTTTGTATAGGTGACTAATGAGTCACTCTCAAAATAGATAACTGATAAGTTTATCTCTGTATAGATGACTGATAAGTCTATCTCTGTGTAGATGACTAATAAGTCACTCTCTAAATAGATGATTGATAAGTCTATCTCTGTGTAGATGATTGATAAGTCCATCTCTGTATAGATGACTGATAAGTCTATCTCTGTGTAGATGACTGATTAGTCTATCTCTGAGGTCCCATACCCTCCTTGCCATGTGACGTGTAGGTCACCTTAGCCTTTTTGGCTCTGGCTTTAAATAACTAGCCTTTAGACTAGACAAGCGCTTTTGTTTTTCATCGAACTTAAGGTCGGTCAAGCATTTCATGCTTATGATGATAATGCTTATGTCGATTAGATCTAATCTTTTCGGCTTGTGTTAAACACGCTAATACCGTTCTTGACTCATAAGCCAATACAATACGACCAGTGCTCAGTACTACTGCTGATTGTGAATGCCAAAAATTGACTAGAGCCATAGTCAATAGTTACACTTGTAAATGTATGAATTCTTCCCTTGTGAATTCCACTCAAGAGAACCTCTACATTACGAGGCACCCTAGAAACTATGAGGCGCATGTCAGTGGGACGAAGGGGGTGAAAGCCTCACTGGGTTGCTTACCACATGCACAAAGAGACAAGGGCGTCATGTGGCATAAGAGGAGTTGGACTAAGGGAGTCACCCTCGCCATGCGAGGGTCCCCAACCGCTAACCAACACGGACACCACCCTCGCTATGCAAGGGTTATGAGGGTTCAACCTTGTTGCCTCACGCGTGCCCCATGCCTTGCGAGCCTCGCCTGCACATAGGAGGAGAAGGCCAGCCTTGCTATGCGAGACACCCTCGCTATGTGAGAGTATGGCCTCGTTGCGCCGCCCATGTCTCGAGCCTCGTCTACACCCGGGGGAAGAGGGATAGCCTCACTATGCAATACACCCTCGCTATGCGAGGGTGTGGCCTCATTGCGCCGTCCATGTCTCGAGCCTCGCCTCCATGTGACCTGCGTAGGTCAGCCTCGACCCCTAGCACCTTGGCTTCTCATGATACACATAGGTTGAAGCCTCCTTGGCCTAGGCACGAGGAACACTTGGGGACACCTAAGGGGGGCATCAAATGAACATTAGGCATCGATAGGGATTGATAAGGACGGCCGGGTACAGGTCACGTGTACTGACACGAGATGTATGGTTGTGAAGGGAACAGAGGCGTGGCCCTGTCATCTACGTTCGAGGAGTAGTGGTAGTACGGACTTGTACGAAGAGTAGTTGCGCCACTTGAACACCCCCGACCATACACCAGAGCCGATAGTACTATGTCCTGAGCCACGACTCTGGCATTGTCAGGGCAGACACCACTACGCCCTGAGCCCCTGCACTATCAGTGTACCCGCATACGTCCTTGTCGTCTGGGACTTGTTTGTATCAGGGGCCAATAGAGCCTCCCTATAAATAGGTCCCAACCCCTCAGGTTAGGGGGGTTGGAAAACTGAGTGTATGAAAGAGACTTAAGAAATATATGATCTTTGTTCCATTGTTGCTCTGGTTTTTTCTATTGATTGAAGTCCTTTCCTCTTGATTCTAAGCTACCCTTAGTATAAAAATCTTAGTTTTCTAACCTTTAATCGTTGACGAGATTTCACCGTCAACACTGATCTTGACTGATAAGTCACAGCTTCACAATCAATACTGACACCAATGTCGATCCCTGACTAATAAGTCAGTGCTTCCTCAATGAGGTAATGCAAATAGACATATATCATATGTCAAATATTCATATATAAGGCATTTAGCATGCTTAATCAATAATTAGAAGCATGATTATAATCATGCACAAATACAGAGACTCAAGCTCTAATCAAACTCATATTCAACATTCATGCCATGCCCTAATCTAATGTATCTTATGCATCGCAGTTTTCTTATCTTATGTATCTCATGTATCTCATGTATCCAGATCATCAGGGATAGAAAGAACAAACTTTTAGCTCTATCTCAAGCAGCTTACATTGATAAAGTGCTTAAACGTTTCTCAATGACAAATTCCAAGAAAGGGCGTCTACTGTCCCGCCATGGAATTTATCTTTCAAAGAAGCAGTCTCCCCAGACTCCTGAAGAGGAAGATGCAATGAGAAAAGTTCCTTACGCATCTGCAGTTGGAAGTCTGATGTATGCCATGTTGTGTACTAGACCAGATATCTGCTATGCAGTGGGAGTAGTGAGCAGGTATCAGTCAAACCCAGGACCGGAACATTGGATAGCAGTTAAGCATATCCTGAAGTATTTGAGACAGACTAGGGATTATATGTTAGTCTACAAGGGTGGTGTTCTGAACCTTGTAGGCTACACCGATTCAGATTTTCTGACTGATATCGATGACAGAAAGTCTACTTTTGGAATGGTGTTTACTCTTGGGGGTGGAGCTATGATTTGGAGAAGCGTAAAGCAGTCTGCAATCTCAGATTCCACCATGGAGGCTGAGTACATAGCCGCGTCAGAAGCAGCTAAGGAAATAGTCTGGCTAAAGAAGTTCTATTCGGATCTTGGTGTTATTCCAGAAATGGATAAACTGCTTGTGTTGTTTTGTGACAATACAGGAGCGATAGCCAACTCGAAAGAACCTCGAAGTCACAAGAGGAGTAAGCATATAGAAAGGAAGTATCACATTATTCGAGAATATGTGGCCAGGGGAGATATGAAGGTTATGAAGATTGCAACTGAAGACAATCTTGTGGATCCATTTACAAAGACACTACCATTAGCTACATTTGATCAGCATATCAAGGAGATGGGATTAGTAGAATTAAGGCATTAGTTTCAATTAGTGCAAGTGGGATTTTGTTGGGGTTTTATGCCCTAATTAAAACCCAAATTCTTTGTAATCTCATTTTATTATCAATAAAAGAATAGAAATCATTTTTTGACTTGGTCAATCACTTTGCTCACATGTTTTATTTTCATGATTATTTGTTTAATATAAACTTCTATTAAATCCTGAGTGTTGACCCACGATTTGGCCAACTGACACGGAGTCAAAATATGAATGATATGGACGAATATAAAGAGAATAATATAATGACGAAAGTAAAGAAAACACAGCAATTTATAGTGGTTCGGCCCCAGGATCTGGTAATGACCTACGTCCACTTAGAATTATATTGATATGAAATTAGAAGTGTGATCAGAGAACTTGGGTTCAATGAGTTTCAGCACTTCACCTAAAGCAATACAAGTTTTCTAGGAGAAATTCTATCTCTCTATGATTTTTCAGCCAAAAGTCCCCTTCCCTTGAGCTATATCTTGCTATTTATAGGCTCAAGGAGGGTTACAGAATATTGTTGCAGATATTATCCCCTGAATAGTGGGATATTCAGAAGATTGCATGAGATAAATTCGGGATTCAAAAAGATCTTCCCATAAATGTTGCTTTGCCAGCGGAACCACCGACCAGACTGGTCGTGGCAAAGATAGGCTTGTCCTGCTTCTGGTGTGTCTCCTGGTCGATACTCTAGCAGATGCTTCCAGGTATCAGCCACGTGTCAAGAACTTATTCGCCATGTCACAAACGCTAATTTACCTGATAACACTGAGCATATAGCTAATCTTATTTATAGTGACGTAGTCACAGTGGAATATAAATATGATTATATGTTCAAAATAAGTTAGTCCTAAGATTAGTCAGTGCACCGGATTTACACTGACTTGCCAATCTACGATATGATCTACTTACACATTACAGTGTTATGTTCTTTTCAGAACATTAGCAAAGTAGATAAGATCGGATGTATTTGTTACATCGGACAGGACCGATATTGACAGTTGATAAGATAAGTAAACATACCGTTATTATCTATTCTAGTCATATCATATAGTTGACCATAGGTCAATTCATTCTCAATTCTAAGTGGTTAGTATTCTAACTGATTGTATTATTTGAGTTCTTTGACTTGTTCGTTACCAGCTTACCCTACGGACTAGCCCATACTTACATCTTGGGAACTCGGTAGTATAATTGAGTGGGAGTGTTAATCATAGATATGAACATCTATAGCTTCTGATGAAGAAGTGAAACGATGGTTTCCTTTTAGTTTGGTTCAAGGTGTTAAATGATAGAGATCTCATTTCAGTAATTAAATTAGTTTACTGAAATATCATTTACAAGGAACTAAGTGTTTTAAGGATAAAATACAATGAGGGGTAAAACGGTATTTTAGTCCTATCTCATTGTAGACCGTCTATAGAGGATTGAGTGAAAATTATGGTTGTAACAATGGATAATTAATAGCGTATCTATATTTGTTATAGAGCGTTCTATGAATTCAAGAGTGCAATTCCAAGTCTATAGTGGAGTCACGAGGAATTAATAAGTTAGTAAATTTATTTGTTAGATTTATGATAACTTATTGGAGCTTGAATTCATAGGCCCATGGTCCCCATTGTACCTTGGATAAAATCATCTAGATAGTCTCAATTAATTTATTTAATTATCAATTAGAATTATCAAAGTTGACCAGGTCAATTTTGGATAGTTTCACAGAGTTGTGTAATTTTGAGAAGAAAAGAGAAATTATGGCAGATTTATTAATTAAGATAAATTGGTATCTAAATTAATAAATAAATTTAAATCAAGGTTCAAATTATAAATAATTAATTTGATAAAGGATTTAAATAATTATTTAATTAATTAAATCAATAGAAAATAATACAGGCCTTGATTTTAAGTCCAATGGGCTTATAATCAAATGGGAAATTTCACGGGCCTATAGCCCATGATAATTTCGACCTAGGGCTTCAAAATGGCTATTATCTTTTTGATTTTTTAATTAAATTAAATGGCCTAATTGAGTCTATAAAAGGAGTGCTTAGAGAGAAGATTTCAGAGACGACAGATAAGTCACAAGTCAGATTTTCTGATAGTTTTATATTCTCTCTAAACACAAGTCCTTTTCTAAGCCACTTTGTTATTTTCTCTTCTTCTCTCTATATCTATCTCATGTGTTGAGAATTGCCCACACTAGTCTAGGTGGTTCTAAGGATACATTGGAAGATCGTGAAGAAAATAGAAGATCGGTTCAGTTTCTTGATAATACTCTGTGACAGAGAGGATACAAGAGTTAGAGAAACTGAAGGAAGGATTCTTTAATTCCGCTGCGTATACTGTAAGTATTCTATTTTTTGTTTCTCTTTGAATTCAATTTTAGAAACATGTTTTAGTTTATCTCGTATTAATTTGTTTAATATTAGATATACATGAAAATAAATAAAGATCCTGTATAAGTTTATCCAACAGTATCACCACTTCGAGGGGTGAGAAGGTTTGGGAAAAAGGGCAAATTGAGCCCTAGATTCATAGGACCTTTTGAAATATTGGAGAGGATCGGGCAGGTGGCCTATAGATTGGCTCTGCCACCATTGTTATCAGGGGTTCACAAAGTATTCCATATCTCTATGCTTTAGAAGTACGTCTCAGATATGACTCGTGTGTTGAGATATGAGGATTTGGAGTTACAGATAGATTTGTCATATGAGGAGCGACCGGTTCAGGTCCTAGACAGGAAAGACAAAGTTCTGAGGAACAAGATGATTCCTCTAGTCAAGGTATTATGGAGGAATAGCAAGGTCAAGGAAGCGACCTGGGAGCTTGAGTCAGCTATGCAGGATCAGTATCCCGAGTTATTTAGGTAAATTTCGAGGACGAAATTCTCAGTAGGAGGGGATAGTTGTAATGACCCAAAATTGCTAATAAGGTTTAGTGCCTTAATTAGCGTGTCGGGAGGGCATAATTGGATATATATGTGAGTGTTTAATTGGTTAAATGCATGAACATGTGGCATGCATGAATAATGTGATTATGTGAACATATTATATGCATGTTTATGAGTATTAAATATGCATGTGGGCCCTTTACTATTTATAAGGGCATATTTGTAATTTTGGCTCATTAAGGGCATAAATACGATTATATTTGATAAATGGTTGAGACCACATTATTATGTGGATATATTTGCAGTATATGGCTCGAGACGATCCTGGTGAGCTGATTAGCGAAATAGTCACAGCGGGGTCTAATACCCGATTGGGGGGGGGGGGGGGGGGAGCTTAGGGGTATTTTTGGAATTTAGATAATATTTTGGGGATTTATTGAATAATGAATAAGTATTTGGTAATTAATTGGACACAACGTGATTAATTGGTTAATAATAGGAACACTTGAGGAATTAGCAGGAATCGGAAAAAATGACTTTTTTACCCTTAGAAACCATTATAGGGTTGAATAAGTTTAAGGGGCAAAATGGTCTTTTTGGGTTAAGGATATACTCAGATATTTTAGGAAATGATCAGAAACATTAGGGATACTCTCAGACTCTCCTTCTCCCTCTCACTCACGTACTCTCTCTCTCTCTACCTCTCCTATGCCTTGAAGCTGAAGGGAAATTGAAGGAAAAAGGCTTGGTTTAAGCTAGGAAAAGGTCTGAGAATTAAGGCTTAGAGGCTAAAGAATCAAGCTAGGTTCAGTTAAAGAAATCTGTGAGGATTAAAGCTTCAACTAAGGTAAGGATCTTGACTTGTTTTTCTACTGGGAATCTAGATTAATAGGTTGAATTTGACTGGGTTATTAGGATGAGCTTGTCTAGGTTCTTGGGTGATGACTGATTGTTGGTTTGGGATGGTAATTTCAGTAGGATTTTGAGTGTTTGTAAGCCTAAGCTTTGTGGTTATGGGTCCTGGATACGACTTTGGGGTTCTGGCTAGAAGATTCAAGGGTTATGTGTTGTTTTGAGCTAGGAAAATGTTGGCGAAACCCAGGGATTTCTGGGTTCACAGGGGCGCGCCGCGACCCAGCTCATGGGCGCCGCGGCCCGCATGCCCTAGAAGGCCCTGGGGCTTGCTGACTTGAGGGCGCGCCGCGACCCTAGGGGGACAAGTCGCGGCCCGCCTCCCCCAGATGCATGAGGTCGTGCCTCTAACTTGAGGCGCGCCACGACCCTCAGGGCCAGGTCGTGGCCCGGCTAGACAACTTTGGCCTAGGGTATTTTTTAAGCTCGGGGAGGCTCGAGGATTCGAACCTAAGCACTCAGGACGAATTCTACTACCCGATTTAGTAGAATTCAAGGTCCCAGAGGCTATTTTTTGTTTCCTAAACATTTATTTGGATTAGGAATTGATAGTTACCCATTGTCATTGTGACTAGGATTATCGTTAAGGCTCAAGATTGAGGATCGTGCTCGGGACCGCTTTTTATTCTTCGCTCAGGATTCAAGGTAAGAAAACTGCACCCTTGTGGTTGTGAACGGGACCGAGGTTCCCAATAATTGAATATGTGTACTGTGTGATTGTACGGTTGTATGTAATATGAGAATGAACAACCTAAGTGTGTCGGGGCTAATGATAAGCGTACTGAACGCAGCTCGGCCTAAATCTGCCGGGGTCAGCTAGATAAACAGAGGGCTCGCCCTAAGGGTGCCAACCCTGAACATTTGTGTAACTGGTTAAGATATGTACTTGAGAATATACGTTTACCATTGTTTAGTTTATTGCTTGTATTCTGTTAAATAATTGAACTAGTTGAATTAAAGTTGACAGAATGTTACTGGTGCTATATGTGTTTGTTGTTTATGGTTTTCTTGCTGAGCCTTGGCTCGGGTGCTTCATGGTGCAGGTAAAGGCAAAGGAAAACTGGATCAACCATGAGTTAGAAAGCTCTGGGGGCGAAGTGTACATAGTTAGCTGCTCGATCGTCACGACCGAGGGAAAGATACTGGAGTAGAGCTCTAAATTGTGTTTTTTCCAACAGACTGGCTTTTCTTGTAACAATTTTTGGGAGTTGTAATTACTACTTATACCCTGTTTTTGGGATCCCATGTATCAAACATCTGTTTTAATGAAAATTAATTGTTTATGATCAAAATCTTTTAACCCTAACTTGATAGTTGACCTTAGGATCACATTTTTGTTCAAACGACTTGATTAGCAAGTCTTGCACTATTTTAAAATACACAGTGTAACGATCTTGGTTATCCAGGGCGTTACAGCCACAGCTGCATTAATTGACACCTGGCAGCTACTCCAGATTCGAGGACAAGAATCCTAGACCTGGGGGGTTGACGAATGAAGAAAGCGAGAGGACCACCTGAATGGTCCTCGGGGCGTGACCTTACTTGGAGACATCCACGCCTTGGAAACGGGTCATGAGATGTGGCCTCGCTTGGAGACATTCGCGCCTCGAGGATAGACCTCTGGGCGTGGCCTCACTTGGAGACATCCGCGTCTGGCCAGATCATAGTACAAAACCTCACTAGCGCTTGAGGACCTTAACTACTCCTCTAATGACTGTCACATGTCCACTGGTGAAAACACGAACAACAAATTAAAATAAAATTGTGTTATTGTATTAGTTCTTACCCACATTAATCAAATAATTTCAATTTAAGAACATAAGAACTAATACAATAACATAATTTTAATTTAATTAGTAAGTAAAAAAAATATTTTAGTATGTGTTAATGAATAAATTTATTTTAGTAATTTTATGTACTATATATTTTTTCCTTTTAAAAAAGTAATATGTATTTTTTTTAATTTATTATTTAAATTATTTTATATTTTTTGTTAATTAAATATAATTTTATTTGACTTTTACAATTTTAAAATCAATTAAAATAATTTTGTAATATAATTGATGAGTCTTTAGGGAACATGTGCACCAATATGTTGACACAAGTGACTTTTGCCTTAAAAAAATTAAGAACTTAAATGCTACTATATCAAAAGATCATGGACATTTAATTAAAGAAAAAGATTAAGAACTTATATGCTACTATACCAAAATCATAGACTTTTGCTGCTAACCCTTTTATTATCTTGTGGAATTATACCACCATCTTGTTAATTGTTATGAACCTTAGCCCTATCAGTTTGATGATAACTAACAGAATTTTCTCATTAATGTAAGTCGCCTTAAAATCTCACTCCTTAAATCTTTTACACCGAAGGGCGACTAAAAAAAAATGTTAGGTGCCATTTGTGTTGTTCACACTAATACATGTATAAATTCTATGTGATAACTCAAACCATCTGGAGTGCAATATATTTAAATAGTGTAATAAATTTAGCACAAAGATTATACAAATATTACATCTGACAATTCACACTAATACATGTATAAATTTTATGTGATAACTCAAACCATCTGGAGTGCAATATATTTAAATAGTGTAATAAATTTAGCACAAAAATTATACAAATATTATATCTGACAATTGACACATGCTCAAACACAAAAATAACATTTTAAGATTGAAATTAATATAAAAAAAGAGACAAATGTTTATTAATGATTTATTAGTTTTTATTTAACATTAATTTTCAATTTTTTTATCAATAATAACAGTGTTGCAATTATAAGTTTATTTATTGTTGTCAAAATTTATAATAATTTTTAGCATGTGCTGAATTGCTAAAATATAAGCTCTAATTTTTAAAAAAAAAAAATCAAAATAATAATAATAATAAGATTTTAAATTCAAGACTTTTGCTAATAAAGAATTAAAAAAATTTCCAGGAAGATCATAATAAACCTTAAAAAAAATTGTAGATGGAGAAGCCTGATGTTTACATTCTTTATTCCGTTTTGCAAGTGAATGAAATTTTAGTTTCTGCCTTTTCTCACTCGTTATAGTAGTGGTGTGTTAAGGTTGGGCTTGCTATTCGGAGATCTGTGATTCCACCGGAATTCAATAACTTGGAATCACTGTCACCACCGCTGGCTGCTGCACCTCCTGTGGCAACAATTCCGGTGTTTCAAGGAACCAACAATGGCTAACTTGCATTGGCAATGACATACATATTTGGTAAACCATTCAACCATTATTCATTCATTTAGGACCAGGCTTGAAAGGCCTTGAGTCCTAGCAACTGCAGGCACAGCCGAATTTCATAGCAAAACGGGCTGAATCTAAAATTCCAGTTATCTCAAATTCGCAATAAACTTAAAGCCAAAAACTACAAATACCAAAGCATAATTTTCTAAACTAGTAGAATTATTCCTGGCAAATCAAATTACATGTTCAACAAGATTACTAGCTTTCTTCGGCAAAGTTAAAATGAAGAAAATCAGTCCGGTGCTGCTGAAGCATTCCAACCGCTTTCATTGTCCAATCCTTGATAATCTGCATGATCAGAAAGAACAGTTTAGAACTATTACTTCATTCGTAACACTTTGTGTGTTTCCCTTCTTTAGGTGTGTGCGCATGCGATTGAGGTGAACCGAGCCTGTATAAACAAAGCCTTACTATTTTTTGGATCTAAGTTACCCGCCTAGCCCTAAAATATCTGGGAATCAGAAAATTATAATAATTGTTGGGTGAGTAACCAGGAGACACTCGATCCTTAGACTTTATGTGAGCAAACCATATGCCTAACCATTTGAGCTATAATATACAAAGCCTTGCTATGAATGGATTTAATACGGTTGCTTGCCAGCAGATGATGCAAATGCAGAGAGAAATAACATGGGAAATTACACAACTTTGGAGCTACTATGCAAATAATATAACACAGCATAAAGATGCTCCAAGTGAAAACACTCAATAAGTTCATATTCTTTCCAACTTAGGTGAGCCTGATTCTGCAAGTGAAACTGTGTTTTGTTATTTTCTTTGCACCAAAGAGTTCCATATTATGGACACTAATCTCCAACATAGATGAGAGGTATATCACAAGTACTGGCATGAATGGGCTTAAGATACTTGTAGTATATGGACATGTAAGGAGCAATGATGATTATATGTGTTATTGAGCAGAATTTTCCTTCTGTTGTATTATATATAGACATTCGCTTTGAGGTTTAAAATTGCTAAGATCTAGAAATAAAGTTTCAAGTTTCACACATTAACATGTAATGCATATATCATAGTACATACATTACCATATGCTAGCACTAGATAACATCAAACAAATTACAATAAGCGTTAAGAGACACAAGAAAAAAGGCATTCCAATATACCATAAACAAACAGTAGTACACAACCCAGAATATAACATAAAAAATATTACATTCAGGATACTTGATAAAACTTACTATGAACTTACTAACCTCATGTTCACTCTTTTTGGTGCTTCTGGTTGGGTCACCACTTTTTAATGTTGTTCTCCTCCCTTGGCTGATTTATCTTTCTGCTCCTCTTGTTTAATTGCCATAACAACATTATCCTGGACATCTTCTTGTATTGGAGGAATCTCATCTTGGTTCTCAGGAACCTCCACCAATATATTACCCAGTGATGGATTTGTTTCAGAAAGTCCTGTCTCTTTATGTCCCTCTTGCTGAGATAGATGACCTTCTATTTTATCCAACGATTGTTCTTCTATATTTTCTATTTGTTGTACCATCTCATCCTTATTTGTTTCTTTAGGCATTTCTGCTACAGCATCATCACCAATACCCCTTTGATTATCTTGCATGCTGTCGTCGTCTGCAACATTAAGAGTGCAATCTGCCAAGATACCAAATGAATTTGATTGATTACCTCTTACACCAATTCTAATAGGTTGGTCAAAATCCAATTGCATTTTATCTCCATTTTCTTTTGCAGTTTTGTTGTCATCATTATCACCATTGTCTTCTTCTACTTCATGTACTCCTTTGTCCTTACTTGATATCGACATTTTCCTATTTTTGTGAAGAATTTCAAACCTACTTTCGCCACTTTTTAACTCAGACTCGATATCATATAAGGCGTTAACAACGTTCGTGAGTTTTTTCCCCATCTCAACCTTGTCAACATCTAGGCTAGTAACTTTTTCATTTATCTTAACAATTTGTTCCTTGAGGGAAGTCAAAACTCCTCTCATTTCATCTCTGAAAGACGAAAATTCCTGTTTTATGTCCTAGATAAATAAAGCGGCAAGTCATAATCTAATTATCAAGTTTAAATTACTGCAACATTGCTTATCAATAAATATTCAGTAATTCAATAACTCAAAATACTTACAAACTGAACAGCTGAACTTCCTCGTCGAGGACGAAACTCTGTATGGTTCTCATCATCAGAATGAGCAACTATAGCTTTAGCAAGAGAAGCTGTTAGGTAACCTTTATCTGGTGTTTTCTTTGTAACTGCTTTATTCATGTAATCAGCCTTTTTTTCAAGTTTTGTGGGCTTCAAAATAACAACTTCTACCTGAAAACAAATCATTTGATCAAGAATAAAAAAATCAAAATGTCAGATTAAGACTGTGCCTAGTAAAGAGCCCATTCTTTACAGAAGTCAAGCAATTTCTTGATTATAAGCCGAGACTGATTAAAAGTACTTATAAAATGATCAACTGGCTATAATCAATAGCCACATATTATTGTATTGTTTGGTTTAACAAAAGCTAAATTAAGAACCGAGTTAAAAAGACTATTGCAAGGAGTACCTCATCTCGAGCGAATACTGACTTCTGTATCATCTTCCAATTTGGTTGCTGAGTTTCTCCCCAATTTAGAATCCGAGGCATATTGGAACCTTTTTTCTCAGCAAATAATTTCCCCAGTGCTGGTATGCTTTCATATGCCCATACTTGAAGGGCAAAAGGAAATCCAGCTAAATGATAAGTTTCACAGTGGTGACTGGGATTCCTCCTTTGCCTCTCCTTAAACTTGGGAACTCTATTTGCCAGTGCCCTTTGAAGGTACCCAAGTGTATAAGAGTAGCAGACTCTGCCCCAAGGGTAGTTGTTAAAGATTTCAGGAAAATCAAGTAGCCTGATGTGTTCAAGATCTACTAATTTCTGCTTTTCCTTGGCCAACAACATATTCTCCAATAGATGCAATTGAGCTAGCTTCACACAATCCTCATCATTACTTCCATCGTAATCATCAAACACTTTATCCACAAGCTCCCTACTAACTTTTTTTCTCGGAAAATACTTTTCAAGAAACCTATTCCCAGAGATTTCAACTCTCGATACCTTTGGACATTCAAAACATTTCAAACCAGTTATTAGAGCAAACTCGTGCATGGAAAATCTCAACTGCATTCCGCAGATATCAAACCACATCTCTTCTACATTAGGTTGTTCTACTTCCCTCAAGAGAATGTGATGAACGATTTGACCAGAGAATTGGAACGCATTGGCATCCAAGAAGTGTCCGAAACAGGTTTTTCTGAACATCTCCAATTGTTTACTTGTTAGCTTATTTTTTATCTTTTGAATCACATCGAAAGTTGAATACAAAATGATCTTGGACTTTAACCAATCCTCTTCATTAATTTTTAAACTCCACATCTGCAATTTCAAACAATCTACATTAAGACACCAACAGGTACAACAACACTAACTAAAAAATATGGTTAAAAAACATTGATGTTTCCCACTTTGGCCTTTGTACTATGAAGCTTCCCACTTTAGCCCTCAAACTTTGCATTAAGTACTTAAATGACCCTTCAAGAAATTAAAGTGTTAAGTTTTAGCCGAAAGCATATTGACAAGTAACCAAACATAATTTCAACTACTTAACATTCAAAATCCAATTCTAAATGCTACCACATTCCAGCTTCCATCAAATAGTGGAGAAACTGTAATACACTGTCAAAACACAACCATTCACAAGAAATCAAACTACTTATTATCCAAATTAACCAGTGATACATCCTAGACAGACAGATGTACTAAAATCTTTAGGAAGTTGCTCTAGTTACAATAAAATCTCCATGCATTAAGTTTGAGTCCATTTTGAGTAGCTACATAGCAATTATTATAATTTTCTCATCCCCAAATATTGTAGGCTTAGGATGGGAACTCAAGTGTTTTTTTTTTCAAAAAAAAAAAAACACCCTCCAACATTAACATGTTCTTTTGGCACAATATGGCAAGTTACACATAACCACCATGCATTTAATGGGTGCTAAACCTACTTATCTCCCACGCATTTGATGGATCCATATCCCTCAAATGACCTAGCTACACACTCTCTCACCCTATAACATTTTCAGCAAATAATAATAATAATAATAATAGAAGAGAACTATGAGACATTAAATATACGGCTTAAGATTTTCCTAAAAGAAAGGAAAAAAACCAAAAGAAAGATAGCTCGAGATTGCATTTATCCAGTTATTTTATAAAAGATAGAATCTTTACTAGTCTTTGTACAACTAAAATCCCTAATATACATGTGGAAAACTAAAATAGCAAAACCCCATAACGAGAATACTGTGAGCTGCTAGTATTTTCCCCCATTTTTCAAATTTAGGTTTAAATAGACCATCTGATCATGCATTTTTAATAAACAATAAATTAACGCAACTCTAATTCCCTGAAATGCATAGAAACATTCATGGCTTTAAGATGAAAATTACTTAGAAATGCATCAAAATAGTTCAAAAGCACGCAGATTTAATGGTTAAAAATGAAATGGGATCGAAAAAGTTTCTCACTTTGGGTGTGGGCGTGGGTGTCTCTGGTTCTTCAATGAAATTAAAGACTGATTTTGATGGCCCAGGCTTTTTCTCACCCATTTTCTCGGGAAGAGGCTTCTTCTTCGCCGTCCTCGGCGGGGTTTCCCGGCGCTTTCTCTTCATATTTTCTTCTTCTCCGTCGGTTACTTTTTGTCAGTCCTGAGTGGCTGGAGACTGGCTTTGGTGGGTATTGATGGGAAATAAAATATAGTAATATTTTATATTTACCTTTGTTAACAGTCACTCCTATACATCTATAATTGGCATGGTATGTAAAATTAAATAATAGAGTTTTTTTTTTTAAAAAAATAGAGAACTTATAAATAATTAGATCTAACTTTTACATCTAATTGTAATTAAAAAAAATATTTTTTTTATAAAACATACAAGTTTGACCCATGTGTTTTTTTTAATATGCGATCAACCCCTATATTTTATTAAATGATAATTTAGACCTTATCTTTTACAAAATAGATCAAAATAATACCATATACATGATTTTGGTCATAATATTTTCAAATATAATCTTTCATTCTCAGCTCCTAAACTACATTCTCCTCTTCTCTGAACTCATTACATCAACAACAACCAAAGAATTGATATTATAATTAAAAATATTTTGACCGAATCAGGTCCAGGATAATATTTTAATCAATTTTGTAAAACACAATGTTATAATTATCATTTAATAAAACACAAAGATCGATTACGTATTCGTAAATAATCCAGGGGTCAAAATAGTATTTTTCCTTTTTAAAATTAAATTAAATTATATTTAATGAAACTACTATGTTTGGTATGATGTTACAAAAGGAAAATGGAGGTGTAAGATTAAATATAGGGAAATTTCATGTTATATGCATGATAACTTAATGAAAATTTTTAATATGCCAATATAAGTTATTATTCTAAATATATTATAATTTTAATTTTTCGGACAAAAATACTCATAACATTCAAATACTTATTTTTTTCTCTCAGTCTGAACTCTCTCTCTATAACGTCTCTCATTGCATCACTCTATCACTCTCTCTCTCTAACGTCTCTCATTGCATCACTCTCTCTCTCTCTCATCTAATTTTGTAGATCTAAAAAAAAATATCAAAATTAAAAAAAAATCATCTCAAACGAACATATAAGTGAAAAAAATATGAATCTCTAAAGTTTTCGTCAAATTTCAGTGCAGAGCATCGAAATTGCATCGAAAAAGCATTGTTTTGGAAAAATCAAGTTTTCATGATTGCTTCGTAAAAGCATCGAAACACCATCGACTTTGCATCGAAAAATCATCGTTTTGGCCAAAAAAAAGTTTTCATGATTGCATCGCAAAAGCATTGAAACACCATCGATTTTGCATCGAAAAATTATCGTTTTGGCCAATCATCAAGTTTTATGATTGCATCACAAGAGCATCGAAATTGCATCGAAAAAGCATCGTTTTGCCCAAAAAAAATAAGTTTTCATGATTGCATCGTAAGAGCATCGAAACACCATCGATTTTGCATAAATAAGCATTGTTTTGGCCAAAAAAATAAGTTTTCATGATTGCATCGCAAGAGCATCGAAACACCAACGATTTTGCATCGAAAAAGCATCGTTTTGGCCAAAACTCAAGTTTCATGATTGCATCGCAAGAGCATCGAAATTGCATAAAAATGCATCGTTTTTGGCCAAAAATCAAGTTTTCATGATTGGATCGCAAGAGCATCGAAACACCATTGATTTTGCAGCAATGGTGTTTTGATGCTCTTGTGATGCAATCATGAAAACTTGGTTTTTTTGGCCAAAGCGATGTCTTTTCGATGTAAAATCAATAGTGTTTCGATGCTCTTGCGATGCAATCATGAAACTTGATTTTTGGCCAAAGCGATGCAAAATCGATGGTGTTTCGATGCTCTTGTGATGCAATCATGAAAACTTGTTTTTTTGGCCAAAACAATGCTTTTTCGATGCTCTTGCGATGCAATCATGAAAACTTGATTTTTGGCCAAAATGATGCTTTTTTGATGCAATTTCACTGCTCTACACTGAAATTTGATGAAAACTTTGGAGGTTCATATTTTTTTCACTCAAATATCCGTTTCAAATGATTTTTTTTTTAATTTTAGTTTTTTTTTTTAGATCTACAAGATTAGAATGAGAGAGAGAGTGAGAGAATGAGAGATGTTAGAGAGAGAGAGAGAGAGTTCGAACTAAGAGTGAAAATGAGTGTTTGAATGTTAGGGGTATTTTTATCCAAAAATTGAAATTGTCATATATTTGGGTCACTAACTTATGTTGGCATATTAAAATTTTTTACTAAGTTATCATGCATATAAAATGAAATTATCCTAAATAAATTGGAGAATTGTGGATTTTATAAAATTTAGAGGGCTAATAAATAATTAAAATCTAAACTTTGACATCTAATTATAATTATTTCTTTAAAAAAAATTGATTAGATTATATGAGATCCAGTATATTTGGTATGGTATTACAAAAGAAAATATGGGTGTAAAATTAAATAAAATGGATGTTATGATTTTTTTTAAATAAATAAATAATTATAATTTAACTTTTTGACATGAAATGATAATTAAAAATATTTTTTTTAAAATGGATAAGATTATATGAGATCGATTATGTTTGGTATGTGTTGACTGTCTTTTTCGCTATCAACATAAAGATGAGAGATTAAAGAAATAAACAACAAGAAACATGGTTTTTATGTGGTTTGGGCTATAAAAGAGCCATAGTCCACGAGTCTCTAGTATTAAGTAGATTGGAAGCTTGTTGATGCAAGCTCCAATGGTGTATTCTCATGCAACGTATAAATTGCTTTGAGTACAATG
The DNA here is from genome assembly GCF_963169125.1 of Humulus lupulus. NCBI lineage: Eukaryota > Viridiplantae > Streptophyta > Magnoliopsida > Rosales > Cannabaceae > Humulus > Humulus lupulus. The sequence goes on from NC_084801.1 coordinate 129,684,845, forward strand.
ACTTTTTCTCTCTAAAGAACAAATCCCCTTACAATGGAATTCCCAGTCCTATTTATAGAGGTTAGGGTCATTAATACTAATCATCTTTAATTAATATACATATACATTCTTCCCGTTATTGGGAGATTAATACCAATTCAATGCATTGGGCTGCATTGAATAGAGACAATGGCCCAAGCGAGGTCCGCAGGGCCCGCTGTAGAAATGTACCTACTTTATGGGGAACATGCCCTAGATACTGTCAAGGCATGATGTATGTATCTCTATGCCAGACGGCGTAGTGGGAGTGCGAATTGTCGAGTCGTACAATTGACATCACTATGGATGGATCGAAAAAAAGGTTGTCAGGCGATCCTCTGACGCTGCAAACCTGCATTGGTTGACACCTGGCTGGCCTTCTAGATCCCGAGGACAAGGTCCTTGGCCTAGAAGGTAACTGTTTGTAAGGAAACCGAAGACTACTAACCAGTTCTCGAGGCATGGCCTCAGAGAGACGTCTGCGCCCTACCTTTATCCGAGGGATGTGGCCCTTAACTGAGAAATCCACCCTCCGAGGATTGATCCTCGGGGCGTGACCTCATTTGAAGAAGTACACGTCCTTGCCACATGCCCTACTCGGATTGTCATATGTCCTTTGATGAAAACACGGACAAAATTTTCCCCCCAAGTCTCTACTCGTTCTCGGACAGTGGAGACTTAAAACTGGGAAAATTGAATAATCCTCGAATGGAAACGTTTGAACTTCTCCTGATGCCACTACGAGATTTCCTGCCACGTGCTGAGCCCCCATTGATGGGCCCATAAATCCGTGCAATTAATGAAGGGTCAGGTCCGCGGCCCGAAACGTCTTTTCCGTACCCTAGGTGTCCTTTCAGCTTATACTCGAGATTTCCCTTTTCCAATGCCAATGATTACGATCTACACCTTTCTGATCTTTGACCTTTGGATCATTCTCGAGTACCTATGTCTTAGGTAATCTGACGGCCGGGGTGAACTTACTTCACCCCCAAGCACTGAACTTATAAAAGGTCGAGAACCAACTCTTCAACGTTAGTTTAGCCCATTTTAAATTTCATGTGCTTTCAACTCTTCAGCCTCTCTCAGCCTCTCAAACCATTCTCCGCCCTTGCATCCTTTCTAACTCCCCTGTCATTCTGGACGATTGGCGTGAAACTTCCTACTTCTAGGAAAACGGCAAGCAATTCTTCTGGGTTCACACACGATTCATCACCATTGACGCTTCATTCCGAGTAAGTGCCTTTGAACTGTGACTCTGTTTTTGCGTATATTTAATGACTTAGGATGCATGTGTTAAGAGTTGTGTTTTTAGTTTATTAGAGGTTGCTTTGACCTTATTTTTCGTCAAAAATGGTCTAAACGAGCTAGTTAGACGTTCTGGGGCATTTTTCGCTATTCTGGACCTTCAACTAGAATAAGGAAAATTTCCAGATTCCGGCGATGTTCATCATCTCCGATGGTGTTCATCTATTTCGGTGGTGTCTCTGGCACCAGGTGTTTGGCTCCGAGGACACCCCAATGTCATTAGTTTTTCTTTTCCTTCCCCTTTCCCCGAGTAGTTGTCTAAGGGGTTCTCGTTTTGGCCTAAATTTCTTCGAGTCAAGGTGCTAACTACTTGGTGTTTGTTTCAGATGTCCGAGGAGCTTCATCAGCTCCATCAACAAGGTTTCTATGCCTTCGACAATGAGATCCTTCAAATGGCCTGAGAAGCGAGACAACACCCCGAGAAGGGGAAACAAGTAGCTGGTAGCAACCACGCTCTCGCAGTACGTGAGAGCCCAGAACCAGGGGCGACAAGACTTATCAGAGCTGGTCTCTCGGAGGAAGAGGCCAATACAGGCCATGTAACGCCCTACTACCCAGGGACCGCTACACTATGTATTTTAAATAGTGTTAAACTCGCTAAATGAGTCATTTGGCCATAATCGTGTAACTAAATGTGATTAACGATTTCGGGTTAAAAAATTTGGTCAAAGATACAAACGTTTCACTAAAACGTTTACTGTATACATGGGATCCCAAAATATATTTAAAAGGTTAATTACAATAAAAGAGTTACAACCTGCCAACCTAAGCGACGAAATATGGTTTGACCCTAGTTCCTCTTTAAACCCTCGGCCGTGGTGGTCGAGCAGCTACATATGTACACATCATCACCTAAGCTCTCCAACTCAAGAATGGTCCAACTTTCTTTTACCTTTACCCACACCACATAGCACCCGTGAGCCGATGATTAGCAAGAAAACTTAAATAAGCTCATAAGCAGTTAATAACATGTCACCAAATCATAATAAGCATGCCTAGCAATAATAACCTTATTCATGCAAGTACAAATAAATGGTTATGGGATCATTCTGGGGCTTGCAGCCCTAATCAGATGATGATGGGGTCAACCTGGGGTCCTTTGCCTTGAATAGATGATCATGGAGTCATCCTGGGGTCTTGCGCCTTGAATAGATGACCATGGAGTCAACCTGGGGTCTTGCCTTGAATAAATGACCATGGAGTCAACCTGGGGTCCAATGCCCTTAATAGATGACCATGGGGTCATTTCGGGGTCATGTGCCTTGAATAGATGACCATGGGGTCAACCTGTGGTCCTGTGCATTGGATAGATGACTGTGGAGTCATTATGGGGACCTGTGCCCTAAGCCATGTGACCATCAAGTCACCTGGGCCTTTTAGCCCTGGCTCTGAGTAATTAGCCATAGACTAGCCAAGCGCTTTAGTTTTCTTCGACCATAAGGTCGGACAAGTGTATAATGCTCTGTTGATTAGATATAATCATACCGACTAGCGCTTGATGCGCTATTACCGTTCTTGACTAATAAGTCAGTGCTTTACGACCAGCGCTCAGCGTTATTGTTGTCCTTAACTAATAAATTAGGACTACCTCTATGAGGTAATGCAAGCAGGCATATATCTTATGTCAAATATCCATATATAAGGCACTCTGCATGCTTAAGCAACAATCACAAGCATAATCATAAGCATGCACATTTACAGAGACTCAATCTCTGATCAATTCCATATTCAACATTCATGCCATGCCATAATCACATGTATCACATGCATCACATGCATCACATACTAGATGCAGTTTTCTTACCTTTGGTCCAAGCACAGGTTACCAATAAACGACCCTCGAGCACGATCCTGGTTCCAAACCCCTAGCGATAACCTAGTCACAACCATAATATAGAATCCCATCAAAATGAGTAAATAAAGACTTCCGGACCGAGTCTTAGCCTCCATGACGTTGAATCCTACCAAACCGAGTAATAGGATCGATCCCAAGCCCTTAGGTTTAAGTTCCCAGGACTAAAAACCAAACCTGGCCAAAACTGCACAAGTGGGCCGCGACTTAGCCCTAGGGGTCACAGCGCGCCTCCCAGACAAACAGCCCTCTGCCTGGGCTTCAAGGTGTGGGCCGCGACTTGCCCCCTAGAGTTGCGGTGCGTCCCCCAGGCAGAACCCCTCCTGGTTCTGGGTTCATACAGGTCGCGACTTCAAAGAACAGGGTCGCGACCCAGCCTCGAACCCATCCATTTTCTTCATTTTTTTCCCATTTAAAATCCTCCAAAAATCTATCCAAACATATTCAAATCCCACAAACATAATTCTCAAACATCTCAATGGCCTGAAACCGTCAAAACCTAGCCTTAAACAACTCAAAAACTCATCAAAGCTCAAAAACTCAAAAACTCAAAACTTAGATTACCTCTGATTAAGTCGTTTCCCAATTGAGTCCTTCAGTTAATAAGCTTCTAATCTTCCCTAGAATCGTTATGTCTCTAACCTTGCTTAAATCCGAGTCCTAAAACTCGAGTTTCCTTCAAAAATGCTAACGACGTCAAAAATCGAACGGGAGAGAGAGAGAGAATGTACTGAGCGTTCTTTTTATGTTTCTGATAGGTTACTTCAAGCTAAAGTAACCTCAAGCAAATCCTAATACTCGAGGTCCCAAAAATGCCTCCGGGGTAAAATAGTCAAAATTCTCAGAATTCTCTCCTGGTCCACTCACTCCCAATATATCATCAAATAATCATTCCCATTACCCAATATCCCGATAATGTGTTAAATACCCAATATACCCCTTGACTCACTCCGAGTCAAGTATGGGTCATGTTGTGACTTTCTCATTAGCTTGCTCCCTAGGATCATCTCGTGCTGAGTAACCCAAACATATCCACATAGTAATGTAGTACAACACACATACCACATACATGCCAAATATACTCATAACGGGCCAAATTACAAAAATTTCCCTTTTAAACTGAAATGGGCTCACATGCATATTTAATACATCTAAACATGCATATCAAGTCATATTATAATATAACTCACATAATGATGCACACATATATCACATAATTCTATAATTTGCCATCCTAACCCCCCTACTTAAAGCCCTAAGCCTTATTAGGAAATTTGGGACGTTACAACTATCCCCTCCTTACAAAAATTTCATCCTCGAAATTTGATCTGAATAGCCCAGAATATCAATCCCTCATATATGATTCCAGTTTCCAGGTCACTCCATTGACCTTACTATTTTTGTATCATACCTTAACCAAAGGTTTAGTTTTGTTCCTCAGAACTCTGTTCCTTCTGTCTCATATCTGGACTAGCTATTCCTAATAGGATAACTTAGCCTCTAATTCTAGATCATCATAACTCAACACAGGAGTCTCATCTAACACGTGTTTTCTCAACATGGAAGTGTGAAATACATTGTATACGGCTGACCGTGCCGAAGATAAGACCAATCTATAGGCCACTTGACCGATCCCCTCCAGGATCTCAAACGGTTCTACAAATCTCGGGCTCAACTTTCCCTTATCTCCTCACCCCTTTCCATGGTGATACTCTAAGGAAGATATAGCCTTCTACTTGGAACTCCATGTTCCTTCACTTCAAATTAACATAACTTTCCCATTTACTTTGAGAAGTAAGCATCCGAGCTTTAATCTTTTCAATAGCCTCAATGATCCCCTGAACTACCACAGGATCCAAATATAACATCCCACTCATCTCATCTCAGTGAATGAGCGATATACATTTCCTACCATACAACATCTCACAAGGTACCCTTCTAATAACTAGATAACTACCTCTGATTTACCATCAATATGAGGATAATAAGTTGTACTAAACTCCAACTGTATACTCATCGCCTTCTACAACCTTCCCCAAAACTTGAAAATAAATGCAGGGTCCCTATCCATCAGGGTAGACCTCAAAGTCTCAAGAAGGCATACTATCTCTCTTTCACAGAGAGATTTGCATACTGGTCAACTGTATTATGCATCCTTATTGATAAAAGCAAGCTGACTTTGTATACTGGTTCATAATGACTCGAACCGAAACATGCTGGCCCACTATTCTGGGCAGCCCCACCGCAAAATCCATCGCGATGTTCTCTTACTTCCACTATGGAATATACAAAGGCTGTATTGGCCTTACTGATTTCTGATACTCTATCTTGACCTACTAACAGGTTAGGCACTTTGCTACGTATTCAATTACATCCCTCTCCATCTCAGGCAACCAATATAAAGCTTTCACATCCTGGTACATCTTCATGGTGTCTGGATGAAGAGAATAAGAGGTAGTATGAGATTCATTCAGAACCTCCCATTTAATCTCAGTGTCCATCAGAATACTAATCTGATCCCTATACCTCAATAAACTCATGATTGACACTATATAGTCCTTAGCTAATCTAGTAAGACATTTCCCCTCAATCCTTCCCATCTGTGGGTCGCTCAACTATTTTTCCTTTAACCCTATTGAAAGAGTAAACTGAAGCGTAATATTGGCAAACTGGCCCACCAGTAACTCTATTCTAGTTTTGGTCATATCCTTCAGCTAACGTGATGCATAGGCAATCACCTTTTCTGTCAATGAGGTAACAATCCTCAAGAATGCTTTCACAAAACCCATGTAATATCCTGCCCATCCAAGGAAACTCCCAACCCCTAAGGGGTTCCTTGGCCTTGGCCAATCTCTGACTGAGAGTATACCACAATATCATCGATTAAGACAATCACAAACCAATTCAAATAATCTCTAAATACCATGTTCATCTTATCCATCAAAACAACTAGGGCATAAGTCAAATCCACAAGACATAACTCAGCACTCATAGTGCCCATATTTGATATAGAAGGCAGTCTTCTACATATCCTTCTCCCTGATCTTCAGCTAGTAATAACCAGATCGAAGATCCACCTTAAAGAATATCGTCTTACTTAATAACTGAGCCTTTAGTTCCTACAGCTCTGCTGAAGCCGTTCAATACTGTGCCCTAGACCTGGTTCCATCCCTGGCACCAACCTAATCAGCATTCTCCCTCTTTGTGTAAAGGTAACCCTGGAAAATCCCCTAGAACACATCCAGAAACTCACAGACTAATCCAATTTGTCCTGGTCCCACTGGCACGACCTGAGTGGTATTCACCACACTAGCTAAGAGTCTTATGAATCCCTCCTGGTCATAAGGATACAAGGTCCATCACAGTGCCAACAAATACAAGAGTTTCTCACCCTCAAGCCCAAGAGTTACCATCCTTTCCTTGTAATCTATCATTGTCCCAAACTCGGCTAACAAATCCATATCTAGGATAATATCGAAGTCAGTCATAACCAACTCTATCAAATCAATTGATGAGTCCTTTCCACAATAATCTAACGCATCTCTTAAAAATTACCAATAGAGTACCACATTCTCATCACAACATAACCATGTAATATGCATATCAAGTCTAGGCCTCTCTAGATGCAACAAAGCAAAGAACAACATGGCACAAAAACCAATCAATATAGTACAAAAAAATAAGAACTAAAAAGCTGACCTGCCACTACTGAGGAACCAGCCCCAGTCTCAGTCTTAGTCTTTAACTCTGACTGCGTCAGAGTGAACACTCGAGCTGGGGTTGAGCTATCCTCCCCCTTTAGCTCATCCTTCCTTCGCCCTAGGCATTCTCTCCTAAAGTGCCCAACCATCCCACATAAGAAACATGTTTTTGCTCGGCATTCTCCCAAATGATGCCTCTTGCACTGAGTGCATATTGGGTAAACTTTCCAATCCTCATCCATGCCCGATCCAATAAACGGAGGTATCACTGTCTGATCTCCGCGCTCTCCGACACTCTCCTTCTCAATCTCATTTCCTGTGCTCTCAACAACAAGAGTCTTTCCTACCACCTGAGCGTAGGTAGAGATTTCATGTACTTGGGCAACTCTAACACCCTGAGATATTATGGGATTCAATCCCTGGATAAATTGCTCTTTCCAAGCCACATCTGTGGGTATCATATCGAAAGCAAACTTGGCGAACCCATCGAATTTGTTAACATACTCGGTTACTGTTGCATTTCCCTGAACCAGATTCATAAACTCATTTGTCTTAGTAGTCTTGACTGCATCACAATAATATATTTCATTAAACAATTGCATAAATTCTTTCTAGTTCATCGCAGTTGTATCTCGTGTATGGGATACCACTTCCCACCACGTCCGAGCATCTTACCGCAACACATATGTAGCATAGATCATCCTATCGTGACCTACCACTCCCATACTATTGAGGATGAAACTGATCATGCCCATCCATTG